>NC_134558.1:17700838-18013158 GCF_025594145.1 Primulina tabacum
ACGTGCATGAAAATAGAAAATACTTATTTTTGAGATTTATGCGATATTGCTTGTGGTCAATTCACTATATGGGAGCATTATTTTATACGGTCGCCAGTGATCGATCAGTTCAGTTTGGTACCACCGGTCGCCAGTGACCGGTCAGCTCAGTTCAGTTTGATACTCCCCGGTAGCCAGTTAACGATCAGTTCAGTTCAGTGCAGGGGCCACAGGCGTAGACCATAATCTCAACAGAAAATTTTTATCAGTTATTTCAGTACAGGGCTCCAAGGAGCAAACATTCTATTTACTATGACTTTCAGTTCAGTTATGCACGTATTATAATTGCTCAGTACAAGTTATTTTAAGTATGCCTCATGACACGATATTTTATCCATGCAATTACATTTTCTCGTTACCTACGATATTTGCATGCTGAGTCTTTAGGCTCACTAGACTTGATTGTTGTAGGTACTGATGAGGCCAGGGCCGAGGGCGGGGACCAGTGAGCCAGCTTGGGTCGGCAGTAGTGGCACCCGAGGACCTCAGTTCAGCACATGTCATTTTATGCTCAAACATTTTTACTAGTTGTTGGACATTCTTTGAATTGTTATTTTGGCAAACTTTATTTTCTTCCGCTGCTATATTTTTTAAAAAACATTGAACTTGATTCATCAGTTGATTTTATGGATGAGGCACTCCATTTATTTTAAAAGAAAAAAATTTTTAATTTTCCGCAAATTTTCAAAGTAAGAATTTTCGGGCCTTTACAATTTGGTACTGAACCCTTGTTACATCAACAAGGGAAGGCCAAAGTTATGTTAAAACCTTTGACTAAAAAAGAAAAAATGATCAATCTAATTAAATCTGTCTCAAAAAAGAAATTAATCTGATGAAAACTTTAGAAAGGATTGGTCTCGAGGATCTACAAGAACTTGCAGAATCTTTTGCAAATCTCAAAGTCGTAGATCTAAAGATGAACACAACGGGAGGTGAACCACCTTCTATAACCTGGTCATCTTCTCAGGAACCACCAAGGGAAAGTGTGAGACCTCAGAATATAAATATGAGAGAATCTCAACCCGATTTCCATACTGGTGAAAATCACATCCAGCGGGAACAAAGACAAGGAGAAATCAAATTTCCCTAGCACCAAACACCCTATAGGAAAACTTTTTTAGAACCTATACATCCTTATGTGGTTATGCTTAACCTTGATGTACTAAATTTCAAAAACAGAGAAGATCTCATAGATGATTGGACATCTGCTATGAGAATATCTGCAGGAACACTTGATCTCAACAGAGAAGGATTCATTAAACTTTTAGAAATGATTGTTATGGGATCAGTTAAAATTGCTTGTGACATGACTTCATTGGAAACCAAAGAGTCAGTCCTAGCTGGAGAATCTCATAGTGAGATAGCTGAAAAAATTGCTACCTTATTTAAAGCACAATTTATAGGGGTAGAATATTTTGACAGTCAAGATACAGAGAAGAGAAAGAAATATACTCAAGCTCTGTATAGCCTTGAGTTACATGACATATGTTTAGTGGATGAATATATTATGTTATTCACTAAATATAGATGGAATTCAGGAGTCGAAGAAAATATAGCTATGTAGCTTTTCTTCGCCAAAATGCTGAGTCCCTGGAGAGAAATGCTTATAAGGGAATATGTCCCTGGAAAAAGATACGTTGGTACGAAGAGACTCTTTTCTCAAAGAAAAATTGGCAGAATGGTGTTATATGACAGCATTACAAAAGAATTACGAATGCTTAAGGAATATCAATAAAATGAACTCCTTTGTGTTGTAAATAAAATGATCTTCCAACAATTATTAGAAGTAAACCACATAAGCATAAAGGAAAAGTTTTAGGACACATCCTTATGCTCAAAGTGCAAGAAGTGCTTGGAAACCAAGAATAGTTTGGTCTAGACAAAAGCCAGATCTTATAAATCTGGACAAAGAAGCGAAGCATCAAGAATTAGGATATCATCTAAAGCATCGAGTACCTCTCGAATCACATGAAGAACGCCTACAAAGAAAATTTTTAGAAGAGCTCATACTCGAGCTAAGGAAAGTTTTAAAGATTGTAATTACTGGACATGTGGAGCAAGAGGTCATATCTCAACCAATTGTCCAGAAAATGATATAAGAGGTATTAAACGCTTCGATCCAACCCCGGATATCGAAGAAGCAGTTTAGTACCAAGATCTTATTCAGGTATACCGATTTGAGGATATTGCCTCAGATGAAAGTATATATGAAGAAGAAGAAGTCTTGAGTCAGGGAGAATCTGATGGACTGAATCAAGTATCTGACTGAATACGAGGTGTTTTGACACGAAACACATGAAGATTTGTCTGGATTCTTTAGCCAGACAACAATATCTCATAATATGGTCTAAAGAATTATGAGAGAAAATCCTAGTCTACAAAGATATCAAGAATTCTCTGCAGGACAGGTAGAAAAGTTCTTAGGAAGTGTTGGCCTAAGAAACATAAAGCATAATCTGATTTATAAAGTTTCCAGAAGGGAAATGGCATAGTCCTAGATTCATATCGGAGCAATCCAGATTATGTTAAAAGCTACTTTCAAAGAAAGAATAGATTAACCCATTGATATTGCTATATGCGATAACGAATGAGAACCTTTCAAGATTCAGTAATGGGAACTATCTCAGAAAACCTCTGCGCAGGAAAGATTGTAGGAGTAATCTATATGAGAATTTCCTACAACCTGGCAGATCGAGATTTCAGTTGAACCTTGACTTTACATCAGAATTTCAAGGAAAAAAGACTGATGAAAGAAGGTAATAGACCATATTCTATTACCTATCAAATTTTATATGCTCTATCTAATACACATCATTCAGAGTTGTTTATTAGAAATGAGTTCATTGAAATACATGAGATATTTGGAAAAATTGCCCAGACAATTTATCCAGAAAGAATTGAGTTTCCTTTAATACAAGAAACATATATCCAAATACAAGACAAACCAATTATACAAAAGAATCAAAGTCTTAGATTGGAATCAAGAAGACTATCTTTTAAGGGAGAGAGAATTACGAGTTATAGGTGGGAAAAAGCTCATGTCCAATAAACCCAACAGGTGCCAAAAAGCTTTTCCACAATAGGAAAGCTTATATGCCCAGAAGGGTGGAAGGAAGTAGAAATAGTATTTGATATTACAAAACAAAGGAATCAATTTCTTTGTAATACTATATACTATTTAGAACAACCTATGATAAGAACTTATCAAGGAATGATTAATATTGGAGAATTGATAGTTCATATCATAGGAATTCCAGGGAAAGAACCAGATCGATTGATTCTTGGACTAGAGTTTCTTGAGAAACATAAACCTTGGAAACGTCTAGAATATGAAATGGAGTTTATGATTGAAGATACGATGTGGAAAATACAATGACCACAAGCCCATTCTCGATATACATTCCAACTGGGATGCTTATACGAACAATATAAAGCAGAATACTTTGTTGTTTATATTGATTCAGGCGCTGGAATCTGTACAGCAAAACGAGGAGTTTTTTCAAATAATTTGGAAGAAGAATTACCAAATATTGCTTGGAAGAGATTTTTCCAGAAGGATCTTAATCTTATGTAAGGGGATTAAGATGATGGAAATTGTAATTGGCGGTGCTGGACAAACACCTTGGTATAAGGTGAAAACACCACCGATTTATTTTCATGATACAAGAGCTGATATTTTGTTAGGAAATAATTTCCTACAAATGTTTAAGTCATATACTCAAGAAAATGAAACTAAAAGAATAGTGTTTACAACACCTTATAATCACAAAATCATAGTCCAGAAACTAAGAGAGAAATTTTACAGAAAATTGCCAATACAATTTCGCAGCAAGCGTGGTGATGAAGGAAAAATTGTGAACCCAAAAATGAAGGATTCTAGACGGTTTGGAGAAACAATGCTCCAACTAAGAGCAGATAAAGAGCTCCAACCAGAAGAAATAGAATGAATTAAGGTAGTTCTACATAAGAATGTGGTAGAGTTTGAATCAAATGTATCCTTAGAAAATGTCAAGAAAAGGATCAAGAAAATTACATTGAAGATCCCTTGGCATGGTGGGATAAAAATCAACTCAAAGCTTGCCTTAAAATTAAAGAAGGTAAAAAGTATAAATTTGTCCATTGCAAGTCTATCCCAATGAATATAATTGATCAAAGGGATATGCAGATTATAATCAAGGAACATTTGGACCTTGTTTTGATCAAAGTAGGAATTTCACCATACAGCAGCCCAGGATTCCTGGTAAGAAATCATGGTGAAATAAAAAATAACAAACCCAGATTAATTATTAATTATCAAGAAATTAATAAGATTCTGGAATTTGATAGGTATTTTATACCTAGCAGAGAACATATAATAAGTTGCATACGCAATGCAAAGATATTCTCTAAATTCGATTGTAAGTCTGGGTTTTATCAGATTCGAATGCAGGAAGAAAGCAAGAAGTTCACAGATTTCTCTACTTCACAAGGACACTATATCTGGGAAAGTATTACCAATGGCATTGGCTAATTCACCTCAGATATTTTAAAAGAAAATGAATAATCTATTTAAAGATTATTTCAAATTTATGTTTGTCTATATTGACGATGTGTTGATCACATCTAAAAATATGGAAGAACATATTAAGCATCTAGAGATTTTCTCTGATGTTTGCAAAAAAGAAAGACTGGTTCTATCAGAAAAGAAAGCAGTCATTGCCATAAGAAAGATTGAATTCCTTGGAATAGAAATCGATGAGAATGAATAATTTTGCAGGATCATATAGTAGAAAAAGTGCAAAATTTTCCAAATGAATTAAAAGAAAAGAAACAACTTCAAAGTTTTCTAGGAGTTGTTAATTTTGCTGGGATGTTTATTATAAACCTTGCAAAACACAGAAAGGTGTTTAGTCCATTACTGAAAAAAGATGCAAAATTTATAGGGACGAAAGAACACACAAGGGACTTAGCTAATTAAAGGAGATTTGTAAAAATTTTCCGAAAATGACTATTCCTCAGGGTGAAGATGATCTGATATTGTATGCAGATGCCAATGATCATTGGTGGCGGCAGTTTTAACCAAGCTCACACCAGAAGGAGAACAGCCATGTCGATATTGCAATGGACTATTCTCAGATGCAGAAGCCATAATATGGAATATCAACAAAAAGAAATTATATGCAATAAAAAAGGGCTTTTGAAAAACGGTCCATTATTTTTACTCGCAAAGAAATTCACTTTAAAAGTTGATAATAAACAGGTGAAAGCTTTCTTAAGGAATAGAATTGAGTCTAAACCCGAGAAGGCCAGATTATTAAGATGGCAAGCAATATTTCAGAATTATATTTTTGATATTGTGATAATTAAATCTCATGAAAATATTCTTGCATTTTTTTTAACAAGAGATGGACAGCGGTGATATCGATGTCATCATCAAGATGCAGAGGCATTTTAGGGAACACCTTGAAATGCTTCAAAACGAGTTTAACAAGCTGGTCTTAAATGCATAAGTTGCTGGAAGACTACAACAAGCCAATAAGAAAATGGTCTCTGATCGAATCACATGATGTCTCAGTTATGATCTGTAATACAAAGGCTTATCCTCCAAGGCATTGAGAAGCCACTGGTTTCCCAAATGGAGAGTTTTCGAGTACATGACTCTATACCTGGAGCATGGGATTCAAATATCCCTAGCACAAATGTTAAATCGGGATCATCTCTAGACGAGTCAGCTGAAACAAAAATTGAGACTCCAGATCCTTATCTCGAGTCCTCAAGTCAACCCTTCACCTCGGGGATTGAAGAGGGAAATATCAACCTTAGACCTAATACTGACAAGGGTAAATCTAAGGTTGATACTAATGAAGCTACAATTTCTCCATTACAGGAGTACCAACAAAATTGGTAGAAATTGAAAATCAGAGTAGGCATTAACCCAGCTACTATCAGGGTTGATGTTGCAGGAAAATATCCTAGGGTATGAATGAAACCAAATTAATATCAAAATGAGGTCAAAGCTTGGTATGAATTCAGGGCTCTTGCCTCAGTTTATACCTCATTGCTACTACTTAAATAATAATTCACCCAAGTGTAGGTTGTCTGCAAGTAATATATTTCGTAAGTACGAGATCGATCCTCAGAGAGGTTATTTTGAGTTTAAATTTATTAATTTATAGATTACCAAATGCAAGAATGAAGTTTACAAATTATAAATTTTGTCAAGGCTTGAGGATTTATTCTTGGTTTATGTAATATTGTTTAACTAAAAGTAAAAGAAAAGAAACCACCATAAATAATGGTTCCAAGAAAATTAAACACACACATAATATTATTAGTTCCCACTATAGAAAATATCGAATTAACCGATATTTTATATATGGTACCTTTGATTATAATTATAACTATATAAATAAATAATTGCATAAAGTAAATGTTAAATTAAATCATTATATTTCATTTAGAACAACCGGCAGAGCCACGCTATTGCCTAAATGAAATATATTGATTTAATAAGTTAGTTGCGGTAAAGTAAAAGTTAGTTGCGATAAAGTAAATGTTAGTTGCGGAAAAGTAAAAGTTAGTTGCGAGAAAGTAAAAGTTATATGCGAAAAATAAAAGTTAGTTGCGATAAAGTAAATGTTAGATTGTTAGATGTTAGTATTAAATCATAATATTTCATTTAGAACAACCGGTAGAGCCACGCTATCGTCTAAATAAAATATTATGATATTATTATATAAATATAAATATATATATATAATAAGTGATGAAATATTTATTGTATCAAAATTAAATAACAAATCAAGATAACCACTTTAATCGTATCAAGCATTTGATGTAAATTGATAACAACAAATAATTCATTTTTATACCTACAATAAAAATAAGTTAGCTAAATGAAAAGAAATAAAGAAAGAATATACAAAATATAAACAATCTTACTTCACCAAGAATGCATCCTCTTCACCTTGACATAATAGATTTAGCTTGCCATAAGCTTACTTTTGATCAACACTAAAATATCACTCATAGTTGAGAACATGAAAGAAAATATATTGGAACTTAGAACTTTGATACACACTCACACTATATTTTATAATGAGATAGAATGATTCTCAAGCTAGTACAAGACCTCTATTTATAGGCCAAATGAGAGAAAGGGTCAAAATTTTTATTAATGCCATGTAGTTGCAATAGTATTCTTTGTCTCCTCCAAGTTCAATTCCATGTCCCTTCTTTCAATGCTTTGTTCCACAACTTTAATCACCGAATTTGTCTCTGCTCAAACGGCAAACATGTGGGGAATTGTCTGTAGATGAATTTGGCCACTTGGTTCACCTCATTTGGTTAAATATTGAAATAGTTATGATTTTTTTACTATATGCTGGTTATAATAAAACTAAATTTGTCCTCCTTTTGATATTTGCACAATTTGATCATCTTATTGAACTTTTTAGGCAATCATGTCTTCTGCAAAGTTGTAGATAATTTCTCAAGAATTCCAAACATGTTTGAGTCACATCCATTTGAATTTTCTAGCTTGAGTTATCATTATTTTACCAACACGTAGAAAACCTGAAAATAAAATATATTTAGTAAGACAATTAAATATAAACAAACAATACTAAAATAACATAATTTTATAATTTTAATTAAACTTAAATTTTAAAATACAGGTTTTAACATATAATAAATTATTAATTTTAAGTTTCATCGCACCCCCACATTATCTTATTACTAGTCCCTTAGTAATAAACTTTATCGGAAAATCACAACCTAGATTCTTTATTCCTTTTATATATTCAAATACAAACATATTTATTAAAAACAAAATCATATACCGATTTATATATATATATATATATATATATATATATATTTGTTTAATATAATAATATATAATTAAATGTGTTTTTATTATTATTCTTATTTTCACATAATATATAAAGTAACAATATATATATATATATATATATATATAATTTTTTTTTTAAATTTCTAAATTTTTTTATAATAATATAGTCAAAAAGATAATTCACACCACCCACCATAACATGTATAATATCAAGAATATTATTGTAAAAGCCTCAACTCCATATATTCTTTCAGGTCAAAATGTTTAAGGAATAGCTAGTTTTCACTCATGAAGTTGGAATGAATATTAACTCTCATTGAAAAAAACTAAGTATTAAAGCAGACAATTAATTAAACTAATATTGAAAACAAAATAGGAAAATTTACAAAGAATAAAATCCTCATTTTTTTCTTTTTTTTTTATTTTTATTGTTTTTTTTTAAATAACATGATTGCAAAATTTTACAATAACATAAAATTTTTTATCCAAACATTCTACCATAAATATATATATATATATATATATGCGTGTGTATGTATGTATATATATATATGTATGTATATATATAAACATTTATATAACGGATACATCCGACTACCTTTGAAACTTATCTAGCACAAACAAATCTTTTTATTTGTTTGTTTTTTTTTAACACAATATTGATGTTTTTAGAACACATTGATAGTATATCAATCAAATCTAAAAAAATTACAATGAATAAAGTATTTTGCAGTTCGTTATATATTTACTTCTTTTTTTTTCTTTTTTCAATAAATTTTTTTTTAGGGGAATTATATTCTTGTAATTAACCATTTTTTAATAATCAATAAAAGTTTATTAATTGTTTTCTCATTTCTCAACACTCACTCACAGAAGATGTGTGAGTATATATTATACTTTTACAAAAGAATTCTTTCAATTATACATGTTAACAACTATACAAACCATATCTTTTAACTATATTCTCATTAAAATTTTAGAAATTATTTTATTTTAAAACACATACAATTATATATATATATATGAACACATCTATTATATATTTTATATTAATTGATCAAAATATATATATAAATTGGTACATATGAAAAACTAATTTTTCTTTTAGTCTGTATTTTGAATATAATGAATATTAAAATCTAGTGTATTGTGATTTTCCAAGTATTATTAACTAATACGTCTTAGGTGCATTTTACTGACACCTTACTCGACATTGAACTAAAAATTATTATTATTATTACTATATAAAAGTATATATTTTAATTTTTATATAAAAAAACTAAGAGGAGAAGAAGAAGAAATTATTCATACCTTAAAGTAAAACATTAAGACATACCGTTGAATCACAAGTTTAACATCACATGAATTTTCTTTTCTTACTTTTGGATGTTGGCCAATTAAGTTGAGATAAGGATGGATCTGGTTCATGACTAAATCCTTGCAGTAAATCAATAAATCCACCTTCACTTGTAGCAGAAACTAACATCCTTCGCGAAGCTAATGAAATAAATCCCTGTTCCACAACATCATCAAGAAACGATAACAATTTATCATAATAATTGTTAACATTTAACAAACCAATTGGCTTATTGTGGATATTTAATTGTACCCAACAAACAATATGAAATATTTCTTCCAAAGTACCGAAACCTCCTGGCAAAGCAATGAAAGCATCTGAATGTTCAATCATTTGAGTAATTCGTTCATACATGTTGTCCACTTTCATTTCTTCTCCTATTGTTGGTCATGTAAGATTGGCTAAGGTAATCGGAATAATGCCTAAAACTTCACTTCCACCTGCATGCGCAGCTTTTGCAACTTTTCCCATGAGGCCAACTTCACCACCACCATATACCAAATGAATCTTTTTTTAGCAAGTGTTATTCCAAGATTTTCTGCTACTTCTTCATAAATTGAATCTTTTCCTGCACTAGATCCACAAAATACACAAATATTTTTGATTTTACTTACCGTGGACGTTGACATGTTGAGAAATATGTTTTTTGTAATTGTTAGATCACAGCATATGAATTTATAAGCGTAACATGCCAAAAGTCAATATTTGAACAGGAAATTATTATTATTAAAAGAAATTAAAAATGACAAAATTAAAACAAATATATACAGCGTAGTTGTGATTGTGGCTCACATCTTCCTCTAATTTTACGTTCAGTAACGGCTTCAACGCCTTCTATGAGTCGAGGATATGCTTCCCATCCAATTTTCTTATAAATTGACAAACATGGTCTTTTAACGTCAGATTCCCAAGACGAAATTGTGTATATATATTTACTTATCTAAATAGATATGCGTTACTACAGTAGGATCTTTGTAAGGCTGATTCCACCGTCCATATTGATATTCCTCCTGTTGAAATTGCCACCATAGTTTAAGAAGTTCATTTTGCACGTACCCACTAGAATAGCGTATCAAGAACCTCTAGAAAATTATCCAAAGGCTCTTTACTCATACCATTCTTAATGAATAAAATTTTATCTTCTCTATTCATTGATGTCATTCCAACATTTTTGCATTTTCCCTTACAAGTCCATCTTGCACATTTATGACATCCACCTATACGTTTAGCTCTTCGCTTTTTGGCATATGTGCTTTTACCAAATCCTGGCATATGTCTTATTATTAATTCACTTGCTTCCGCAACCAATCGGACTTTTGCTTCAATTATCAAACGGACATCATTCGGTATGCCATATGACATCATCAACCTTAGCCGCTCACATCTAGCTTTATAAATTTCTTTCAACGCATTATCAGGTAAACAAGCAAAATATTTACGAAGATTCATAATACACGCATCCATATTATTATTATTATATATATTTCAATTATTTTGGGAAAACTGAAGAAACCGACTTAAACAGTCACGGAGTACCGTTATCCGCCACTTAACCGGGAAATGAACTAGAATATGCAAAACAAAATGAAAATATCAAACAACTATTGTGGATCATATAAAGGCATAAACTCATTATTAAGAATTTCATTTTCTATAAAAGGCTTAAGTCTTTGCCCATTAACTTTAAACACGTCATTATTTTTAGGATTTTCAATATCAACAGCACCATGAGAATAAACAAATTTAACTATAAATGGTCCTGACCACCTCGATCATAGTTTACCTGTAAATAAATGCAAACGAGAATTATAAAGCAATACTTTTTGTCCAATTTCAAATGACTTTCTCATAATATTTTTATCATGAAAGGCTTTAATTTTATCTTTATAAATCTTTGAATTTTCATATGCATCATTTCTTAATTCTTCAAGTTCATTTATTTGCAATTTTCTTAATTTAGATGCATCATCTAAATTAATATTAAATGCTTTAATTGCCCAATAAGCTTTATGTTCAAGTTCAACCGGTAAATGACAATGCTTACCAAAAACTAACCTATATGGTGACATCCCTAATGATGTTTTAAATCCAGTTCTATATGCCCATAATGCATCAGTTAATCTTAAAGACCAATCTTTTCGATTTGGATTAACTGTTTTTTCTAAAATTTGTTTTATTTCTCTATTTGCAAATTCAACTTGACCATTACTTTGAGGATGATATGGGGTAGAAACTTTATGTGTAATGCCATATTTTCTTAACAAAGAAGAAAATGATTTATTTATAAAATGACTTCCCTCATCACTAATTATTGCTCCAGGTATTCCAAATCGGCTAAAAATATTTTCTTTTAAAAATTTTATAACAACTTTATGATCATTAGTTCTACATGCAATTGCTTCAATCCATTTTGAAACATAATCAACAGCAACTAAAATGTACGTATATCCAAAAGATAATGGAAATGGACCCATAAAATCTATCCCCCAACTATCAAATATTTCAATAATTATGATTGGATTTAAAGGCATCATGTTTCGTTTTGAAATTGATCCCATCTTCTGACAGTTTTCACAAGATTTGCAAAATAAATGCGTATATTTGAATAAAGACGGGCAATAAAATCCACATTGTAAGATTTTTGTAGCTGTTTTATTGGATGAAAAATGACCTCCACATGCTTTAGAATGACAAAATTTAATAACATTACTTACTTCATTGTCGGGTATGCATCGTCGAAAAATTTGGTCAGGACAATACTTAAATAAGTAAGGATCATCCCAATAAAATTTTTTAACTTCTATCAAGAATTTATTCTTATCCTGTGAATTCCAATGAGAAGGCATTTTATTTATCACGAGAAAATTTACAATGTTAGCAAACCAGGGCATAATAGTAGCATAAAACAACTGATCATCTGGAAAATTTTCATTTATTGGTATTTTATTATGAGATGATTCAGTCATTATTCTAGATAAATGATCGGCTACAACATTTTCTTTTCCTTTTTTATCTTTAATTATAATATCAAATTCTTGTAACAATAAAATCCACCGTATTAATCTTGGCTTAGCATCTTGTTTATTTGATAAATATTTTATGGCAGAATGATCGGTGTAAACAATAGTAGTAGAACCAATTAAATAAGATCGAAACTTATCTAATGCAAATACTACTGAAAGTAATTCTTTTCAGTAGTTGAATAATTTATTTGTGCACTATTTAAGGTTCTACTAGCATAATAGATTGCATAAGGTTTTCCTTCTTTTCTTTGTCCTAACACAGCTCCTATAGCATAATCACTTGCATCACACATTAATTCAAATGGTAAAGACCAATCTGGAAGTTGTAAAATAGGTGATGTAACTAAAAGATTAATAATTTTTTTAAAAGCATTTTCATATTTTTGAGTCCATTTAAATTGTGTATCTTTTGTTAAAAGATTTGAAATTGTTTTAGATATTATGCTGAAATTTTTTATAAACCTTCTATAAAATCCTGCATGACCCAAGAATGATCGAACTTCTTTGACCGTTTTTGGTGATGTTAAATTAGAAATAACATCAACTTTGGCTTTATCAACTTCAATTCCTTTTTCAGATATCACATGTCCTAAAACAATCCTAGATTTAACCATATAATGACATTTTTCCCAATTTAAAACAAGATTTTTTTTCTTCACATCTTTTTAATACTTCTTCTAGATTTTTAAGACAATTTTCAAATGAGTTTCCAAAAACAGTTATATCATCCATAAAAACTTCTACATATTCTTCAATCATATCACTGAAAATACTTAACATGCATCTTTGAAAAGTAGCTGGAGCATTACATAAACCAAATGGTATAGGTATTTGATAATACCCTAAATACCCATCAAGAAAACAGTAATAAGAATTTCCTGCTACTTTTTCTAGAATTTGATCTAAAAATGGTAGTGGGAAATGATCTTTTCTAGTTGCATAATTTAATTTTCTATAATCAATACACATACGTCAACTAGATGGAATCCTAGCTTGTAATAACTCTCCCTTTTCATTTTTTATAACAGTGATGCCGGACTTTTTAGGCACTACTTGTGTTGGACTTACCCATTTTCTATCTGAAATTGGATAGATAATTCCAGCGTCTAATAGTTTTAATACTTCATTCTTAACAACTTCCTTCATATGTGGATTTAACCTTCTTTGTGGTTGTTGATATGTTTTAGCATTTTCTTCCAAGTGAATTTTATGTGTACAAATTAAAGGATTCATACCTTTTATATCTTTCAAAGTCCATCCAATTGCATTTTTATATTTTTTAAGTAATTTAATCAAATCTTCTTCTTGATTTGGCAAAAGAGTGGAAGAAATTACAATAGGAAATGTTTTATTTTCACCAAGAATACATATTTCAATTCTAATGGTAAAACTTTTAATTCAAGTTTTGTATTATCATCTTCTTTAAAAATTATTTTTAGACTCAAAACTTTCTATTGAAAAAACTTGAGATTGTTGATTTAAGTTTTCTTCTTGTATATTTTCTTTCACAATTGTTTCAATTTCATTATCATATTCATTTTCATTAATACTTGGTTGTTTATATAAATTGAACACATTAAGTTCTAGAGTCATATTTCCAAAAGACAATTTCATTATTCCATTTCGACAATTAATTAAAGCATTTGAAGTTGCTAGAAATGGTCGTCCCGATATTACTGGAATTTCATTATGTACTTCTATTGGTTGTGTATCCAAAACAATAAAATCTACATGATATATGAATTTATCAACTTGAACCAACACATCTTCTACAATACCTCTAGGTATTTTGATTGACCTATCCGCCAGTAAGAGAGTAACAGAAGTGAGTTTTAATTCTCCTAAATTAAGTTTTTCATAAACTGAATAAGGAAGTAAATTCACACTTGCTCCCAAATCCAACAAAGCTTTTTTTAATTTTATTTTCTCCAATAATACATGAAATTGTTGGACAACCATGATCTTTATATTTTAAACTATAATTATTTTGAAGAATAGAACTTACTTGTTCAGCCAAGAATGCTTTTTTCTTCACATGCAATTTTCTCTTTACAGTACATAAGTCTTTTAAAAATTTTGCATAAAAAGATACTTGTTTAATAGTATCTAATAATGGAATATTTATCTTCACTTGTTTAAAAACTTCATAGATATCAGAATCACTTTTTTGTTTTTTATGATTTGTTAATGCATGAGGAAATGGTGGAGGTTTATTTGACTTATTTACTATTTCAGATGATTTATCATTCACCATATTATTCTTAAAATTTAAGGTATCATCATTCTCAAAAGTATCAGGATTATCATCCTTACTCTTTGATTTTAAATGATCCTTGTTTTCATTACTATATGGATCATTAACTATTTTACCACTTTTAAGGGTAATAACAAATTTTATTTGATCAATTTTTTAATTTTTTAATTCTTGATTTTGATTTTTTGGATTAGGTTGAGGTTGAGATGGAAATTTTCCTTTTTCATGAATATTAAGTGCAGATGCAAATTTTGCAAGAGTTTCTTTCAAATCACTCATAGATTGACTGTTTTGAATATTGATAGACTCTTGCTTTTGGATAAATGCATGAATTACATCTTCAAAGTTTTTCTTGGAGGTGTAACATAAGGAATATAACCTTGATGATTTTGGTTATTTTGAAAATATTGTTGTGACGGTTGTGCATTATTATCATTCCTCCAACTAAAATTAGGATGATTTTTCCATCCAGGATTATATGATGGTGAAAAAGGATCTAGTATTGGTTTTTTATAATTGTTAACATAATTTGCTTGTTCATGGAGACATTCTTTAAATGAAGGTAATGTTGGACAATCTTTTGTATCATGATCATGTGTATCACATATATGACAAACAATTTCTTGAATACTTTTTAATTGACCACTCTTTTTCATTTCTAATGACTCAATTTTTCTTGCTAAAGATGCAAGTTTAGCTTGAATATCTATATCATCTTTAAGATTATAGATACCACCCCCATTTGTTGAATTATTGTTTTTAGTTGTTGGTGGTTCTATTGTGCCTATATTATCCCAATTTTGAGCATTTTCTGCTAATGAATCCAAATATTCCATAGCTTCATTTGGGTTTTTATCTTCAAAAGTTCCATTACACATGAATTCTATCATTTGCCTATCTTTAGGTATTAGACCTTCATAAAAGTGAGAAACTATTCTCCATGTTTCAAAACCATGATGTGGGCATGTATTAAGTAATTCTTTATATCTATCCCAACATTGATAAAACTTTTCTCCTTGTTTTTGAGAAAAAATTGTAATTTGTCTTTTAAAAGAGTTTGTTCTATGGGAAGAGAAAAACTTTTTGAGAAATTGTTGTTGCATTTCTTCCCATGATCTTATTGAATTTGATCTTAAATTTTGTAGCCATTTTTTAGCTTTATCTTTTAAAGAAAAAGGGAAAAGCTTTAATCGAACTATATCCATGCTACAATTTTGATCATTATAAGTGTTACAAACTTCCTCAAATTCTCTTAGATGTAAATATGGATTTTCAGAATCTAAACCATGAAAATTTGGTAAAAGTTGAATAATTTGAGGTTTGAAGTTGAAATTAGATGCATCAGGAGGAAAAACTAAACAAGATGGGGCACTAGTTCTAATAGGGTTCATATGGTGCCTAAGTATTTTTAATTGATCATGTTCTTGATTATTATTATTATTATTATTATTATTATTATTATTATTATTATTATTATCATTATCATTATCTTGATTATTTGAATTATCATCCATGTTTAAATTATTTTCAGATACTCGAATAAGTCTACCACTTTTTTTTCGACTCCAAATACTCATACAAAAAAAAAAAAAAACAACACAATACTTATAATTAAAACATAGTTAACAAATATAAAAATAATTTATACCTCCCCGGCAATGGCATCAAAAACTTGCTACTACTTAAATAATAATTCACTTAAGTGTAGGTTGTCTGCAAGTAATATATTTCGTAAGTACGAGATCGATCCTCAGAGAGGTTATTTTGAGTTTAAATTTATTAATTTATAGATTACCAAATGCAAGAATGAAGTTTACAAATTATAAATTTTGTCAAGACTTGAGGATTTATTCTTGGTTTATGTAATATTGTTTAACTAAAAGTAAAATAAAAGAAACCACAATAAATAATGGTTCCAAGAAAATTAAACACACACATAATATAATATAGTTCCCACTATAGAAAATATCGAATTAACCGATATTTTATATATGGTACCTATGATTATAATTATAACTATATAAATAAATAATTGCATAAAGTAAATGTTAAATTAAATCATTATATTTCATTTAGAACAACCGGCAGAGCCACGCTATTGCCTAAATGAAATATATTGATTTAATAAGTTAGTTGCGGTAAAGTAAAAGTTTTGCGATAAAGTAAATGTTAGTTGCGGAAAAGTAAAAGTTAGTTGCGAGAAAGTAAAAGTTAGATGCGAAAAATAAAAGTTAGTTGCGATAAAGTAAATGTTAGATTGTTAGATGTTAGTATTAAATCATAATATTTCATTTAGAACATCCGGCAGAGCCACGCTATCGTCTAAATGAAATATTATGATATTATTATATAAATATATATATATCTATATGTAACGACCCGAAAATCAGACTACGTATAAGCCATGCATAATTATTACTATTTAAATTTAAAAATGATTATATATATATATATATATATATGAAGGGTCTAATTTATTTTGATATTTGACAAGTCATAACTATTTATTTTAAATGCAAAAGTTTAGTTTTATCTTTTCAGTTAAATACGCGAGGCCGGACCGGAGTTTGGAGATTAGAGATAAGATTAATAATAAGAAAGACATTCCTAAATTTAATTTAAGTCAAAGAATAATTTAATTTAAAGAAAAAGAAGGTCCTTGGGATTTAATAAATTAATTAGAGTTAAGTTGGTAAATAAGTTCTTTTGATTATTATTTAATTAAAGCTTAAAAAAAATATATGTAAATAAATGGAGGATGAATTAATCTAGGTATAAAATAGTCAAGAAATTTAACATAGCATTTAAGTACTTAAATTTTAAACCATGCAATGTAATGCAAGAATTTATTTTAAATAATGTGTTAATTCACTCAAATATATAATTGGTATATTAAACCCTAAACATTTAAATACAAGAATTAATCAAGGTCATACCATGCAAAAAGGGTGGATGAATTTCGGTCCATGCATAAACAAATTCAAAGGTTGATAACTCTCCATTCAAACCACTCTTAATTGCATTTCATGGAGTATTCATTCCCATTTTAATTCACCAATTAGTAGTAAGTCAAACACAATGTTACACCTCATTTCTCCCCAACTAATTACTAAGGAAATCATAGAAAATATACAGCAAAACAAGTGCAACAAAACCCTCGGCCAGCTAGGAGGAGAAGAATAATTCAAAACCATTCCACTTCTTGACTTGTAACATCCATCTTAATGCATATTATGGCCCTTTAACACCACTTATAACATTCCTCTTACTTACCATCATGTCTTACACTCACATGCTCGAAATATCAGTAGGAATCAGCTGAAAAAAATCGTTAATTAGCAGCAAGGATAAAAGAATTAGAACAGCTACAGCAAGGTTGAAGAAACAATTCAAATTCTCACATGTAACTATCAACTAAATGCAATTCAAGACTCATTTAACACCTCTTTTATCATGCACCTTCATTACCTAGCCTTCCCCACCTTTACATTCGAAATATCAGAGAAAACTACAGCTGAAAATCGTGTAAGATCAGCACAAAAACAAGAAAGGAAATCCAACTCCGATTCCGTCGCTCGTATTCGTAGTATTGGTTTGTTTTGTTCAAAACAACTTCCAGGCATGTATATATTATTCCTTTGCTCTGCAATCAAGTTATATTAGCTATTTTAAATCAGTATATGTTCATATATCAAGTGACACAACGCAATTTGACAGCAAAACATTTGAAAAAAATATGTACAGCTTTTCGTTTTTTTGATGGTGCTTCACGGCTACTGTAATTTTGTTGGTTTCAGGAGTTGCTTCGGTTCCAGGCTTCCATGGCTGCTTCTAGGAATGTTTTAGAGTGTGTTAGGGTGTTATTGGTCCATTGGTTTACATCCATACATGCAGAAACAAAGATATGACAGCAACATCTTTATGAGCACAGAATTTTGGGTTCACAGTTTCTGTCATTGGATTGTTCAAAGGGGTGTTCCAATCTTGGCTGTCCTAAGGACTGTAGCCATGGTTGGAGCCCTTCCTTATCATGTCTAGGACGTGAACAAATCATCTTTTCAAAGCTTGGTTCATAGATCCCTCAGATTTTTACAGAAACATGACAAGTGCGCTCTTCGGTTTTCAAAATCTGATTTTTTTTTGTGTGAGTAACTTTCGGTTCTTGGAGATGTTGGATGAATTGTGGTTGGCTCCTAGCCCGTAGCCATGGTTTATACAACGCTCCATCACGTCTAGATCGAGCCACGGTCGATTAAATGGCCACTGGAACGACACAAGACAACCAAATATTTCATTACATCACACTACACCCCAAAGGGTGCTCTCGGGTTGGAGCTGTGAGTGTCTTAGGTAATGGCTTGGTTTGTGACTGGCTTTTAGCCCTTAGCCATGGTCCAAGCCATGCCTTAGGATGTTGTTAAGAGTCTTTGGTCGATGGTTCAAGCCCATGGTCATTATTTTCAGAGTTTACTCCACAAACACCTAAAATGCTACTGCTGTATTTTGACAGCAACTTTCATTTCGGTTCAGGAGGTTTTTCTGAGTTCTTGGTTGGCTTTTAGCCCATGGCCTTGGACTGGACAGTACCTTAATGAGTTAGGAAAGTCATGTTTTTGGCCGTTCGTGATTTGGTCAAGTTTAGAGGTCGTACGAGAATTTACGGTGAAAGGTGCCAAAATGACTCTCGAAAGGGTGTTTTATGTTTTTGAATTCCTTTCACCTATTTTCGTGTTTTACAGTTATTATGCATATTTTTCAGTATTTTTGGGGTATTTTTAATCATGGTTAAACGTCGGTTTAATGTTGGTTCGGGTTGGTACGAAGCCATGGTTAAATAATCAAGTTGTTGGTCCGAATCGTCTCGTTTTTGGTTCTATTGTTAAGATTTTATCAAGTTAAGATTTATTACATGTGTCACATATTGGAAGTAAGTCGCTGCAAGCCTGGGAACGATCCAACTCATCTGATAAAAAAATAAGATTATAATTATATTACGTGCATAAAAGTATAAAATGTTTATTTTTGAGATATATGCGATATGTCTATGTGGCCAGCCTTATGCTTATGGGTTTGGAAGTCGGTAGGAACAACCGAGGACCTCTCGCCCGGTGACTTACGACCGGTTTATGATTATGTATGGGTACGGACATCCAGTCCAAGGGCTGTGATTGATCTCTACCGCCCAGTATACTGTGGTTTAGTCTGATCAGGCGCTTACGCTATGTCATGGGCCACTTGCTTAGAAACATTATCTCTACCAGAAAATTATGATATGATATGACAGAGCTCTATCGAGCAAAGCTTTTACGTATGAGTTTCAGATATGCACGTAGTTATAATTATTCATGATACGATTTTCACCGTACGATTTACGATACTTTATTTTTACGTTGCATGCGATTTTATGATATATTTACTTGTTATTCACGATATATACATGTTGAGTCTTTAGACTCACTAGACTTGATTGTTGTAGGTATTGACGAGGTCGGGACCGCGGGCGGAGACCAGTGAGCGATCTTGGGACAGCAGTAGTAAACCCGAGGACCTCATGATTTAATTTATGAACCTTTTATTATTCAAACTCAGTTTTAATACGTTGGATTATTTTTAAGTTGATGTTTACGTTGAATTATTTTTAAATTGTTGGTTGAAAACAATATTTGCTTCCGCTGTTATTTTAAAGTTAAAATTATTTACATATTTACTTTAATTAAATGAGACAAGATAATTATTTAGAAAATTTTTAATAATTCCGCAAAATTATGAATACAAAATACGGGCCTTTACAGTTGGTATCAGAGCCTATGATCTTGTAAAGGGTTGTACTACTACTGCTCTCGAGAAGCTCATGAAGTCACGTCTTCGGTCTGTAAGTTTTACATTTACGCATTTTATTTAAAGAATGAATTATTTTAACAGCATGTTTTCATGAAATGTTTTTACGTTCAGATTTTAATTGTTCAGTGTTTATTTAAATTAAAAAAATAAATTATGAAATTATGCATGTTGGGTACGTTTGGAATTGGATATGTCTAAGAATTCGAATATCAGGTTTTAGGAGAGGTTGAAAATGATTTGACTATATTAATTTTTAGGTCAGTAGTGTTGATGTTCTCCTTATGGGTTATAAGTTAATCTTGAAAATTATGAATGCTTTTGGGGCTTGTGGAATTTCTAAGAAATTATTGATGGTTCTTGGTTGCTAGTCGAGTAAATTTTGAGGATTTCATATAAGCAATAGCGATTCGAAGACTACGACAATATTTAAGATTATAAATGTACAATTTGAGGATTTTAAGTACCTATGGAAATGTAAGATTAATTATGATAATTTATTTAGGATACATGCTCTACCTAGTTAGATTTAAGGATGGAATTGCATGAATTGAGAATTTTAGGGACCTAATTGTAATAACTAATAATTTGAGGACCTAAGTGCAAAAAAAAAAATTCTAAGGGACTATTTTCGAATTTACCAAATTTTGGGGATTAAATTTCGAGTTCGAGAATCTAAAAGTTTAATGAGGTAAAGATGGAAAATTTTATGGGGACAATAATGCAAATTTCGAAGAGTTATAGGACCAAAATGTAAATTTGGAGAACTGTAAGGGCCAGATTGCAATTTTCAAAATTTTTAAGGATTAAATGCGAACTTTTGAGGAAAACTTGGGATTTTAAGTATTTATAGAAATGTAAGACGTGTTATGGGAATTAATTTTGGGTTTAAAAAAAAACTTAAGGCTATTGAACCTTATGATACGGGAAATCTATAAAATGAAATTGGGAATACTGAGAACTCATGGGTAATTGTGGAATTTTCGGGATTTAAAAAAAAAATTCTTGAGATGAGAATTGAAAGGTTTAAATGATACGAATTTTCGGTAATATAAGCTTGGAAAGATGATTAGAACCTTGAAATAGCTGGATTATAATGTTATAAGGAATGACAATCAAGGACACTGTAGGATGAATAAATCTTGGGCTTGAAAATTTAAGTGTTGGTGATATAACGTCGGGGCAAATTAAGAATTTAAAGTGACGACAAGTTAAAGTAAAAATTTATCGGTTAGCTAAGTTATAAGAGTAAACATTGAGTTAGCGAATTTTTGGGGAATTTAAGTTTGATGTGTCGTAAGTTTTAACCAGGATCTTAACAGTTAGAATTATACCTTTGGGGGAATTTGATTTTTCTAGAAAGTTGAGTATGATGGATGGTTAGGTTACTCGATAGACGCATGTAAGAATTGAATTAGACACCTTAACTTGAGGAATTTTGAAAGTCATTAAGAAATTTGGGACTAACGGATATGTGGGCTGGAGTTATACCATCTAATATTATTTGGGTTGCATAAGCTTGAATTTCAAGATTTATAAGATAGGTGTTCATACATAAGTTTGGGTGAAATAAAAACAAAAAGAGAATTAGATGCGTTCAACATAGAGTACCAATGAACTAACATTAGGATTTTAATTGAGTAAGAAATCTGAAATCTTGATATGGGAATTTTAGAACTCTATGGGTGATATGAGCGAAGTTGAATTATTAGAGTAAGTTTATCGCTAACATGAGATAACTTATTAAGTTTTATAAAATAGACTTAATTAAGCATTTATGATACTTAAGAATGCGACATTTGTTTCAATGAGGAAAGTCCAGAGTCTTAGGCCTCAACTATATTATAATTGAAAAGAAAATGGTTTAAGCATATAATTGAGACTTGAAGGGCTTTAAAATATTGGTAGAAGGTCGATGTTGTATAATTGGGTTTTATGGATTAACGTTATTTGAGGTTTAAAATTTGCAACAATTTTATATTTGGGGTATACTTGTAAATAGTTAAGTTATATAAGTTTGGGCTGTAAGATAAATATTTGATTCAAGGATCTTAGACTAATTTTGTTATGGAGCTGAGATAAGATTTAACTTTTAAGTGTATCACCGAGGATAGAAGTTGATCAGTAACCTTTAGTGCTAAGAGTCTTCAAGTTGAACTGCGGAAATGCTAATGTAATAGGTCGTTGAACATTACGGGTATAGTATAAGGAAGGTAAGACATGATAAGTTTGAACCACCAATTCTAATATTGGGAACGATGAGAAAGTCAGAATTCGAGGTCATAGTAAAGTAAAGCTAAGTTACCATAAGTCGTTTTGAGTTGCGATTCGCAAATGAGATTTTTGGTAGGCAATCTAATTAGGATTGAAGAAACGTAAGGACAGCCTATGACTTAATTTTTATCAGAGTAGCGCAACGGTAGCGTGGATTGTTGGGATAATAGAATTAAGAATCTACACTTTTGGATTATCGAGGATTAGCGAATTTCGGGGACAAAATTCAATTTAAGGGGGGAAGATTGTAACGACCCGAAAATCAGACTACGTATAAGCCATGCATAATTATTACTATTTACATTTAAAAATGATTATATATATATATATATATATATATATATATGAAGGGTCTAATTCATTTTGATATTTGACAAGTCATAACTATTTATTTTAAATGCAAAAGTTTAGTTTTATCTTTTCAGTTAAATACGCGAGGCCGGACCGGAGTTTGGAGATTAGAGATAAGATTAATAATAAGAAAGACATTCCTAAATTTAATTTAAGTCAAAGAATAATTTAATTTAAAGAAAAAGAAGGTCCTTTGGATTTAATAAATTAATTAGAGTTAAGTTGGTAAATAAGTTCTTTTGATTAATATTTAATTAAAGCTTAAAAAAAATATATGTAAATAAATGGAGGATGAATTAATCTAGGTATAAAATAGTCAAGAAATTTAACATAGCATTTAAATACTTAAATTTTAAAACATGCAATGTAATGCAAGAATTTATTTTAAATAATGTGTTAATTCACTCAAATATATAATTGGTATATTAAACCCTAAACATTTAAATACAAGAATTAATCAAGGTCATACCATGCAAAAAGGGTGGATGAATTTCGGTCCATGCATAAACAAATTCAAAGGTTGATAACTCTCCATTCAAACCACTCTTAATTGCATTTCATGGAGTATTCATTCCCATTTTAATTCACCAATTAGTAGTAAGTCAAACACAATGTTACACCTCATTTCTCCCCAACTAATTACTAAGGAAATCATAGAAAATATACAGCAAAACAAGTGCAACAAAACCCTCGGCTAGCTAGGAGGAGAAGAATAATTCAAAACCATTCCACTTCTTGACATGTATCTTAATGCATATTATGGCCCTTTAACACCACTTATAACATTCCTCTTACTTACCATCATGTCTTACACTCACATGCTCGAAATATCAGTAGGAATCAGCTGAAAAAAATCGTTAATTAGCAGCAAGAATAAAAGAATTAGAACAGCTACAGCAAGGTTGAAGAAACAATTCAAATTCTCACATGTAACTCTCAACTAAATGCAATTCAAGACTCATTTAACACCTCTTTTATCATGCACCTTCATTACCTAGCCTTCCCCACCCTTACATTCGAAATATCAGAGAAAACTACAGCTGAAAATCGTGTAAGATCAGCACAAGAACAAGAAAGGAAATCCAACTCCGATTCCGTCGCTCGTATTCGTAGTATTGGTTTGTTTTGTTCAAAACAACTTCCAGGCATGTATATATTATTCATTTGCTCTGCAATCAAGTTATATTAGCTATTTTAAACCAGTATATGTTCATATATCAAGTGACACAACGCAATTTGACAGCAAAACATTTGAAAAAAATCTGTACAGCTTTTCGTTTTTTTGATGGTGCTTCACGGCTACTGTAATTTTGTTGGTTTCAGGAGTTGCTTCGGTTCCAGACTTCCATGGCTGCTTCTAGGAATGTTTTAGAGTGTGTTAGGGTGTTATTGGTCCATTGGTTTACATCCATACACACAGAAACAAAGATATGACAGCAACATCTTTATGAGCACAGAATTTTGGGTTCACAGTTTCTGTCATTGGATTGTTCAAAGGGGTGTTCGAATCTTGGCTGTCCTAAGGACTGTAGCCATGGTTAGAGCCCTTCCTTATCATGTCTAGGACGTGACCAAATCATCTTTTAAAAGCTTGGTTCATAGATCCCTCAGATTTTTACAGAAACATGACAAGTGCGCTCTTCGGTTTTCAAAATCTGATTTTTTTTTGTGTGAGTAACTTTCGGTTCTTAGAGATGTTGGATGAATTGTGGTTGGCTCCTAGCCCGTAGCCATGGTTTATACAACGCTCCATCACGTCTAGATCGAGCCACGGTCGATTAAATGGCCACTGGAACGACACAAGACAACCAAATATTTCATTACATCACACTACACCCCAAAGGGTGCTCTCGGGTTGGAGCTGTGAGTGTCTTAGGTAATGGCTTGGTTTGTGACTGGCTTTTAGCCCTTAGCCATGGTCCAAGACATGCCTTAGGATGTTGTTAAGAGTCTTTGGTCGATGGTTCAAGCCCATGGTCATTATTTTCAGAGTTTACTCCACAAACACCTAAAATGCTACTGCTGTATTTTGACAGCAACTTTCATTTCGGTTCAGGAGGTTTTTCTGAGTTCTTGGTTGGCTTTTAGCCCATGGCCTTGGACTGGACAGTACCTCAATGAGTTAGGAAAGTAATGTTTTTGGCCGTTCGTGATTTGGTCAAGTTTAGAGGTCGTACGAGAATTTACGGTGAAAGGTGCCAAAATGACTCTCGAAAGGGTGTTTTATGTTTTTGAATTCCTTTCACCTATTTTCGTGTTTTACAGTTATTATGCATATTTTTCAGTATTTTTGGGGTATTTTTAATCATGGTTAAACGTCGGTTTAATGTTGGTTCGGGTTGGTACGAAGCCATGGTTAAATAATCAAGTTGTTGGTCCGAATCGTCTTGTTTTTGGTTCTATTGTTATAATTTTGTCAAGTTAAGATTTATTGCATGTGTCACATATTGGAAGTAAGTCGCAGCAAGCCTAGGAACGATCCAACTCATCTGGTAAAAAAATAAGATTATAATTATATTACGTGCATAAAAGTATAAAATGTTTATTTTTGAGATATATGCGATATGTCTTGTGGCCACCTTATGCTTATGGGTTTGGAAGTCGGTAGGAACAACCGAGGACCTCTCCGCCCGGTGACTTACGATCGGTTTATGATTATGTATGGGTACGGACATCCAGTCCAAGGGCTGTGATTGATCTCTACCGCCCAGTATACTGTGGTTTAGTCTGATCAGGCGCTTACGCTATGTTATGGGCCACTTGCTTAGAAACATTATATCTACCAGAAAATTATGATATGATATGACAGAGCTCTATCGAGCAAAGCTTTTACATATGAGTTTCAGATATGCACGTAGTTATAATTATTCATGATACGACTTTCACCGTACGATTTACGATACTTTATTTTTACGTTGCATGCGATTTTATGATATATTTACTTGTTATTCACGATATATACATGTTGAGTCTTTAGACTCACTAGACTTGATTGTTGTAGGTATTGACGAGGTCGGGACCGTGGGCGGAGACCAGTGAGCGATCTTGGGACAGCGGTAGTAAACCCGAGGACCTCATGATTTAATTTATGCATCTTTTATTATTCAAACTCAGTTTTAATACGTTGGATTATTTTTAAGTTGATGTTTACGTTGAATTATTTTTAAATTGTTGGTTGAAAACAATATTTGCTTCCGCTGTTATTTTAAAGTTAAAATTATTTACATATTTACTTTAATTAAATGAGACAAGATAATTATTTAGAAAATTTTTAATAATTCCGCAAAATTATGAATACGAAATACGGGCCTTTACACTATATATATATATAATAATAATAAGTGATGAAATATTTATTGTATCAAAATTAAACAACAAATCAAGATAACCACTTTAATGGTATCAAGCATTTGATGTAAATTGATAACAACAAATAATTCATTTTTATACCTACAATAAAAATAAGTTAGCTAAATGAAAAGAAATAAAGAAAGAATATACAAAATATAAACAATCTTACTTCACCAAGAATGCATCCTCTTCACCTTGACATAATAGATTTAGCTTGCCATAAGCTTACTTTTGATCAACACTAAAATATCACTCATAGTTGAGAACATGAAAGAAAATATATTGGAACTTAGAACTTTGATACACACTCACACTATATTTTACAATGAGATAGAATGTTTTTCAAGCTAGCACAAGACCTCTATTTATAGGCCAAATGAGAGAAAGGGTCAAAATTTTTATTAATGCCATGTAGTTGCAATAGTATTCTTTGTCTCCTCCAAGTTCAATTCCATGTTCCCTTCTTTCAATGCTTTGTTCCACAACTTTAATCACCGAATTTGATTCTACTCAAAACGGCAAACATGTGGGGAATTGTCTGTAGATGAATTTGGCCACTTGGTTCACCTTATTTGGTTAAATATTGAAATAGTTATGAATTTTTTACTATATGCTGGTCATAATAAAAGTAAATTTGTCTTCCTTTTGATATTTGCACAATTTGATCATCTTATTGAACTTTTTAGGCAATAATGTCTTCTGCAAAGTTGTAGATAATTTCTCAAGGATTCCAAACATGTTTGAGTCACCTCCATTTGAATTTTCTAGCTTGAGTTATCATTATTTTACCAACACGTAGAAAACCTGAAAATAAAACATATTTAGTAAGACAATTAAATATAAACAAACAATACTAAAATAACATAATTTTATAATTTTAATTAAACTTAAATTTTAAAATACAGGTTTTAACATATAATAAATTATTAATTTTAAGTTTCATCACACATCACCAAGCTTCCCAGAAATCTCAGGTGTAGAGCCCAAATTCAGTACATGTAAAACCCATGCATTTATTTAAATTGTTAAATTATCTATTCAAGTTTAAATTGAAATTTGTGATGCATAATTTGTGAAATTGCATTATTTTAAATTATTTATGTCTATGTGATGCACATTAAATTGTGTTCATGAGTTTCCTATTTCAGGCGATTATTCGACGCGGGATCGAGGAAAAGAGACCGACGACGATTTTTGCAATTTTAAAATGTGGTATTTTCTTTTAAGTAGGATTGGGACATTTTAAATGATTTATTTAGTTTTATCATTTTTAAAGCCTAATTAAATTATTAGGTGATTTTATGATTTTAAACTTTTAAAAGATTTAGCACTCGTGCATTTTATTTTAAATTAGGGGAATTTATTTAAGATTAGCATGGGTTAATATTTTAATTAACTTGTTAGTTGGGTTAGTATTTTAATTAGCATGATAATTAGGTATTAAGCAAAAAATTCCCCTAATTAAACCAAAACTCACGCACACACACACTCATACACACACACCATCGGTTTTCACTACACACACACATTTTTTCTTCACTTCCATTTTAATTTTTGAGAGCAAACCTAGGGTTCTAAGAATCAAGAGTAGCCGCCCCTCCCTCTCCAATTTTCCAACAAGTTTCGTCCACTTTTCTTCAAGAAAATCGTGTCACGTTCATCCCGGATCAACCCTTGCATCCTTCCTGCTTCGGTATCGTCGTTTTGGCATTTTAAAAGATCAAGGCATGTATATTCTTTCCTTTATGCATTGATCTCGTTATAGTACATGTTATAATGTTTATTATGTGTAAAAATTCATGAATGTTGTGCAATGTTTTAGCAAAAATTGGTTGGATCGATTTTGAAATGATTTTAGATCTGGAAACTCAAAATTGCTGTCATTTTAAATACTGCGAGTTTTCGTTCCATTTCTGGAAAAATTTTCAATATATAAAACGTAGTACTTTTTGATACCTTTGATTTGACAGTAAATTCGTAATTTTTGGACAAGAAACGAGTGAGTTATGATTGTTTTCGTGGAACTGCTCGAACTGTAATTTTTTTTTCTGAAAAGGTGTTCTTGACGGGTTCTTGAAGTTTATTTGTTGCAGGCTTTGTTGGGAACCGTTGGGTGATCGCTACTACGTTTAAGTATTGTGAGTATGAGGTTGAGATGATTTTTTGTGCTTCTTTTCGTGTCGATAGTCACTTGGTTGCACTAAAAGTCGTAGTAAGTATTTTGGTGTCAAAATAACATGTTCACGGTTTGAGTTGCGTTGTATGATTGGTATCGTGGTTTGAGACGTCCTAGGAGTTTGAAACATTGCCATAGCATCCTAGGATGGATCTCGAGGTATTGGTTCATGGTCCGCACGATCGAGTTAGGAGGATTAAGCCACAAGTGTAGTGATTTTCGTTGGGTACCATTTTTCAGAGTCTACACGGACCCGGACCCTGAAACGGGGTCGTGCCTTTGTTAATTTCGTAGGTTAAGTTTGTAGAGGCTACGGACCCAGAGCCGGATGTGTACACGGGGTCCGTGTCCCCCATGTTTGGGAAAATATTGGGATTTGTTTTGGGGTTCGATGTCATGGTTTAGTACGATGATTAAACGAGGTCGATTCCCGAGAGATTTAGAACGTCATAAGAAATTTTTCATTTTTGGGGGTGAGCATGACTAATACGTCTAAGTTATGAAAGGTAAGTGCTTGAACCCATATTAGTATGTACAACAGTGGTCCCAAGCGAGATCCAACGAATCCCTCAACGCCATGCAAGTATGTTCGACGTGCAAAGAAAAATATATTTTACGTTTTTGAGGTATGCTAAATGTCTTGTGACCAATTATCAACGGGTTTGGAAGTCGGTGAACGTGGCCGAGGACTTCTCCACCCCAGTAAAACATGACCGGGTTTTAGATCAAGATTGGAAAACGGTAAAGTATGACCAGGGACGAATCCACCCGGTAAAGCATGACCGGGGATCTCATGTATGTGGTAGTGGATTTTCCCTGCCATCCCAGTACTATGGTTTAGTTTGATCAGGCACATTTATGTATGAGTCACTTGCTTTGAAACATATCTCTACGCAAAATGATGAAGTTATGAATGTTCAAGTATGTATGATGCAAGAATGTTTAAGAAAAGTTTTATGATGTTGGCACGTCAATGTTATGTTATTACGTTCAAGTTTATGTATGTACGGTCCACTTTTAAGTTGCATGTGGATTTATTACGTATTACTTGTTATCTCCAGTTTATACATGTTGAGTCTTTAGACTCACTAGACTTGATCGATGCAGGTGAAGATGGGTATGAGGAGAAGAGGGGTGGGGACCAATGACCTGGCTCGGTCTGCGCAGGAGGCTAAAGCCGAGGACCGCCTATGTTTTTAAGAACTTGATGCTTGTTTCAAATACTTTGATTTCATGATACTGTTTACGATGTTTTAACAAGTGCTTTTGCAAACTTTGGTTGTGGTTGTTTTATTGCAATTTGAATGATTATGATTTATTTAAGAAAATTTTTATTTTTCCGTAAATTTTAAAATAGTTTAAAAGTACGGTGCGTTACATCAGGTTTACCAAAATGGATCCAGGAAGCTATTTATGAAACTTGGGCAAATAATGATTATTTATCCAGAGGAGATATTTTGGAGTTATACTTTTTCAGTACAGCACCAGAATTAGCAGGAAAAGGCTCTCACGAAGCTTTCATTTTATCAAGTTTAGGAGGCGAGATACAAATGTTTAGAAATTTATTAAGGATCCTCCGTCAGAAGAAACACCCTTGTTGCTTCAATTACCGAAGACGATATTTCTACCAGGAGAGCATGTGGTTTATGGATCTGTCTAACTGAGATGGACAAAGTCAAGTTTCCCTTTAAATTTTATCATAATTCGGTAAATGGATCATTCCTGTTAAATACTATGACTGAAAAATCCACAAGTTTTGCAAAAGATCTATTTGAAAAGAAAAAATATCTTCTGTGGAATAGCAAACTGCCGGGAAGTAAAGAAACTCGTCGGAAATTCTGCAATATGGCTCATGTAGGAAGATGGTCAGAACATATATGCCCAGAATGCCCAAACCAAAAGGAGCAAGAATTCGGCAAGGGCTTCAGACCTCGATCAGATAGGAAGCATCTTGCTGAGACATTACCAAGTGGTGAAGGACTATAACCACGTTTTTCTCGGGGAAATCAAAAGTTTAAGATTACTCGACAAAAATAAGTGGACATGTGAATACCCACTCAAAGATCAATAAAACTTGGACCCAAACAACTATAAATAAATAATAAGTGGGAACAAGAAAATCACACAAGATTTAAACCGAAATTTAGAACCAAAGAAAATGTATGCTACATATCTTAAGGTTTCTAAAAGACAGATTAAAGCATTAAGAAAGCAGCTAATGAACACTAAAGATCTCTACAATCTGTTAAAAGAAGAAGGGAACGAGATCTCAGTTGATATAATACAAACACATATATATTGGTTCTGCCAGGAGATAAGGTCAGAAGAACGAGCTATTTCTAGATTAATAATCTAGAAAAAAGACAAATCAAGAAAAGGTGGAGGGACCATTCAACCACCCACTCAACCCACTCAAGAGATATTGCCAACCACAGATGGAAGGCATTAAAGAAAATTTATGCCAAGAATTGAAGTCCGAGATTCAAATCCGCAAAAGGCTTATATAAATAAGAAGGCAGAAGGAAGATAAAGGCATCATTCAATCTCTTCATTTTCTTTCAAATATTGTAATATTTTCTTTCAAGTTTATGTGTGTTTTTATTTCGGCTACTATAAGTAGCTAAACAAGTTTCTCCTCCTCTGCAGGAGGTTACTATGCAATAATAATAACTTGTATGTTTGAATAAAAGAACCAAGGCTTTTGCCTCTCTCATGTATTTGTTTCAAATTAAACTATTTTACTCTAAACCCTGAGGTAGGAAACAAAACCTGTTGAAGGAATCTATGTCAGGAACCATCTGTTGCGACTACGTGGTTAGGTTGTGAGGAACAGTGTGTAAAACCCGATGGATATAACCCGACGGCATTCAGGTCAAAGAGGTAAATAGTTCAATCTATTATACGGAAGCATGATGGGCCTTTTTTAAAAAAAATCGATTATTTGATAATGGTATATAGGTTGGAAACCTTGCGTAGCTGCATGTCTTGGGGTTATATGCCTTAAGAACAGGCTCGATATGTATAACAATGCCACGTACCAAAATCAAAGGAAAAAAGGATGTTTTTGAAAATTTTAGAAAATTGGGGAGTTAAAACAAAGAAATAAAGGGATGGGGAGTAAGGAAAAAGTTGATAATGAAAATGGGGAGTGAATACAAGTGTGCCCTTATAATAATAATAACGCACATACTCATTATTTATAATATATCAAGCATATATTATAAACAGTAAACTAATAAGGATGATCAATCTCCCCAACACTATTGGTCCGTGTGAGCCAAACAAGGGCCTAGGTCCAATCCTTTGGAATTGATAAAGATAAACAAATGTATATTAATTAAATGTTTTATAATATAAATTTATAGTTTTGTTTTATTAAATGTTTAAATATTATATGTTTTATAATAAATTGTATAAAATATAAGTTGTTGTGTAATTATAAGTTTTTACTATTTTTTACAGGTTCGATAAAACAAGAATAACCTTGGCGTTGCAAATGAGATTAAGATGATTCTTGGACCTGTAGAAATTTGATGTTAATATCTACAATATTGGTAGCAAGGATGAGATAAAAATCTTCTCACAAGTGGGATCAAATTAAGCAACAAATAAAGTTACCAAAGAAGTGGTAGTTTTACCATGCTCTAGCATTTTGACCATATCTCTCAAATTACTTGGTCAAATGGTTAAAAAAAATACCACAATTCAAACAACTTAGATATCTACATGTTTTGTTTTATGTGGAGAAGAAAATTCGGATGATAAGATTTTCAAAAGTGATGTGTATTAAAATATTAATTTTTTGGAACACCAATGAAGACTTATGTGTAAAAAATAATATTTTATTTGTGGTTGTCTCCCAAAATTTTGCTATAAATAGGGGTGCATTGTAATGTATTAAGATATCCCTCACTTTATGAACAAACCTTTGAGTTCATAATATTTATCTCTTTGTTTTTCCTTTATTGCTTAATTTAAATATAATTAGCATGTTAAATTCATATTCAAACTTTTACACTTTGAATAATGAGTAGCTAACTTCCCAAAGTTGAGATGAAAATGTGAAACTCTTAACATAATAATAAGGTTATTAAAGGTAAGAATCTATGTTTTATATTATTTAATCATTATTTATTGTTTATGTTATATTTATTTTTTAAGTATTATTATACCTTACTTATAAGTGGGAGTTTTGATTTATTGTTGCTATAAGTTACATTAAATTCTTGGAACCATTTAAATGTTAGTTTGGTATTACCAACTATTTAAAGTGGATGCCTTGATTTATTATATATGATTATATCATAATATTAAATTCTTGGAGCCATTTAAATGTTAGTTGATATTTTCAACCATTTAAAGTGGATGCCTTGATTTATTATATATGATTATATCATAATATTAATTTCTTGCAACCATTTAAATGTTAGTTTGGTATTATCAACAATTTATAGTGGATGCCTTGATTTATTATATATTAATTTCATAATATTAATTTCTTAGTACCATTTAAATGTTAGTTTGGTTTTACCAACCATTTAAAGTGGGAACCTTGATTTAGTGTTTACAAATATATATATAACATAATAAATAATTGACAACATTTACAAGTTTTGGTATATATTATATACTCATAAGATAATAATATATAATATAATATAAATATGATTATTTAATATATATTGGAACCATTTTATTAAGTGGATTTCAATAATGTTCATTAATGTTAACTTTATTAAAATATCAAGAATGGATCCTTTAATCTCAACTACTTAAATTAAAATTTGAACAATTAAAAATTACCAATTAAAGATTCAAACCATTAAAAGAAAAAAAAAACAAAAACAAAAAGACATTGTAGTGGACTTGTAATTACCTTAGCTTCCCTGTGGATACGATATTCGGACTCACCGAGTTATACTACTTGTGGACAACCTGTTCTTGGGAGTGCAACAATCAAAGTCGCAACAAGTTTTTGGCGCCGTTGCCGGGGAAATATAATTTAATTTCAAGTCTATATAATTTTTTTTATAGTTTATTTTTCTTTATTTGAATTTTTATTGCTTTTGTGTGTTTTTATTCTTTTGCATTTGCATTTGCATGAGCATTTGGTCACGTACACTTAGTGGTCGGCTCATTCGAAATAACCCTTTATTTTTATAAAACATGGCGGAAGAACCCATCCAAGAAAATGAAGATAAAATTCAATATCAACATGATCATGATAGACGAAGAACACTTAGAGATCACATGAATCCTACACGTACTAGTGCACCTTCATGTCTAGTTTTTCCCCCTGATGCATCTCATTTCAATTTTAAGCCTGGTATTATCCAAATTTTACCCAATTTTCATGGCTTAGATTCTGAAAATCCATACATGCATTTACGAGAGTTTGAAGAAGTGTGCAACACATATAATGATCTAAATTGTAGCATGAACACCATTCGACTTAAGCTTTTTCTTTTTTCTTTAAAAGATAAAGCTCAAACTTGGCTGCAAAATCTTAAATCGGGATCCATTCGAACTTGGGATGAATTGCAATAACAATTTTTGAAAAAAAATTTTCCATCTCATAGAACAAATTCTTTCAAAAGGCAAATCATCACTTTCACTCAAAAACAAGGAGAGACTTTTATCAGTGTTGGGATAGATACAAAGAATTGCATAATCTTTGTCCACATCATGGTTTTGAAATTTGGAGAGTTGTTTCTCAATTTTATGAAGGCTTAACACCTAAAGATAGGCAAATGGTTGAATTTATGTTATAATGAAACATTTGAAGATAAAGATCGAAACGAGGCAATTGAGTATCTCGATTCATTAGTTGAAAATGCTCAAAATTGGGACACTATAGATACAATCGAACCATCAAACAAGATTCAATCTCCCACATCTGATGGAGGTATGTACACCCTCAAAGATGAACATGATCTTCAAGCTAGATTTACCTTTTTGGCAAGAAAAGTTGAGGCACTTGAATTGAAAAAGAATGGTCAATTAAAATCTGTTCAAGAAATTGCGTGTCACATCTGTGATACAAGTGATCATTCTACAAAAGATTGTCCCATTTTTCCCTCTTTTAAAGAATGTCTCCATGAACAAGCCAATGTTTTGAACAATTTCAAAAAGCCAAATTTTGAACCATTTTCTCAAAATTACAATCCAGGTTGGCGAAATCATCCAAATTTTAGTTAGAGGAATGATAATGCTGCACAATTTTCACAACCACATTTTCAAAATTTTCAAAACTATGCACCTTATGTTCCTCCACCTAAAAGGAACTTGGAAGATATATTGAATTCTTTCATTGCAAAGCAAGAGTCTATCAATACTCGAACTGCTCAAATCATGACAGATTTGAAAGATACTCTTGCTAAATTTGCATCTGCACTTAATGTTCATGAAAAAGGTAAATTTCCTTTATAACCACAGCCTAATCCCAAGGATCATCATTTACAAACTGTAACTTCTGGAACTCAACCGATGGATCAGGTAAAATCTATTATTACCCTTCGAAGTGGTAAGGTTGTGGAAAAATCCATTCTTGAACCTTGTGAAGATGATGATAAATCAACTCCAAAGGATAAGGAAGTGGAACCAATAACTTGCGAAGAGGAGGTTCAACAGACAGTGTCACCACCACCATTCCCCCATGCATTGGAAAATACAAAAAAATCAAATTTGAATTATGATATATATGATATTTTTAAACAAGTAAAAGTTAATATTCCTTTATTAGATGCAATAAAACAGGTACCATCATATGCAAAAATTTTGAAAGACTTGTGCACTGTGAAAAGAAAATTGAATGTGAAAAAGAAAGCCTTTTTAGCTGAACAAGTAAGTGCAATCATTCAAAATAATAATACTTTGAAATACAAAGACCCTGGTTGTCCTACTATTTCATGTATTATTGGAGAACGAAAGATTAAGAAAGCCTTGCTTGATCTTGGAGCTAGTGTTAATTTAATTCCATATTCAGTTTGTCAAGAACTAAATCTAAGCGAGTTAAAATCTACTTCGGTAACACTTTTACTTGCCGATAGATCTGTTTAAGTGCCAAGAGGTATGGTATAAGACGTGTTGGTCCAAGTTGATAACTTTGTATATCCTGTCGATTTCATAGTTTTAGATACACAACATATCGAAGCTTGTAATGCAATTCCTGGAATTCTAGGTCGTCCAGTTTTAGCAACTTCTAATGTTCTTATAAATTGCAGGAATGGAATAATGAAGTTGTCATTTGGTAACATGACCTTGGAGCTTAATGTTTTTAATCTTTGTAAGCAGTCAAATGACAAAGGAGATGAAAGTGAATATGAAAATCTTATTGAAACTCTTGTGGAAGAAAACATTCAAGAAGGGAGAACTCGTGATCAATTAGATATTTGTTCAATTGAAACTGTTAAAGAAAATATTGAAATTGTTCTTGATGACTTTATCAGGTATCACTCGTTACCAGGATCAGAAAAAAAATTTGAGGCAAAATATGAGAATAAAGACGAACCACCCATATTGGAGTTAAAATCCTTGCCAGAAGAATTGAAGTATGCATTTCTTGGAGAAGATGAAACATATCCGGTGATAATTTCTTCCAAACTAGCAAGTGATCAAGAATGTAAATTAGTTGATATGCTTAAAAGACATAAAAATGCAATTGGTTGGACACTAAAAGATCTCAAGGGCATTAATCCACTAATTTTCACTCACAAAATTCACTTATAAGCAAATGCAACAACATCTCAACAACCACAAAGGAGATTAAATCCACACATGAAAGATGTTGTGAAAACTGAAGTTCTCAAACTACTTGATGTTGGGATTATCTACCCTATTTCTGATAGTAAGTGAGTAAGCCCAACACAAGTAGTTCCAAAAAAATCTGGCATCACAGTGATAAAAAATGAAAAAGGTGAATTGTAAATAAGTTGAGTCCCATCTAGTTGGCGGATGTGTATTGATTATAGAAAATTAAATGACGCCACTAGAAAAGATCTTTTTCCATTACCATTTTTGGATCAGATTTTAGAAAGAGTAGCATGTCATCCATACTACTGTTTTCTTAATGGATATTCAGGTTATTATCAAATTTCCATTGCACTCGAAGATCAAGATAAAACTACATTCACATGTTCTTTTGGAACATTTGCATTTAGAAGGATGCCATTTGGATTATGCAATGCCCCAGCAACATTTAAAAGATGTATGCTAAGCATTTTTAGTGACATGATTGAAAATTGTTTGGAGATTTTCATGGATGATTTAACTATTTTGGGAATACATTTGATAATTGTCTTGAAAATTTGGAAAAATTTTAAAAAGATGCGAGGAAAAATGTCTTATTTTAAATTGGGAAAAATGTCATTACATGATTACTTCTGGGATTTTTTTGGGACATGTTGTGTCATCTCATGGAATTGAAGTTGATAAAGCCAAAGTTGATGTCATTGCCAATTTACCCCCTCCAAAAATCATTAAAGAAATTCGCTCATTTTTGGGACATGCTGGATTTTATAGGAGGTTTATAAAGGACTTTAGTTCAATCTCTAAACTCATTTGTAACCTTTTAACAAAAGACATTACATTTGAGTGGACTCAAGAATGTCAAAATGCTTTTGATAAAATCGTTCGGCATTTAACATCAGCTCCTATCATGCAACCTCCTGATTGGTCTTTACCATTCGAAATCATGTGCGATGCGAGTGATTATGCAGTCGGTGCAGTACTGGGTCAAAGAAGAAACGATAAGCCTTACGTGATATATTATGCAAGTAGAACTTTAAACAATGCTCAAATGAATTTCTCCACAACTGAAAAAGAACTACTTGCTGTAATATTTGCATTAGATAAATTTCGTTCTTATTTGATTGGATCAACGACTATTGTGTTTACTGATCATTCTGCTATTAGATATTTTTTGACAAAACAGGATGCAAAGCTACGACTGATACGATGGATTTTGTTGCTCCAAGAATTTGACATTGTGATCAAAGATAAAAAAGAACCGAGAATGTCATAGCCGATCATTTATCGAGACTAGTAACAGGATCATCTTGTGAAATGACACCAATTAACGATAATTTTCCTGATAAACATCTATTTTTAGTTACTACTACACCTTGGTTTGCTAACATAGTAAATTTTCTTGTGACAGGAAAAATGCCACCGCAATGGAGTTCCCAAGATAAAAGAAAATTTTTGAATAAGGTAAAAAAATTTTATTGGGATGATCCGTATCTGTTCAAGTATTGTCCAGATCAAATTTTTCGATGTTACATACCCGACAATGAGGTAAGTAGTGTCATTAAATTTTGTCATTCAGAAGCATGTGGAGGACATTTTTCTTCAAAGAAAACGGCTGCAAAAATCTTGCAGTGTGGATTTTATTGGCCCACTTTGTTTAAAGACACCCCCGAAATTTCCAAGATCTGTGAAAATTGTCAAAAATTGGGTGCGATTTCAAAAAGAAACATGATGCCTTTGAATCCTATCATTGAAATTGAAATCTTTGACTGTTGGGGAATTGATTTTATGGGACCTTTTCTACCATCGTTTGGATATTTGTATATTTTAGTTGCAGTTGATTATGTTTCCAAATGGATAAAGGCAATTCCATGTCGAACAAATGATCATAAAATCGTCATCAAATTTTTGAAAGAAAATATTTTTAGTAGATTTGGAATTCCTCGAGCCATGATAAGTGATGGGGGAACTCACTTTGTTAATAAATCATTTGCTTTATTAATGAAAAATATGGTATTACTCACAAAGTAACTACTCCTTATCATCCTCAAACAAATGGACAAGTTGAATTAGCTAATAGGGAGATAAAGAAAATTTTGGAAAAAACTGTTAACTCAAATAGAAAAGATTGGTCTCTGCGACTTAATGATGCACTATGGGCATATCGAACAGCTTTAAAACATCATTGAATATGTCTCCCTATAGGTTGGTTTACGGAAAACATTGCCATTTACCTGTGGAATTGGAACATAAAGCTTATTGGGCGATCAAAACTTTTAATTCAAGCATGGATGATTGCAACAAATTGCGCAAATTGCAACTTAATGAACTTGATGAACTCAGAAATGATGCGTATGAGAATTCAAGGATTTATAAAGCAAAAATCAAATCATTTCATGATAAAACAATTCTTAGAAAATCTTTTGAGATTGGTAAAAAAGTTTTGCTTTATAATTCTCGACTTCAGATATTCCCAGGAAAATTACGATCAAGATGGACATGCTCATATGTTGTAAAGCATGTGTATCCTTATGGAGCTGTGGATATTGAAAATCCTAAAAATGGTGATGTTTTTAAAGTAAATGGACAAAGGCTTAAACCATTTTTAGAAAATAAAATCTTTCAAGAAGAGTTTATTTCCCTTTCTGATCCTTAAATTTTCATGTTGTATTTAATTTTGTTTGTTTTTATTTCAGGTTTCCTTAATCTTTTTATTTTCCCGGTTAAATGGCGGATAACGGTACTCTGTGACTCTCATAGTCGGTTAAATCAGTTCCCACAATTGCTGATACAAAAATAAAAAAAAATCATTTCTTTTTTTTTCAAAATGGATGAAAATCTCTCAAAAATTTGTAAATATTTTCCCTCTATTTCTGAAAATGTTCTAAGAAAAATTTATGCAGGTAGGTGTGAAAGATTAAGATTGCTAATGAATAAAGGAATTCTAGAAGATATTCGTCTTGTAAAACGAAGGGCCAAAAGGTTAGGGGTTTGTCATAAGTGTGCAAGATGGACTTGTGACAAACGATGCAGATCTTTGGGATGTGTTTCCAATAACAGAGAAGATAAAATTGGTTTCATTAAGAATGGGCTGAGTAAGGAGTCTTTAGATAACATCTTATTAACTCTTGAGACGCATTCTAGTGGACATGTGCATATTGAACTTCTCCGTTTATGGAAACAATTTCAAGATGAGCGTCATAGTCTTGGGAATCCGACTAAAAAAGACCTTGTTTGCCAATTTATAAGAAAATTGGATGGGAAGCATATCCTCGACTCATAGAAGGCATTGAAGACATTTCTGGACGTAAAACCAGAGGAAAATTGTGAACCACAATCACACTAATGTTTATATGCATGTGTGCCATTATTATTTTTACTGTTTATTCTTCTTACAGCTATGACCCATAGTTTTGTCATGATAACATATTACCCCTATAAAATCTCTCATCTTTCTCTCTATTTTCGCAGACCAAAAAAAAAGTAAAAACATGGTTGGATCCTCTGCACAAACATTGAAAAAATATTTGTGTATTTTGTGGGTCGAGTCCTGGAAAAAATGAATTACTTGTAGAAGCAGCGAAGAATCTTGGAAATATATTGGCTGAGAGAAAAATTCACTTGGTATATGGGGGAGGTAATATTGGTTTAATGGGATCTGTTTCAACATCTGCTCATCTTGGAGGTAGTCAGGTTTTGGGTATTATTCCTACAGCTTTAGCTGAAGGAAATATTACAGGTGTTGCGATTGGGGAGGAATTAAAAGTTTCTTTTATGTATGAAAGAATCACCAAAATGATTGAAAATTCTGATGCTTTTATCGCACTACCAGGTGGTTTTGGTACATTAGAAGAAAATTTTCACACTGTTTCTTGGGCATAACTTAATATCCATAATAAACCTGTGGGCTTGCTGAATATCAATAACTATTATGACAGTTTGTTGACATTTCTTGATAAAGCTGTGGAACAGAATTTCATTTCAGAAAATTCACGACGGATGCTCATCTGTGCTTCGACTGCCGACCAATTAATTGATGATTTGGAAGCTTTTGTTCATAAGCTTGATCCGATGATAACAAATATCAATTGGTCGCAATCAAGTAGTAAGAAAAGAAAGTTAGATCATTGATTAAAAAATCATGGATTGGTTTGCGTTTGTTTCAGTTTGTTATCTTCAATAAAATTCCAGGTTATATCTCTTTCATTATGTACTCTTTATTAATAGTTATTTTGACATTAAGGACAATGTCATATTCTGATAAGGGGGAGAACAAACTTAAAAAAAAAAATTTATAAAAAATTATTTTAAAATAAAAACATGTTTATTGTTTGTATCTTAGTAATTTTTGAAAAAATTTCATACATTACATGGGTTTAGATTAGAAATTGTAATAATCTATCTAAGGATGTTTAAATTTTTATTTAAAAAAAAAAGTCAATTTTAATATTTTGATCGCTATAAAAATATGATTTATGAAATCTTTTTGAATGATTAACCATTGTGATAAAATTAGTTATTAAAGTATATGGCCCAAGATATACCTGATAAGAGTGCCTAAAATTTTTAAACTCACACATATTTTGTGAGTGAGTGGAGAGGATTTAGAAAACAGCTTGCGAGCCTTTATTGATCGTCAGAGAGGCTATCTATTGTTTAGATCTTGAGTTCTTATTTTGGAAAAAAAAAAAGATGTTATTTCCTGAAAAAAAAAAGAAAAAAGAAAAAAAAATGTTGAAGATTTATGTAATTTTTAAGTTATATGCTACGACCCATTTATCTCTCATAAAAATAAAATTAAAAAAAGAAAGAAAGAGAGAAATATATTGTACAAATTAAATAAATATGTGGTCAAGAAGCATAAACTTAGTCTAATTCCATGATGTAAAAAAAAATATAGAAGATCAGGAAAAAAATATATAATAAGAACAACTGGATTTTGAATCAATGGATTTCCTATCTTTTGATTAGTTTGGCTCGTTTGTCTGTCTGCATTCTGTAGACCATTTTCATGAGCATTTATCTGTATTCCAATTCCATGAGAGAAATCATTCCCATAAATTGAAACACTTATTAACCTCTGAGGATATGGAGTTGAGACTCTTACTAGGATTTTCTGAAGGCCATGTACATTTAACTACCTGAAAATAAGTTTTGAATTGATCAGTTCAGATTATTTCATAAATTATAATTATAATGATCTTGATATAACTTTGACAGTTTTCAAATTTAATTTAAACACTTGATAGTTCTGATTACATTTCTATTTAAATTAATCAATATGTTTTGTTTTGCTATTAATGCTTAAATTGCTAAGGACTAGCAATAAGCTGGTTGGGGAGTATGATAAAGATAAAAAATTGTATATTAATTAAATGTTTTATAATATAAATTTATAGTTTTTGTTTTATTAGATGTTTAAATATTATATGTTTTATAATAAATTGTATAAAATATAAGTTGTTGTGTAATTATAAGTTTTTACAATTTTTTACAGGTTCGATAAAACAAGAATAACCTTGGCGTTGCAAATGAGATTAAGATGATTCTTGAACCTGTAGAAAGTTGATGTTAATATCTACAATATTGGTGGCAAGCATGAGATAAAAATCTTCTCACAAGTGGGATCAAATTAAGCAACAAATAAAGTTACCAAAGAAGTGGTAGTTTTACCATGCTCTAGCATTTTGACCATATCTCTCAAATTACTTGGTCAAATGGTTAAAAAAAATACCACAATTCAAACAACTCAGATATCTACATGTTTTGTTTTATGTGGAGAAGAAAATTCGGATGAGAAGATTTTCAAAAGTGATGTGTATTAAAATATTAATTTGTTGGAACACCAATGAAAACTTATGTGTAAAAAATAATATTTTATTTGTGGTTGTCTCCCCAAATTTGGCTATAAATAGGTGTGCATTGTAATGTATTGAGATATCCCTCATTTTATGAACAAACCTTTGAGTTCATAATATTTATCTCTTTGTTTTTCCTTTATTTCTTCATTTAAATATAATTAGCATGTTAAATTCATATTCAAACTTTTACAATTTGAATAATGAGGAGCTAACTTCCCAAAGTTGAGATGAAAATGTGAAACTCTTGACATGATAATAAGGTTATTAAAGGTAAGAATCTATGTTTTATATTATTTAATCATTATTTATTATTTATGTTATATTTATTTTTTAAAGTATTAATATACCCTACTTATAAGTGGGAGTTTTGATTTATTGTTGCTATAAGTTACACTAAATTTTTGGAACCATTTAAATGTTAGTTTGGTATTACCAACCACTTAAAGTGGATGCCTTGATTTATTATATATGATTATATCATAATTTTAATTTCTTGCAACCATTTAAATGTTAGTTTGGTATTACCAACCATTTAAAGTGGATGCCTTGATTTATTATATATTAATATCATAATATTAATTTCTTGGTATCATTTAAATGTTAGTTTGGTTTTACCAGCTATTTAAAGTGGGAACCTTGATTTAGTGTTTACAAATATATATATAGCACAATAAATACTTGACAACATTTACAAGTTTTGGTATATATTATATACTTATAAGATAATAATATATAACATAATATAAATATGATTATTTAATATATATTGGAACCATTTTATTAAGTGGATTTCAATAATGATCATTAATGTTAACTTTATTAAAATACCAAGAGTGGATCATTTAATCTCAATTACTTAAATTAAAATTTGAACAATTAAAAATTACTAATTAAAGATTCAAACCATTTAAAAAACAAAAACAAAAACAAAAACAAAAACAAAAAGAAATTGTAATGGACTTGTAATTACCTTAGCTTCCATGTGGATACGATATTCGGACTCATCGAGTTATACTACTTGTGGACAACCTGCTCTTAGGAGTGCAACAATCAAAGTCGCAAGAGGAATGCATGTGATGCAAATGCATAATATAATTACATAAGCTTCTAATATTTACATGTCTTTGATCTTCATAATTATCAAGGCCCACCATCTTCCAATTTTGATCTTCCACTATACTAATATTTACAAATAAATATTCATGGCAAATAGAGATACATCTCATGGGGTGGGAACGGACTATAAACCAAGCTTACTTATAAATTGATAATTAATACAATCATTCAACACAAAATATCCTAGCATACACCTAGCAAATTGGGCTTAGGCTTTTGATCATCCTTCATGCATAATATCACATATCATACACAATCAATTAATTATCACAATAATCAATTGATCCAATATTATATATCTTGATCAATTTACTAACCGTCACGATCATAAATTAAATCAACAAAGTAAACAAACTTCTTTGTTAACTTTCTAATCAGATTTATTTATAACTGAATTTCTTGTAAATCACAATTTACTATGAGAAAAAATATACAAAGTTTTTAGATTTAAACTTAAGGGCCAAAAAAGACATTTTTCACCAAAATATTTCCCCCATTTAAATTTCACAAAATATGTCAACCATCTAATGACCCAACAACTCAAGGCCCATGACACTTTGATATTCCAAAACACTTTTCGAAACCATAGTCGTCATCGTCATTGCCGGAGCTCCATCGCCGGATTCCGGCCAACAATTTTTTTTAATAAAATAGAGGGGCATGGGCTGCCCTTACTGCCCGAAATTGGCAACAACATGTGCCACAAAACAACCCCTCGTTTGGCCCTCGATTGATTGTGTCGATTTCTCATGCGGTTAGAATTAGGTTCTCAATATAATATCTTGTATTTGCTACACAAAAAGTGACCTAAGCTCTGATACCACTAGAAAGGAGATCGGTTACGGGTGCCCAGATGTGCAACGAAAGTTTCAAAAAAATCATATTTTTAATAGCAAAAAAATGAGCACCCCACTAGATGTGTAGCAAATTACAAACACAAAACATACATAGGGTGTTTAAGTGTTTTACCTATTAATCTCAAAAATTGATGATATCTCCAACTAAGATGATAAACAACTTAGCTCTTAAATGGTAGACAAGTCTACAAGCTTCCCTTGAGCATTCCTTGCTCAAAAATCAAGCCCACCATCAACAAGCTAGAACCACCTTTCACTTACACTAGAAAATGTAAGGCATTTTCATTGAGAATTTTTTGCTATCAATTCATCAAATTAATAAGCAAAATTTTGGAAGAAAATTGAAGGAAATTTCGGCCACGAGGGAGAGAAAGAGAGGGAAGCCTTTTCTTGGTTGTGTAAAAAGTGTTATGTATTCCAAAGACATGCTAGCCTTTAATTTTAAAAAGTTGACTCCCAACCTTCACCTCTCTTTCATGTTATTTGGGCTTGTAACAATTAAAAATCACATATACTATTATTTTAATATCTCAAACACATTTGAGATCAATTAAATCTTATTTGAATTTATTCAAGCCCACAAGTTAAATAATTATTTTCATTTGGGATCTACAAGACTTAATTTTATTTAGTTAATTCAACACTTGAATTAATTTAATTATTTGGACTCTACTAGGTCCACTAGTGTATAATTAATTCAACACTTGAATTAATTTAATTTAGTCCATAACAATGTTTATGAAAATCACAATTTCCAAATACATTATTTGAAACAACCTCGACATTTTTTTAAATCATAAACTCGAAAATACTATATAAAATAAATTAACATACCAAAATCAAAATAACTTAACCATTGAAATCTCGAGTGCTCAAAACTTCTAAATCATCAACTAACCAAAAATCTTACTTTGATATTTAAAAAGATCAACTAATAATAAAATAACGCACAAAACTCCTTAAAATCGTTAACATAAATCTTCAAATCTTTTATCTGACAAGCTAATTCGGAAAATGAATGTCCCTGTGGAATGTACTGTGCACTCGATCCATTCAAGCGTCAGCGCCTCCTCAATCTTTCAATCCTACATCATTCAAACCTAGTGAGTCTAATGACTCAGCACGTTTTAAACATGAGTAGCAAATAATACATATACGATCACACGCATAAAAATCTTTTACTTAAAATAATTTTTTTGAACATAAATAAACAATTTAAAATCAAATTCAGCATAAATAAATTATATATCGTAAAATAGTAAAGCCTTGGATCCTTTATCATTATGGGTGAAGTTTCATCCTCGAAAGTAACTAACTTTTACCCTTTGGTCGACTGATCAGTCTTCAGCTCTACATGGCCATGGGGGCGGGCACTAGGCTCCGCCGTGAAAATATGATCGTCGGGGTCCCTCTGGGCATTTTCCCTCACGACATTCCGACAAAATTGTAGGTTCACTGTTCCTTCTTAAAACGATCCACCACATATCATTTATCATTTGTCACAGTCAATTCACATCCTTCAAAATATTTTTCTTTTTCTTTATCATTTCAAAAAAACATTTATACATTTCATATTCTTTAAAAATTCCCAAAAAGATGCTTTATATCATTCACATGAGTCGAGATTGCTAAAAATAGCAAATACGTGTAAAATACGTTAAAAGTTTTAAAAATAGCATATATCATGCATATACATTAAAACTTCTCAAAATAACATTTAACATGATTTGGAATTGTTTTAGGAAGTTGCAAACCGCCCTCAATGTGATTCAGGACTAAATATGTCCTTATATGAGGATACCGCAATTACTCCATTCTTATTTATCAACTCTTGATAATAAAAACGTCAAAACTTAAGTCTGATAATACCTAACCAATCATATTAAACGCCTACCAGCATCGCTTACATGATTCCCTAGGTATCAAATGATAATGTCTGCAAGATCCATTCCATTATGGTTAGCGTACATTATTGTCCCTTCATCTCATATATCCCGACCGATTCAACAACTATTGGTATATCGGGAGCTGTGAAAGAATCGATCCTACGTGTCATGTCGTAGTTGCATCGATAGTGTAATCTAAGAAACCCCTTTCTTAATTACCACCAACACTCTGATCAGAGATTTCAAACTACATACACATGAGAACACATAGGAAGCTTTGGAAGCTAGAGCCGGTATAGCCTTCCAATTTCAGTTCTCCACCCCGATAGACCAAGAACAACTTATTGGTCCTTCTCAAATACTTGAGGATGTCTTTCACAGCTTTCCAGTGTGCAAGACCAGGGCTCGATTGATATCTACTCACTACACTTAGTTGAAAAGTCACGTTAGGATGTGTGGTTATAATCCCATACATGATACTACCAATTCCAGATGCATACGGGATGCTTGTCATCGCCGCTATCTCTGCATCAGTCTTGGGAGACATAGACTTGGATAAGGACACGCCATGACACATTAGTAGATGTCTTCTCTTGAACTCATCCATCGAGAACCGCTTAACGATGATATCAATGTATGTGGACTGGTTGAGACCAAGCAATCTTCTTGATCTATCTCTATAGATCTGTATCCCTAATACAAAAGATGTTTCAACCAAGTCCTGCATCAAGAACTTACTGGCTAACCATATTTAGTTGATTGCAACATCTCTACATCATTCCCAATGAATAGAAGTCATCAACATAAAGTACCAGGAATGTCACAGCACTCCCATTGACCTTCTTATACAGACAGAGTTCCTCAGGATTCTTAGTAAAACCAAAATCTTTAATTGTACTATCGAATCTGAGGTTCCAACTCCTAGATGCCTGCTTTAGACCATAAATAGATCTCTGAAATTTGCATACCATATGCTCACTCTGATAGATGTAAACCCTTCAGGTTGAGACATGTAAATATCTTTCTTAATATCCCCATTAAGAAAATTTATCTTTACATCCATCTGCCATATCTCATAGTCATACCATGCAGCTATGGCTAGCAATTATAGACTTGAACATTGCAACTCGAGAAAATGTTTCCTCATAGTCAACTCCTTGTCTATGAGTATAGCCTTTTGCTACAAATCGCGCCTTAAAGGTCATTACCTTCCCATCCGCCCCAAGTTTTCTCTTGTAAATCCATTTACACCCTATGGGAACATGTAACGACCCGAAAATCAGATTACGTATAAGCCATGCATAATTTCTATTATTTAAATTAAATATGAAGTTTTAAATCATGATTATTTATTTTAAAGGTAGATGTTTAGTATTATCTTTTCAGGATAAATACGCGAGGCCGGACCGGAGTTTGGAGATTTGAGATAAGATTAATAATAAGACAAATATTCCTAAATTTAACTTAAGTCAAGAAATAATTTAATTTGAAGAAAAAGAATGTTTTAGGATTTATTAAATTAATGGGAGTCAAATTAGTAAATAAATTGTATTAGGTTCAATTTAATTAAAGTTTAAGTAAAATGGGTAAACAATTGGGGATGAACTAATATAGGGTAAATATATTCAAGAAATTAAACATAGCATTTAAACATTTAAATTGAGGTCATGTATGCCATGCAAAATTTCTAAGCAAGATGCTAAACTAAATTAATTTGTTAATGCATTAAAATAAATATAATGAAGGTTTAAAATCTTAAACAATTAAAATGCAAGGTTTAAATAAAAATATACAATGCAAATTAATAATAATGACCAAGATTTAAAATATTTCAAAGGTTGATAACTCTCCATTCAAACTATCTCTAATTACACTTCATGGTGTATTCATGTCCTATTCTAATTCTCTAATTAGTAGGAAATTTAAATGCAATAAAGCACCTCATGTCTCCCCAACTAATTTACTAGAAAATGAATGAGACCATGCAGCAAAGAAATGAGAAAAAAACCAACGGCAATAAGGAGTGAAGGAGAAGCAATTCAAACCCATTCAAATTTACCACTAAATGTTTTTTTTATAGTGCATTCATTTCCCACTTTTAAACTCCATAATTAGGGGTAATACATGTATCATAATTCTCTTTGAAGCTCCTCAACCCCTTCATGCTAACAAATAAAACGTAAACAACAGCAAGAAGAAGAGAAAAGAATCGGCAGAAAAAGGGAATCAAAATGCATTTCAAATTCCATTCAAAGCTTCACTTGTAACTCTCATTTTAAGGCATATAATGTCACCTTTAACACCTATTAAATCATTCACCTTCCTTGCCTACATCCCCCACAACCCCACCTTCGAAATTACAGAAGAAATCATCAGCAAATAATCGAGAATAACAGCAGCTGAACAAGAAGGAAGCCAACTCCGATCCCGTCGCGTCGTATTGTCGTTTTGATATGTTTTTCTTCAAAACAAATTCCAGGCATGTATATGTTGTTTCTTTGCTCTTCAATCAAGTCCTATAAATATTTTTAAACATTATATGTTAAAGATTCATGAGGCAAAACGAAATTATGGCAGCAACAATTTCGAAAAATCTGCACAGGTCCTCGGAATTGGCTTATGATTTTGTTTGAGATGTTTCTTGTGATTTCAGGAGTTGTTTCGGTTCCAGGCTCCCAAGGCTGATTATAGGCATGATTTAGAGTATGTTAGGGGGTTGTTGGTTCATGTGTTTCAGTCCATACACTCAAGAACGAAAGAATGACAGCAACTTTCCCTTAGGTGCAATAATGAGTCACGGTTTTGGTCATTTGGGTGGTTAAGGTGTGTGTTCTAATCTTGGCTGTCCTAGGGACTGTAGCCATGGTTATAACCCTCACTTAACATGTCTAGAACGTGACCAAGGTGTCCTTTCCAAGCCTGGTACATGGATCCTTCAGAATTTCACAACAACAACACAAATGCATTTCGATTTCTTCAAATTCTATGTATATGCCCTTTTGGTTTTTGGATGTTGTGTGGATTATGGTTGGCTCCTAGCCTGTAGCCATGGTTCATACAACACTTCATCATGTCTAGATCGAGCCATGGTTGATGAAATGGCCACTGGAACGACCCACGACAGTAAAACAACTCGATTCATTTCATTGCACAGATTTGGTGCACTCGGTTGATACCTTCGGTTGTCTTAGGTAATGGCGTGGGTTGTGGTTGGCTTTTATCCCTTAGCCATGGTCCAAGCCATGCCTTAGAATGTTGGTAAGAGTCTCTGGTTGGTGAATCAAGCCAATGGTCATGAAATTTCGAATTTTTCCCCTCACACACGCAATAGCAGCTGCTGTAAATTCTGTTGGTGACAGCAACTATGAGTTCGGTTTCAGGAGGTGGTTTGAGTCCTTGTTTGGCTTTTAGCCCATGGCCTTGGACTGGACAGTACCTCAATGAGTTAGGAAAGTCATGTTTTTGGCCGTTCGTGATTCGGTCTAGTTTAGAGGTCGTACGAGAATTTACGGTGAAAGGTGCCAAAATGACTCTCGAAAGAGTGTTTTATGTTTTTGGATTCCTTTCACTCATTTTCGTGTTTTACAGTTATTATGCATATTTTTCAGTGTGTTTGGGGTATTTTTAATCATGGTTAAACGTCAGTTTAATGTTGGTTCGGGTTGGTACGAAGCCATGGTTAAAAATCAAGTTGTTGGTCCTAATCGTCTCGTTTTTGGTTCTATTGTTAAGATTTTATCAAGTTAAGATTTATTTCATGTGTCACATATTAGTAGTAAGTCGCAGCAAGCCTGGGAACGATCCAACTCATCCGGTAAAAAAATATAAGGTTATAATTATATTACGTGCATAAAAACATAAAATGTTTATTTTTGAGATATATGCTATATGTCTTGTGGCCACCTTATGCTTATGGGTTTGGAAGTCGGTAGGCGCAACCGAGGACCTCTCCGCCCGGTGACCTACGACCGGTTTACGATTATGTATGGGTACGGACATCCAGTCCAAGGGCTGTGATTGATCTCTACCGCCCAGTATACTGTGGTTTTGTCTGATCAGGCGCTTACGCTATGTTATGGGCCACTTGCTTAGAAACATTATCTCTACCAGAAAGATATGATATGTTATGACAGAGCTCTATTGAGCAAAGCTTTTCAGATATGCACGTAGTTATAATTATTCATGATACGATTTTCACTGTATGCTTTACGACACTTTATTTTTACATGGCATGTGATTTTATGATATATTTACTTGTTATTCACGATATATACATGTTGAGTCTTTAGACTCACTAGACTTGATTGTTGTAGGTATTGATGAGGTCGAGACCGCGGACGGAGACCAGTGAGCGATCTTGGGACACCAGTAGTAAATCCGAGGACCTCATGATTTAGTTTATGCACCTTTTATTATTCAAACTCAGTTTTAATACGTTAGATTATTTTTAAATTGATGTTTATGTTGGATTATTTTTAAATTATTGGTTGAAAACAATATTTGCTTCCGCTGTTATTTTAAAGTTAAAAATATTATTTACATGTTTATTTTATTTAAATGAGAGAAGATAATTATTTATTTAGAAAAATTTTAATAATTCCGGAAAATTATGAATACGAAATACGGGCCTTTACAGTTGGTATCAGAGCCAATGATCTTGTAAAGGGTTGTACTACTACTGCTCTCGAGAAGCTCATGAAGTCACGTCTTCGGTCTGTAAATTTTACATTTACCCATTTTATTTAAAGCATGAATTATTTTAACAGCATGTTTTCATTAAATATTTTTACGTTCAGATTTTAATTGTTCAGTGTTTATTTAAATTAAAAAAAATAAATTATGGAATTATGCATGTTGGGTACGTTTGGAATTGGACATGTCTAAGAATTCGAATATTGGGCTTTAGGAGAGGTTGAAAATGATTTGATTATTTTAATTTTTAGGTCCGTAGTGTCGATATCCTCCTTATGGGTTATAAGTTAATCTTGAAAATTATGAATGCTTTTGGGACTTGAAGAATTTCTAAGAAATTATTGATGGTTCTTGGTTGCTAGTCAAGTGAATTTTTTTAGGATTTCATATAAGCAATAGCGATTCGAAGACTACGACAATCTTTAGAATTATAAATGTACAAATTGAGAATTTTAAGTATCTATAAAAAAGTAAGATTAATGATGAGAATTTATTTAGGATGCATGCTCTATCTAGTTGGATTTAAGGATTGAATTGCATGAATTAGGAATTTTAAGGACCCGGTTGTGATAACCAATAATTTGAGGACCTAAGTGCTAAAGTAAAATTCTAATGGACTATGTTCGAATTTATCGAATTTTGGGATTAAATTTTGAGTTCGAGAATTTAAAAGTTTAATGAGGTAAAGATGGAAAATTTTATGGGGACAATGATGCAAATTTCGAAGAGTTGTAGGGCCAAAATGTAAATTGGGAGAACTGTAAGGGTCAGGTTGCAATTTTCAAAATTCTAAGGATTAAATGCGAACTTTTGAGGAACACTTGGGATTTTAAGTATTTATAGAAATGTAAGACGTGTTATGGGAATTAATTTTGGGTTTAATAAACTTAAGACTATTGAACCTTATGATACGGGAAATCTATAAAATGAAATTGGAAATACTGAGTACTCATGGGTAATTATGGAAATTTCGAGATTTAGAAAAAAAAATTGGACGATATTCGAGGAAAGTAAGAATTATTTTTACAATTTTAAGAAATTTGAGAACTTATCTAGTAGTAAGTGAGAATTGAACGGTTTAAATTATAAGAATTTTCGGTAATTTAAGCTTGGAAAGATGATTAGAACCTCGAAATAGCTGGATTATAATGTTATAAGGAATGACAATCAAGGACACTGTAGAATGAATAAATCTTGGGCTTGAAAATTTAAGCGTTGGTGATATAACCTCGGGGCAAATTATGAATTTAAAGTGACGACAAGTTAAAGTAAAAATTTATCGGTTAGCTAAGTTATAAGAGTAAACATTGAGTTAGCGAATTTTTTTGGGAATTTAAGTTTGATGTGTCGTAAGTTTTAACCAGGATCTTAACAGTTAGAATTATACCTTTGGGGGGAATTTGATTTTTCTAGAAAATTGAGTATAATGGATGGTTAGGTTACTCAATAGACGCATGTAAGAATTGAATTAGACACCTTATCTTGAGGAATTTTGAAAGTCGTTAAGAAATTTGGGACTAAGCGGATATGTGGGCTGGAGTTATACTATCTAATATTATTTGGGTTGCATAAGCTTGAATTTCAAGATTTATAAGATAGGTGTTCATACATAAGTTTTGGGTGAAAAAAAAAAAAAAAGAATTAGAGGCGTTCAACATAGAGTACCAATGAACTAACATTAAGATTTTAATTGAGTAAGAAATCCGAAATCTTGATATGGAAATTTTAGAACTCTATGGGTGATATGAGCGAAGTTGAATTATTAGAGTAAGTTTATCGCTAACATGAGATAACTTATTAAGTTTTATACACTAGTCTTAATTAAACATTGATGATACTTAAGAATGCGACATTTGTTTCAATGAGGAAAGTCCATAGTCTTAGGCCTCAACTATATTGTAATTGGAAAGAAAATGGTTTAAGCATATAATTGAGACTTGAAGGGCTTTAGAATATTGGTAGAAGGTCGATGTTGAATAATTGGGTTTTATGGATTAACGTTATTTGAGGTTTAAGATTTGCAACAATTTTATATTTGGGGTATACTCGTAAATAGTTAAGTTATATAAGTTTGAGCTGTAAGATAAAGATTCGATTCAAGGATCTTAGACTAATTTTGTTATGGAGCTGAGATAAGATTTAACTTTTAAGTGTATCACCGAGGATAGAAGTTGATCAGTAACCTTTGGTGCTAAGAGTCTTTAAGTTGAACTGCGTAAATGCTAATGTAATAGGTCGTTGAACATTACGGGTATAGTATAAGGAAGGTAAGACATGATAAGTTTGAACCACCAATTCTAATATTGGGAACGATGAGAAAAGTCAGAATTCGAGGTCATAGTCAAGTAAAGCTAAGTTACCATAAGTCGTTTTAAGTTGCGATTCGCAAATGAGATTTTTGGTAGGCAATCTAATTAGGATTGAAGAAACGTAAGGACAGCCTATGACTTAATTTTTATCAGAGTAGCGCAGCGGTAGCGTGGTTGTTGGGATAATAGAATTAAGAATCTAAACTTTTGGATTATCGAGGATTAGCGAATTTCGGGGACGAAATTCAATTTAAGGGGGGAAGATTGTAACGACCCGAAAATCAGATTACGTATAAGCCATGCATAATTTCTATTATTTAAATTAAATATGAAGTTTTAAATCATGATTATTTATTTTAAAGGTAGATGTTTAGTATTATCTTTTCAGGATAAATACGCGAGGCCGGACCGGAGTTTGGAGATTTGAGATAAGATTAATAATAAGACAAATATTCCTAAATTTAACTTAAGTCAAGAAATAATTTAATTTGAAGAAAAAGAATGTTTTAGGATTTATTAAATTAATGGGAGTCAAATTAGTAAATAAATTGTATTAGGTTCAATTTAATTAAAGTTTAAGTAAAATGGGTAAACAATTGGGGATGAACTAATATAGGGTAAATATATTCAAGAAATTAAACATAGCATTTAAACATTTAAATTGAGGTCATGTATGCCATGCAAAAGTTCTAAGCAAGATGCTAAACTAAATTAATTTGTTAATGCATTAAAATAAATATAATGAAGGTTTAAAATCTTAAACAATTAAAATGCAAGGTTTAAATAAAAATATACAATGCAAATTAATAATAATGACCAACATTTAAAATATTTCAAAGGTTGATAACTCTCCATTCAAACTATCTCTAATTACACTTCATGGTGTATTCATGTCCTATTCTAATTCTCTAATTAGTAGGAAATTTAAATGCAATAAAGCACCTCATTTCTCCCCAACTAATTTACTAGAAAATGAATGAGACCATGCAGCAAAGAAATGAGAAAAAAACCAACGGCAATAAGGAGTGAAGGAGAAGCAATTCAAACCCATTCAAATTTACCACTAAATGTTTTTTTTATAGTGCATTCATTTCCCACTTTTAAACTCCATAATTAGGGGTAATACATGTATCATAATTCTCTTTGAAGCTCCTCAACCCCTTCATGCTAACAACTAAAACGTAAACAACAGCAAGAAGAAGAGAAAAGAATCGGCAGAAAAAGGGAATCAAAATGCATTTCAAATTCCATTCAAAGCTTCACTTGTAACTCTCATTTTAAGGCATATAATGTCACCTTTAACACCTATTAAATCATTCACCTTCCTTGCCTACATCCCCCACAACCCCACCTTCGAAATTACAGAAGAAAGCATCAGCAAATAATCGAGAATAACAGCAGCTGAACAAGAAGGAAGCCAACTCCGATCCCGTCGCGTCGTATTGTCGTTTTGATATGTTTTTCTTCAAAACAAATTCCAGGCATGTATATGTTGTTTCTTTGCTCTTCAATCAAGTCCTATAAATATTTTTAAACATTATATGTTAAAGATTAATGAGGCAAAACGAAATTATGGCAGCAACATTTTCGAAAAATCTGCACAGGTCCTCGGAATTGGCTTATGATTTTGTTTGAGATGTTTCTTGTGATTTCAGGAGTTGTTTCGGTTCCAGGCTCCCAAGGCTGATTATAGGCATGATTTAGAGTATGTTAGGGGGTTTTTGGTTCATGTGTTTCAGTCTATACACTCAAGAACGAAAGAATGACAACAACTTTCCCTTAGGTGCAATAATGAGTCACGGTTTTGGTCATTTGGGTGGTTAAGGTGTGTGTTCTAATCTTGGCTGTCCTAGGGACTGTAGCCATGGTTATAACCCTCACTTAACATGTCTAGAACGTGACCAAGGTGTCCTTTCCAAGCCTGGTACATGGATCCTTCAGAATTTCACAACAACAACACAAATGCATTTCGATTTCTTCAAATTCTGTGTATATGCCCTTTTGGTTTTTGGATGTTGTGTGGATTATGGTTGGCTCCTAGCCTGTAGCCATGGTTCATACAACACTTCATCATGTCTAGATCGAGCCATGGTTGATGAAATGGCCACTGGAACGACCCACAACAGTAAAACAACTCGATTCATTTCATTGCACAGATTTGGTGCACTCGGTTGATACCTTCGGTTGTCTTAGGTAATGGCGTGGGTTGTGGTTGGCTTTTATCCCTTAGCCATGGTCCAAGCCATGCCTTAGAATGTTGGTAAGAGTCTCTGGTTGGTGAATCAAGCCAATGGTCATGAAATTTTGAATTTTTCCCCTCACACACGCAATAGCAGCTGCTGTAAATTCTGTTGGTGACAGCAACTATGAGTTCGGTTTCAGGAGGTGGTTTGAGTCCTTGTTTGGCTTTTAGCCCATGGCCTTGGACTGTACAGTACCTCAATGAGTTAGGAAAGTCATGTTTTTGGCCGTTTGTGATTCGGTCGAGTTTAGAGGTCGTACGAGAATTTACGGTGAAAGGTGCCAAAATGACTCTCGAAAGAGTGTTTTATGTTTTTGGATTCCTTTCACTCATTTTCGTGTTTTACAGTTATTATGCATATTTTTCAGTGTGTTTGGGGTATTTTTAATCATGGTTAAATGTCGGTTTAATGTTGGTTCGGGTTGGTACGAAGCCATGGGTTGTTGGTCCGAATCGTCTCGTTTTTGGTTCTATTGTTAAGATTTTATCAAGTTAAGATTTATTTCATGTGTCACATATTAGTAGTAAGTCGCAGCAAGCCTGGGAACGATCCAACTCATCCGGTAAAAAAAAATAAGGTTATAATTATATTACGTGCATAAAAACATAAAATATTTATTTTTGAGATATATGCTATATGTCTTGTGGCCACCTTATGCTTATGGGTTTGGAAGTCGGTAGGCGCAACCGAGGACCTCTCCGCCCGGTGACCTACGACCGGTTTACGATTATGTATGGGTACGGACATCCAGTCCAAGGGCTGTGATTGATCTCTACCGCCCAGTATACTGTGGTTTAGTTTGATCAGGCGCTTACGCTATGTTATGGGCCACTTGCTTAGAAACATTATCTCTACCAGAAAGATATGATATGTTATGACAGAGCTCTATTGAGCAAAGCTTTTCATGATACGATTTTCACCTATGCTTTACGATTTTCACCGTATGCTTTACGACACTTTATTTTTACATGGCATGCGATTTTATGATATATTTACTTGTTATTCACGATATATACATGTTGAGTCTTTAGACTCACTAGACTTGATTGTTGTAGGTATTGATGAGGTCGAGGCCGCGGACGGAGATCAGTGAGCGATCTTGGGACAGCAGTAGTAAATTCGAGGACCTCATGATTTAGTTTATGCAGCTTTTATTATTCAAACTCAGTTTTAATACGTTAGATTATTTTTAAATTGATGTTTATGTTGGATTATTTTTAAATTATTAGTTGAAAACAATATTTGCTTCCGCTGTTATTTTAAAGTTAAAAAAATTATTTACATGTTTATTATAATTAAAAGAGACAAGATAATTATTTATTTAGAAAAATTTTAATAATTCCGGAAAATTATGAATACGAAATACGGGCCTTTACAGAACAGTTCCCTCAGGTGGTTCCACAAGATTCCAAACTTGGTTCGAATGCTTGGAATTCATCTCAGATTCCATTGCTTCAAGCCACTTGGATGAATCTGCATCAGATAACTCTTCCTTGAAGGTTATTGAATCAAATCCATGGTTAGGCTCATCACGACCCTCTTCAAGAAGCAGACCATACCTCATAGGTGGTCTCTAGACTCTCTCGGATCTTCTAGGAGCTTGTATCTCCTCTCTTAGCTCTTCGGGTGTGGGTTCTACAAACGTGGGTGCCTCTCGAACCTCTTTGAATTCTATCACCTCCCATTTTCTATCCAATAGAAAATCTTTTTCCAAAAAAGTTGCATTCCTAGAAACAAACACATTTGTTTCTTGGGGATGATAGAAATAATATCTAACTGAATTCCTTGGATATCCCACAAAGTAACATAAAATGGATCGACTATCCAATTTATCTCCCACTACCTGCTTCACATAAACAGGGCATACCCATATTATAAGATAAGAATATTTGGGAGGCTTACCCATCCATATATGATATGTTGTCTTATCAACTGCTTTTGAATAGACATTGTTCAACAACAGTGCCGCTGTCTCAAGCGCATATCCCCAAAGGATGGCGACAACTCCGTGAACCCCATCATAGACCAAACCATGTCCATCAAAGTCCGGTTACGATGCTCTGAAACACCATTCAACTGCAGTGTAGCAGGCGGAGTCCACTGCGAGAGAATCCATTCTCCCTAAGATACTCTTGGAACTCAGCACTCAAGTACTCACTACCTCGATCCGATCGAAGTGACTTGATTCTTCGTCCCAATTGTTTCTCTACTTCATTTTTGAATTCTTTGAACCTTTCAAAGGCTTCAGATTTGTATTTTAACAAATACACATACCCATACCTCGAAAAATCTTCGGTAAAGGTGATGAAGTAGGCATGTCCATGCTTAGTGGTGATGCTAAGTGGACCGCACGCATCGGTATAGATCAAATCCAATAATCCTTTGGCTCGCTCCACGTGGCCCTTAAAGGGAATTTTGTAATCTTTCCTTTTAGACATGATTCACAAGTTGTGAGAGAGTTAATATCAGACATATCAAACATGTCTACTTCCACTAGCTTGTTCATCCTTCTTAGGGAAAATGTCCTAATCGAGCATGCCATAATTGTGCCGAATTTAGAGTATCTTGTTTTCACTTGCTTGTTGTTGTTATTTCTTGGACATTTTTTAGTGGAATATCTTTCAATTTTTAAGTTATAGAGATCGTTTTCAAGTTCTCCCGTACCAACCAAACATTCATTATTGTAAATATTGCAAAAACCTTTGCTAAATAAACAAGAATATCCATCTTTATCAAGCATAGAAATGAAAACAATATTTTTCACCAGATCAGGTACAAACAAAACATCTCTTAAAATCAATTTAAAATCATTGTTCAACGATAAGTAAACATCTCCTACGGCTTTGGCAGCAACTCTTGCTCCATTGCCCATCCTCAAGAAGGTATCACTTTCTCTTAGTCTCTTACTTCTTCCCATCACCTGTAAATCATTACAGAGATGTGAGCCACAGCCAATATCTAATACCCAAGAAGTAGAGTTAATTGAAATGTTTACTTCAATGTAGAACATACAATTTCTAGAACCTTTCTGGGCAAGATATTCTCTGCAGTTACGCCTCCAATGTCCATGAATCTTGCAGTGATGACATACATCAACAGTCTTTTCAACCTTAACTGGTATGACTACCACAACGGAACTCGGAGATTGCCTCTTCAAGGGCACGTTCTTCTTGGGACGTTGGAAAGGATGCTTCTTTCCCTTCCCATGTGGACCAATCTTCGTACCAGATGAAGAACCCAAATAAAGAACCGACTTCTCTTTCTTGATGGTGGACTTCAACGTAACTAGCATATTCACCAACTGCTCAAGGGTAGGCTCTAGCTTGTTCCTGTTGAAATTCACCACAAAAGGATCAAATGAGCTTGGCAGTGATAAGAGCAACACATCAGCGGTTAACTCCAATGGCAACACAAGATCCATGCCAATGAGCTTGTCCACAATCCCAATCAACTTTAGGCCATGCTCATGGATCGAAGCCCCATCTCGCATATGTAAACTGATTAGCTCCTTGACGGTCACATGCCTAAGAGGTCGTGTTATCCCACCAAAGAGCTCTTTGAGATGCATATGAATGTCAGCAACATTCTTTGCATCCTCAAAACGCCTCTGCAGCTCATCATTCATAGAAGCCTACATATAACGTTTCTTCTTCTTGTTTTTTTCGTTTTTTGGCTGGGTAACGCTTGGCTCGCAAGTCATGGTCACACCAATCCTTGTAAGTCTGCAATTATTCAGGAGTGCAGCTAGTTGGAGCCTCAACAGGGGGCGACTCAGCAAGTCTTTATGCTATCCTTTCCGAATTCAAGACGATTTTCAGATTTCTTAGCCAATTGAGGTAATTTGGTCCAGTTAAAACATTTTTGTCGAGTATTGCAGATAAAGTATTGCGAATCGAAGACATTGTCAAAATTTGTACTGAAAAGTAAAATAGATAAATGTTAATGACTATTTTAAAATATTTTGTAAGATATAAAGTATGGACATTTACTTCATAAATTTTCGCTCCCACTGTTTTGACATTTTTCACCACCCTCTAGTGAAAACGGGAAACTCGTTTCCTCAGTAGGTACGTAAGGTCCAATTAGCAAATTATGATTGTGAATAATATCATCCAATCATAATTCCTAAAAGGTAGTTTCCAATTGCATCTCCATGCAACCCTTTACGTAAACTTTTGTCTCATGTTTGATTAGGACCCAATAATATGACGTTATTCATCTTTACGTGTCAAGCCTTATCCATCGATTTTGAACCTTAATGGACGGTCGCCATGAGTTCCTTCAATAATATGAGCCGAAATCATGGGAGTTCCACGTAGTTCACATCACCATGTCAATGGATGTCACAAATTTTCGACGTCCAGGGCTCCTCAATAATATGAGCCGAGCACTGAGCACAGGTAGCGTTCATCATGTACCCATTGTCAATGGAAGACATGGAAATTATAAACACCTTTAAAATTCCCCTTTTCGGGCTTGATATTAATTTTGAATCTTATTCAAAATGAGGATTTTGTAATTTTGAAAATGTCTCATCATTAATTTTATTTAAAAAATTGCCATGTTTGATCGTATGTTTGCCGGATTCATGCAACTTTGTTATTATAATAAGGGAAAATTGATTTTAAATCCTCAAACCCAAACTTATCTTTACCCTAATCCCCTCACGTAAAAAACTTTGCCCAAACTCCCTAAATAGTTTAAATTTGACAAAAATACCCTTACATATTTTAATGATTGATTTTCCTGGGGAAAATGGTATCAGAGCCGAGGTAAAATTATTTCAAACATACAAATTTATTATTATCAAGTAATTAAATGTTTGAGGAGGAGAATTTTCTCAATTAACATGAATCCGAACACAGGTTCGAGATTAAATATTTACAGGATTTATTTCAGAAATCTGGAATATTTGAGACAAGAAGATCTAACCAAGGTTAGATATCAAGAAGAAACTTATTAGAATCCTAAGGTAAACTTATGATTCAAAATAATATGTTCTTAGAAATAGTACCGGATTCTTCTAAACTCTCTGGATATCTTAGAGAAATTCAAAAGACGGTACAAAAATATGACAATACGCTGTATTATGTACCATAGAACGTGGAAAAAATCCTTGAAAATCATGAAGAAATTCTTGGAATATTAAAAGATATTCGAACAAGAATTCAAATCCTAGAACAACAACCAAGTTCTAGTAAGAGAACTTCGGAAGGAAGTTTACCACCATCATTTGGTACTGAACCCTTGTTACATTAACAAGGGAAGACCAAAGTTGTGTTAAAACCTTTGACTAAAAAAAAAATGATCAATCTAATTAAATCTGTCTCAAAAAAGAAATTAATCTGATGAAAACTTTAGAAAAGATTGGTCTCGAGGATCTACAAGAACTTGCAGAATCTTTTGCAAATCTCAAAGTCGTAGATCTAAAGATGAACACAACGGGAGGTGAACCACCTTCTATAACCTGGTCATCTTCTCAAGAACCACCAAGGGAAAGTGTGAGACCTCAGAATATAAATATGAGAGAATCTCAACCCGATTTCCATACTGGTGCAAAATCACACCTAGCGGGAACAAAGACAAGGAGAAATCAAATTCCCTTTCACTAAACACCCTATAGGAAAACTTTTTTAGAACCTATACATCCTTATGGGGTTATGCTTAACCTTGATGTACTAGATTTCAAAAACAGAGAAGATCTCATAGATGATTGGACATCTGCTATGAGAATATCTGCATGAACACTTGATCTCAACAGAGAAGGATTCATTAAACTTTTAGAAATGATTGTTATGGGATCAGTTAAAATTGCTTGTGACATGACTTCATTGGAAACCAAAGAGTCAGTCCTAGCTGGAGAATCTCTTAGTGAGATAGCTGAAAAAATGGCTACCCTATTTAAAGCACAATTTATAGGGATAGACTATTTTGACAGTCAAGATACAGAGAAGAGAAAGAAATATACTCAAGCTCTGTATAGCCTTGAGTTACATGACATATGTTTAGTGGATGAATATATTATGTTATTCACTAAATATAGATGGAATTCAGGAGTCGAAGAAAATATAGCTACGTAGCTTTTCTTCGCCAAAATGTTGAGTCCCTGGAGAGAAATGCTTATAAGGGAATATGTCCCTGGAAAAAAGATACGTTGGCACGAAGAGCCTCTTTTCTCAAAGAAAAATTGGCAGAATGGTGTCATATGACAGCATTACAAAAGAATTACAAAGGCTTAAGGAATATCAATAAAAGAACTCCTTTGTGTTGTAAAGAAAATGATCTTCCAACAATTATTAGAAGTAAACAACATAAGCATAAGAGGAAAAGTTTTAGGACACATCCTTATGCTCAAAGTGCAAGAAGTGCTTGGAAATCAAGAATAGTTTGGTCTAGAAAAAAAGCCAGATCTTATAAATCTGGACAAAGAAGCAAAGCATCAAGAATTAGGATATCATCTAAAGCATCGAGTACCTCTTGAATCACATGAAGAACGCCTACAAAGAAAATTTTTAGAAGAGCTCATACGCGAGCTAATGAAAGTTTTAAAGATTGTAATTACTGGACATGTGGAGCAAGAGGTCATATCTCAACCAATTGTCCAGAAATGATAAAATAGGTATTAAACGCTTCGATCCAACCTCGAATATCGAAGAAGCAGTTTAGTACCATGATCTTATTCACGTATACCGATTTGAGGATATTGCCTCAGATGAAAGTATATATGAAGAAGAAGAAGTCTTGAGTCAGGGAGAATCTGATGGACTGAATCAATATCTGACTGAAAACGAGGTGTTTTGACACGAAACACATGAAGATTTGTCTGTTTTCTTTAGCCAGACAACAATATCTCATAATATGGTCTAAAGAATTATGAGAGAAAATCCTAGTCTACAAAGATATCAAGAATTCTCTTCAGGACATGTAGAAAAGTTCTTAGGAAGTGTTGGCTTAAGAAACATAAAGCATAATCTGATTTATAAAGTTTCCAGAAGGGAAATGGCAATTCCAATGGAACTTACAGGAAATAGAATGGAGATGCAATTAATTCCTTCTGAAGAAATTAAGGAGGAATTACAAAAACTCAAGATAGAAGTAGCAAGGACTATGTCCTAGATTCATATCGGAGCAATCCAGATTATGATAAAAGTTACTTTCAAAGAAAGAATAGATTCACCCATTGATATTGCTATATGCGATAAACGAATGAGAAACCTTCAAGATTCAGTAATGGGAACTATCTCAGGAAACCTCTGCGCAGGAAAGATTGTAGGAGTAATCTATATGAGAATTTTCCTACAACCTGGCAGATCGAGATTTCAGTTGAGCCTTGACTTTACATCAGAATTTCAAGGAAAAAAGACTGATGAAAGAAGGTAATAGACCATATTCTATTACCTATCAAATTTTATATGCGCTATCTAATACACAGCATTCAGAGTTGTTTATTATAAATGAGTTCATTGAAATACATGAGATATTTGGAAAAATTGCCCAGACAATTTATCCAGAAAGAATTGAGTTTCCTTTAATACAAGAAACATATATCCAAATACAAGACAAACCAATTATACAAAAGAATCAAAGTCTTAGATTGGAATCAAGAAGACTATCTTTTAAGGGAGAGAGAATTACAAGTTACAGGTGGGAAAAAGCTCCTGTCCAATAAACCCAACAGGTGCCAAAAAGCTTTTCCACAATAGGAAATCTTATATGCCCTAGAAGGGTGGAAGGAAGTAGAAATAGTATTTGATATTACAAAACAAAAGAATCAATTTCTTAGTAATACTATATACTATTTAGAACAACCTATGATAAGAACTTACCAAGGAATGATTAATATTGGAGAATTGATAGTTCATACCATAGGAATTCCAGAGAAAGAACCAGATCGATTGGTTCTTGGACTAGAGTTTCTTGAGGAACATAAACCTTGAAACGTTTAGAATATAAAATGGAGTTTATGATTGAAGATACGACGAGGAAAATACAATGACCACAAGCCCATTCCCGATATACATTCTAGCTGGGATGTTATACGAACAATATAAAGCAGAATACTTTGCTGTTTATATTGATTTAGGCGCTGGAATCTGTACAGCAAAACACGGAGTTTTTTCAAATAATTTGGAAGAAGAATTACCAAAGATTGCTGGAAGAGATTTTTCCAGAAGGATCTTAATCTTTTGTAAGGGGATTAAGATGACGGAAATTGTAATTGGCGGTGCTGGACAAACAACTTGTTATAAGGTGAAAACACCACCGATTTATTTTCATGATACAAGAGCTGATATTTTGTTAGGAAATAATTTCCTACAAATGTTTAAGTCATATACTCAAGAAAATGAACTAGAAGATTAGTATCTACAACACCTTATAATCACAAAATCATAGTCCAGAGACTAAGAGGGAAATTTTACAGAAAATTGCCAATACAATTTTGCAGCAAGCGTGGTGATGAAGGAAAACTTCTGAACCCAAAAATGAAGGATTCTAGACGCTTTGGAGAAACAATGCTCCAATTAAGAGCAGATAAAGAGCTCCAACCAGAAGAAATAGAATGCCTTAAGGTAGCTCTACATAAGAATGAGGTAGAGTTTGAATCAAATGTATCCTTAGAAAATGTCAAGAAAAGGATCAAGAAAATTAAATTGAAGATCCCTTGGCATGGTGGGATAAAAATCAACTCAAAGCTTGGCTTAAAATTAAAGAAGGTAAAAAGTATGAATTTGTCCGTTGCAAGCCTATCACAATGAATATAATTGATCAAAGAGATATGCAGATTATAATCAAGGAACATTTGGACCTTGTTTTGATCAAAGCAGGAATTTCACCATACAGCAGCCCAGGATTCCCGGTAAGAAATCATGGTGAAATAAAAAAGAACAAACCCATATTAATTATTAATTATCAAGAAATTAATAAGATTCTGGAGTTTGATAGGTATTTTATACCTAGCATGAGAACATATAATCAGTTGCATACGCAACGCAAAGATATTTTCTAAATTCGATTGTAAGTCCTGGGTTTTAGTCAGATTCGAATGCAGGAAGAAAGCAAGAAATTCACAGATTTCTCTACTTCACAAGGACACTATATCTGGGAAGTATTACCAATGGCATTGGCTAATTCACCTCAGATATTTTAAAAGAAAATGGATAATCTATTTAAAAATTATTTCAAATTTATGTTTGTCTATATTGACGATGTGTTGATCACATCTAAAAATATGGAAGAACATATTAAGGATCTAGAGATTTTCTCTGATGTTTGCAAAAAAGAAAGACTGGTTCTATCAGAAAAGAAAGCAGTCATTGCCACAAGAAAGATTGAATTCCTTGGAATAGAAATCGATGAGAATGGATAATTTTGCAGGATCATATAGTAGAAAAAGTGCAAAATTTTCCAAATGAATTAAAAGAAAAGAAACAACTTCAAAGTTTTCTAGGAGTTGTTAATTTTGCTGGAATGTTTATTATAAACCTAGCAAAACACAGAAAGGTGTTTAGTCCATTACTGAAAAAAGATGCAAAATTTATAGGGACGAAAGAACACATAGGGACTTAGCCAATTAAAGAAGATTTGTAAAAATTTTCCGAAAATGACTATTCCTTAGGGTGAAGATGATCTGGTATTGTATACAGATGCCAATGATCATTGGTGGGCGGCAGTTTTAACCAAGCTCACACCAGAAGGAGAACAGCCATGCCGATATTGCAATGGACTATTCTCAGATGCAGAAGCAATAATATGGAATATCAGCGAAAAGGAATTATATGCAATAAAAAGTGCTTTTGAAAAATGGCCATTATTTTTACTCCCAAAGAAATTCACTTTAAAAGTTGATAATAAACAGGTGAAAGCTTTCTTAAGGAATAGAATTGAGTCTAAACCCGAGAAGGCCAGATTATTAAGATGGCAAGCAATATGTCAGAATTATATTTTTGATATTGTGATAATTAAATCTCATGAAAATATTCTTGCAGATTTTTTAACAAGAGATGGACAGCGGTGATATCGATGCCATCATCAAGATGCAGAGGCATTTGAGGGAACACCTTGAAATGCTTCAAAACGAGTTTAACAAGCTGGTCTTAAATGCATAAGTTGCTGGAAAACTACAACAAGCCAATAAGAAAATGGTCTCTGATCGAATCACATGATGTCTCAGTTATGATCTGTAATACAAAGGCTTATCCTCCAAGGCATTGAGAAGCCACTGGTTTCCCAAATGGAGAGTTTTCGAGTACACGACTCTATACCTGGAGCATGGGATTCAAATATACCTTAGCACAAGTGTTAAGTCTGGATCATCTCTAGACGAGTCGGCTGAAACAAAAATTGAGACTCCAGATCCTTATCTCGAGTCCTAAAGTCAACCCTTCACCTCGGGATTGAAGAGTGAAAGATCAACCTTAGACCTAATACTGACAAGGGTAAATCTAAGGTTGATACTAATGAAGCTACAATTTCTCCATTACAGGAGTACCAACAAAATTGGGAGAAATTGAAAATCAGAGTAGGCATTAACCTAGTTACTATCAGGGTTGATGTTGCAGAAAAATATCCTAGGGTATGAATGAAACCAAATTAATATCCAAAGGATGTCAAAGCTTTGTATGAATTCAGGGATCTTGCCTCAGTTTATACCTCATCACCAAGCTTCCCAGAAATCTCAGGTGTAGAGCCCAAATTCAGTACATGTAAAACCCATGCATTTATTTAAATTGTTAAATTATCTATTCAAGTTTAAATTGAAATTTGTGATGCATAATTTGTGAAATTGCATTATTTTAAATTATTTATGTCTATGTGATGCACATTAAATTGTGTTCATGAGTTTCCTATTTCAGGCGATTATTCGACGCGGGATCGAGGAAAAGAGACCGACGACGATTTTGGCAATTTTAAAATGTGGTATTTTATTTTAAGTAGGATTAGGACATTTAAATGATTTATTTAGTTTTATCATTTTTAAAGCCTAATTAAATTATTAGGTGATTTTATGATTTTAAACTTTTAAAAGATTTAGCACTCGTGCATTTTATTTTAAATTAGGGGAATTTATTTAAGATTAGCAGTGGTTAATATTTTAATTAACTTGTTGGTTGGGTTAGTATTTTAATTAGCATTATAATTAGCTAATTAAGCAAAAAATTTCCCTAATTAAACCAAAACTCACGCACACACACACTCATACACACACACCATCGGTTTTCACTACACACGCACATTTTTTCTTCACTTCCATTTTAATTTTTGAGAGAAAAACCTAGAATTCTAAGAACCAAGAGTAGCCGCCCCTCCCTCTCCAATTTTCCAACAAGTTTCGTCCACTTTTCTTCAAGAAAATCGTGCCACGTTCATCCCGGATCAACCCTCGCATCCTTCCTGCTTCGGTATCGTCGTTTCGGTATTTTAAAAGATCAAAGCATGTATATTCTTTCCTTTATGCATTGATCTCGTTATAATACATGTTATAATGTTTAATATGTGTAAAAATTCATGAATGTTGTGCAATGTTTGAGCAAAAATTGGTTGGATCGATTTTGAAATGATTTTAGATCTGGAAACTCAAAATTGCTGTCATTTTAAATACTGCGAGTTTTTGTTCCATTTTTAGAAAAACTTTCAATATATAAAACGTAGTACTTTTTGATACATTCGATTTGACAGTAAATTCGTAATTTTTGGACAAGAAACGAGTGAGTTATGATTGTTTTCGTGGAACTGCTCGAACTGTAATTTTTTTTCTGAAAAGGTGTTCTTGATGGGTTCTTGAAGTTTATTTGTTGCAGGCTTAGTTGGGAACCATTGGGTGATCACTACTACGTTTAAGTATTGTGAGTATGAGGTTGAGATGATTTTTGGTGCTTCTTTTCGTGTCGATAGTCACTTGGTTGCACTAAAAGTCGTAGGAAGTATTTTGGTGTCAAAATAACATGTTCACGGTTTGAGTTGCGTTGTATGATTGGTATCGTGGTTTGAGGCGTCCTGGGAGTTTTAAACATTGCCATAGCATCCTAGGATGGGTCTCGAGGTATTGGTTCAGGGTCCGCACGATCGAGTTAGGAGGATTAAGCCACAAGTGTAGTGATTTTCGTTGGGTACCATTTTTCAGAGTCTACACGGACCCGGACCCTGAAACGGGGTTGTGCCTTTGTTAATTTCATAGGTTAAGTTTGTAAAGGCTACGAACCCAGAGCCGGATGTGTACACGGGGTCCGTGTCCTCCATGTTTGGGAAAATATTGGGATTTGTTTTGGGGTTCGATGTCATGGTTTAGTACGATGATTAAACGAGGTCGAGTCCCGAGAAATTTAGAACGTCATAAGAAATTTGTCATTTTCGGGGGTGAACATGACTAATACGTCTAAGTTATGAAAGGCAAGTGCTTGAACCCATATTAGTATGTACAACAATGGCCCCAAACGAGATTTAACGAATCCCTCAACGCCATGTAAGTATGTTCGACGTGCAAAGGAAAATATATTTTATGTTTTTGAGGTATGCTAAATGTCTTGTGACTAATTATGAACGGGTTTGGATGTCGGTGAACGTGGCCGAGGACTTCTCCACCCCGGTAAAGCATGACCGGGTTTTAGATCAAGATTGGAAAACGGTAAAGCATGACCAGGGACGAATCCACCCGGTAAAGCATGACCGGGGATCTCATGTATGTGGTAGTGGATTTTCATTGCTAGCCCAGTATTATGGTTTAGTCTGATCAGGCACATTTATGTATGAGTCACTTGCTTTGAAACATATCTCTACGCAAAATGTTGAAGTTATGAATGTTCAAGTATGTATGATGCAAGAATGTTTAAGAAAAGTTTTATGATATTGGCACATCAATGTTATGTTATTACGTTCAAGTTTATGTATGTACGTTCCACTTTTAAGTTGCATGTGGATTTATTACGTATTACTTGTTATCTCCAGTTTATATATGTTGAGTCTTTAGACTCACTAGACTTGATCAATGTAGGTGAGGACGAGTCTGAGGAGAAGATGGGTGGGGACCAATAACCTGGCTCGGTCTGCGCAGGAGGCTAAAGCCGATGACCGCCTATGTTTTAAGAACTTGATGCTTGTTTCAAATACTCTGATTTCATGATACTGTTTACGATGTTTTAACAAGTGCTTTTGCAAACTTTGGTTGTGGTTGTTTTATTGCAATTTGAATGATTATGATTTATTTAAGAAAATTTTTATTTTTCCGCAAATTTAAAATAGTTTAAAAGTACGGTGCGTTACATCAATTCTACCAAAATGGATCCAGGAAGCTATTTATGAAACTTGGGCAAATAATGATTATTTATCTAGAGGAGATATTTTGGAGTTATACTTTTTCAGTACAGCACCAGAATCAGCAGGAAAAGGCTCTCACGAAGCCTTTCATTTTATCATGTTTAGGAGGCGAGATACAAATGTTTAGAAATTTATCAAGGATCCTCCGTCAGAAGAAACACCCTTGTTGCTTCAATTATCGAAGACGATATTTCTACCAGGAGAGCATGTGGTTTATGGATCTGTCTAACTGAGATGGACAAAGTCAAGTTTCCCTTTGAATTTAATCATAATTCGGTAAACAAATCATTCCTGTTAAATACTATGACTGAAAAATCCACAAGTTTTGCAGAAGATCTATTTGAAAAGAAAAAAATCTTCTGTGGAATAGCAAGCTGCCGGGAAGTAAAGAAACTCGTCGGAAATTCTGCAATATGGCTCATGTAGGAAGAAGGTCAGAACATATATGGCTTGAATGCCCAAACCAAAAAGAACAAGAATTCGGCAAGGGCTTCAGACCTCGATCAGATAAGAAGCATCTTGCTGAGACATGACCAAGTGGTGAAGGACTACAACCACGTTTTTCTCGAGGAAATCAAAAGTTTAAGATTACTCGATAAAAATAAGTGGACATGTGAATACCATCATTTTTCATTGGGGATTACAAAAGTCAAAAGATTCCCCGACAGGAGATAGTGGGTATGTGATAAACCCACTAAAAGATCAATAAAACTTGGACCCAAACAACTATAAATAAATAATAAGTGGGAACAAGAAAATCACACAAGATTTAAACCGAAATTTAGAACCAAAGAAAATGTATGCTACATATCTTAAGGTTTCTAATAGACGGATTAAAGCATTAAGAAAGCAGCTGATGAATACAAAAGATCTCTACAATCTGTTAAAAGAAGAAGGGAACGAGATCTCAGCTGATATAATACAAACACATATCTATTGGTTCTGTCAGGAGATAAGGTCAGAAGAACGAGCTATTTCTAGATTAATAATCTAGAAAAAGACAAATCAAGAAAAGGTGGAGGGACCATTCAACCACCCACTCAACCCATTCAAGAGATATTGCCAACCACAGCTGGAAGGCATTAAAGAAAATTTATGCCAAGAATTGAAGTCCGGGATTCAAATCCGCAAAAGGCTTATATAAATAAGAAGGTAGAAGGAAGATAAATGCATCATTAAACCTCTTCATTTTCTTTCAAATATTGTAATACTTTCTTTCAAGTTTATGTGTGTTTTTATTTCGGCTACTATAAGTAGCTAAACATGTTTCTCCTCCTCTACAGGAGATTACTATGCAATAATAATAACTTGTATGTTTGAATAAAAGAACCAAGGCTTTTGCCCCTCTCATGTATTTGTTTCAAATTAAACTATTTTACTCTAAACCCTGAGGTAGGAAACAAATCACGGTTGTGCTAGGTGCTGTTGAAGGAATCTATGTCAGGAACCATCTGTTGCGACTACGTGGTTAGGCTGTGAGGAACAGTCTGTAAAACCCGATGGATATAACCCGACGGCATTCAGGTCAAAGAGGTAAATAGTTCAATCTATTATACGGAAGCATGATGGGCCTTTTTTTAAAAAAAATCTATCATTTGAGAATGGTATATAGGCTGGAAACCTTGCGTAGCTGCATGTCTTGGGGTTATATGCCTTCAAGAACAGGCTCGATATGTATAACAATGCCACGTACCAAAATCAAAGGAAAAAAGGATGTTTTTGAAAATTTTAGAAAATTGGGGAGTTAAAACAAAGAAATAAAGGGATGGGGAGTAAGGAGAAAGTTAATAATGAAAATGGGAAGTGAATACAAGTTTGCCCTTATAATAATAATAATGCACATACTCATTATTTATAATATATCAAGCATATATTATAAACAGTAAACTAATGAGGATGATCAATCTCCCCAACACTAATGGCCCGTGTGAGCCAAACAAGGGCCTAGGTCCAATCCTAGGGAATTGATAAAGATAAACAAATGTATATTAATTAAATGTTTTATAATATAAATTTATAGTTTTTGTTTTATTAAATGTTTAAATATTATATGTTTTATAATAAATTGTATAAAATATAAGTTGTTGTGTAATTATAAGTTTTTACTATTTTTTAAAGGTTCGATAAAACAAGAATAACCTTGACATTGCAAATGGGATTAAGATGATTCTTAAACCTGTAGAAAGTTGATGTTAATATCTACAATATTGGTGGCAAGCATGAGATAAAAATCTTCTCACAAGTGGGATCAAATTAAGCAACAAATAAAGTTACCAAAGAAGTGGTAGTTTTACCATGCTCTAGCATTTTGACCATATCTCTCAAATTACTTGGTCAAATGGTTAAAAAAAATACCACAATTCAAACAACTCAGATATCTACATGTTTTGTTTTATGTGGAGAAGAAAATTCGAATGAGAAGATTTTTAAAAGTGATGTGTATTAAAATATTAATTTTTTGGAACACCAATGAAAACTTATGTGTAAAAAATAATATTTTATTTGTGGTTGTCTCCCCAAATTTGGCTATAAATAGAGGTGCATTGTAATATATTGAGATATCCCTCATTTTATTAACAAACATTTGAGTTCATAATATTTATCTCTTTTTTTTTCTTTATTTTTTCATTTAAATATAATTAGCATGTTAAATTCATATTCAAACTTTTACACTTTGAATAATGAGTAGCTAACTTCCCAAAGTTGAGATGAAAAGGTGAAACTCTTGACATGATAATAAGGTTATTAAAGGTAAGAATATATGTTTTATATTATTTAATCATTATTTATTGTTTATGTTATATTTATTTTTTTAAGTATTATTATACCCTACTCAAAAGTGGGAATTTTGATTTATTGTTGCTATAAGTTACATTAAATTTTTGGAGCCATTTAAATGTTAGTTTGGTATTACCAACCATTTAAAGTGGATGCCTTGATTTATTATATATGATTATATCATAATATTAATTTTTGGAACCATTTAAATGTTAGTTTGATATTACCAACCATTTAAAGTGGATTACTTGATTTATTATATATGATTATATCATAATATTATTTTTTTGCAACCATTTAAATGTTAGTTTGGTATTATCATCCATTTAAAGTGGATGCCTTGATTTATTATATATTAATATCATAATATTAATTTCTTGCTACCATTTAAATGTTAGTTTGGTTTTACCAACCATTTAAAAAGGAAACCTTGATTTAGTGTTTACAAATATATATATAGCACAGTAAATACTTGACAACGTTTACAAGTTTTGATATATATTATATACTTATAAGATAATAATATATAACATAATATAAATATGATTATTTAATATATATTGGAACCATTTTATTAAGTGAATTTCAATAATGTTCATTAATGTTAACTTTATTAAAATATCAAGAGTAGATCATTTAATCTCAACTACGTACTTAAATTAAAATTTGAACAATTAAAAATTACAAATTAAAGATTCAAATCATTAAAAGAAAAAAACAAAAACAAAAAGACATTGTAGTGGACTTGTAATTACCTTAGCTTCCCTGTGGATACGATATTCGGACTCACCGAGTTATACTACTTGTGGACAACCTGCTCTTGGGAGTGCAACAATCAAAGTCGCAACAAGTTTTTGCCGCCGTTGCCGGGGAAGTATAATTTAATTTCAAGTCTATTTAATTTTGTTTATAGTTTATTTTTCTTTATTTGAATTTTTATTGCTTTTGTGTGTTTTTATTCTTTTTCATTTGCATTTGCATGAGCATTTGGTCACGTACACTTAGTGGTCGACTCATTCGAAATAACCCTTTATTTTTACAAAACATGGCGGAAGAACCCATCCAAGAAAATGAAGATGAAATTCAATATCAACATGATCATGATAGACGAAGAACACTTAGAGATCACATGAATCCTACATGTACTAGTGCACCTTCATGTCTAGCTTTTCCCCCTGATGCATCTCATTTCAATTTTAAGCCTAGTATTATCCAACTTTTACCCAATTTTTATGGCTTAGATTCTGAAAATCCATACATGCATTTACGAGAGTTTGAAGAAGTGTGCAACACATATAATGATCTAAATTGTAGCATGAACACCATTCGACTTAAGCTTTTTCCTTTTTCTTTAAAAGATAAAGCTAAAACTTGGCTGCAAAATCTTATTACGGGATCCATTCGAACTTGGAATGAATTGCAACAACAATTTCTGAAAAAAAATTTCCATCTCATAGAACAAATTCTTTCAAAAGGCAAATCATCACTTTCACTCAAAAACAAGGAGAAACTTTTTATCAGTGTTGGGATAGATACAAAGAATTGCATAATCTTTGTCCACATCATGGTTTTGGAATTTGGAAAGTTGTTTCTCAATTTTATGAAGGCTTAACACCTAAAGATAGGCAAATGGTTGAATTTATGTGTAATGGAACATTTGAAGATAAAGATCCAAACGAGAAAATTGAGTATCTCGATTCATTAGCTGAAAATGCTCAAAATTGGGACACTATAGGTACAATTGAACCATCAAACAAGATTCAATCTCCCACATCTGGTAGAGGTATGTACACCCTCAAAGATGAACATGATCTTCAAGTTAGATTTGCCTCTTTGGCAAGAAAAGTTGAGGCACTTGATTTGAAAAAAATGGTCAATTAAAATCTGTTCAAGAAATTGCGTGTCACATCTGTGATACAAGTGATCATTCTACAAAAGATTGTCCCACTTTGCCCTCTTTTAAAGAATGTCTCCATGAACATGCCAATGTTTTGAACAATTTCAAAAAGCCAAATTTTGAACCATTTTCTCAAAATTACAATCCAGGTTGGCGAAATAATCCAAATTTTAGTTGGAGGAATGATAATGCTGCACAATTTTCACAACCACATTTTCAAAATCAACAAAATTTTCAAAATTATGCACCTTATGTTCCTCCACCTAAAAGGAACTTGGAAGATATATTGAATTCTTTCATTGCAAAGCAAGAGTCTATCAATACTCGAACTGCTCAAACCATGACAGATTTGAAAGATACTCTTGCTAAATTTTCATCTGCACTTAATGTTCATGAAAAATGTAAATTTCCTTCACAACCACAGCCTAATCCCAAGGATCATCATTTACAAACTGGAACTTCTGGAACTCAACCGATGGATCAGGTAAAATCTATTATTACCCTTCGAAGTGGTAAGGTTGTGGAAAAATCCATTCTTGAACCTTGTGAAGATGATGATAAATCAACTCCAAAGGGTAAGGAAGTGGAACCCATAACTTGCGAAGACGAGGTTCAACAGACAGTGTCACCACCATTCCTCCATGCATTGAAAAATAAAAAAATCAAATTTGAATTATGATATATATGATATTTTTAAACAAGTAAAAGTTAATATTCCTTTATTAGATGCAATAAAAACAGGTACCACCATATGCAAAATTTTTGAAAGACTTGTGCACTGTGAAAAAGAAATCATTTTTAGCCGAACAAGTAAGTGCAATCATTCAAAATAATAATACTTTGAAATACAAAGACCCTGGTTGTCCTACTATTTCATGTATTATTGGAGAACGAAAGATTAAGAAAGCCTTGCTTGATCTTGGAGTTAGTGTGAATTTACTTCCATATTCAGTTTATCAAAAACTCAATCTAGGAGAGTTAAAATCTACTTCGGTAACACTTTTACCTGCCGATAAATCTGTTAAAGTCCCAAGAGGTATGGTAGAAGACGTGTTGGTCCAAAATGATAACTTTGTATATCCTGTCGATTTCATAGTTTTAGATACACAACCTATCGAAGCTTGTAATGCAATTCCTGTAATTCTGGGTCGTCCAGTTTTAGCAACTTCTAATGCTCTTATAAATTGCAGGAATGGAATAATGAAGTTGTCATTTGGTAACATGATCTTGGAGCTTAATGTTTTTAATCTTTGTAAGCAACCATATGACGAAGGAGATGAAAGTGAAGATGAAAATCTTATTGAAACTTTTGTGGAAGAAAACATTCAAGAAGGGAGAACTCGTGATCAATTAGATATTTGTTCAATTGAAACTGTTAAAGAAAATATTGAAATTGTTCTTGATGACTTTATCAGGTATCACTCGTTACCAGGATCAGAGAAGGAATTTGAGGCAAAATATGAGAACAAAGACGAACCACCCATATTGGAGTTAAAATACTTGCCAGAAAAATTGAAGTATGCATTTCTTGGAGAAGATGAAACATATCCAGTAGTAATTTCTTCCAAACTAGCAAGTGATCAAGAAGGTAAATTAGTTGATATGATTAAAAGACATAAAAAATGCAATTGGTTGGACACTAAAAGATCTCAAGGGCATTAATCCACTAATTTGCACTCACAAAATTCACTTATAAGCAAATGCAAAAACATCTCAACAACCACAAAGGAGATTAAATCCACACATGAAAGATGTTGTGAAAACTGAAGTTCTCAAACTACTTGATGTTGGGATTATCTACCATATTTCTGATAGTAAGTGGGTAAGCCCAACACAAATAGTTCCAAAAAAATCTGGCATCACAGTGATAAAAAATGAAAAAGGTGAATTGTAACAAGTCGAGTCCCATCTAGTTGGATGATGTGTATTGATTATAGAAAATTAAATGACGCCACTAGAAAAGATCATTTTCAATTACCATTTTTGGATCAAATTTTAGAAAGAGTAGCATGTCATCCATACTACTGTTTTCTTGATGGATATTCAGGTTATTATCAAATTTCCATTGCACTCGAAGATCAAGATAAAACTACATTCACATGTCCTTTTGGAACATTTGCATTTAGAAGGATGCCATTTGGATTATGCAATACCCCAGCACATTTCAAAGATGTATGCTAAGCATTTTTAGCGACATGGTTGAAAATTGTTTGGAGATTTTCATGGATGATTTAACTGTTTTGGGAATACATTTGATAATTGTCTTGAAAATTTGGAAAAAAATTTAAAAAGATGCGAGGAAAAATGTCTTATTTTAAATTGGGAAAAATGTCATTACATGATTACTTCTGGGATTGTTTTGGGACATGTCGTGTCATCTCATGGAATTGAAGTTGATAAAGCCAAAGTTGATGTAAATTCGCTCATTTTTGGGACATGCTGGATTTTATAGGAGGTTTATAAAGGATTTTAGTTCAATCTCTAAACTCATTTGTAACCTCTTAACAAAAGACATTACATTTGAGTGGACTCAAGAATGTCAAAATGCTTTTGATAAAATCGTTCGACATTTAACATCATCTCCTATCATGCAACCTCCTGATTGATCTTTACCATTCGAAATCATGTGCGACGCGAGTGATTATGCAGTAGGTGCAGTACTGGGTCAAAGAAGAAACGGTAAGCCTTACGTGATATATTATGCAAGTAGAACTTTAAACAATGCTCAAATGAATTACTCCACAAATGAAAAAGAACTACTTGCTGTAATATTTGCATTAGATAAATTTTGTTCTTATTTGATTGGATCAACGACTATTGTGTTTACTGATCATTCTGCTATTAGATATTTTTTGACCAAACAGGATGCAAAGCCACGACTGATACGATGGATTTTGTTGCTCCAAGAATTTGACATTGTGATCAAAGATAAAAAAGGAACCGAGAATGTCGTAGCCAATCATTTATCGAGACTAGTAACAGGATCATCTTGTGAAATGACACCAATTAACGATAATTTTCCTGATAAACATCTATTTTCAGTTACTACTACACCTTGGTTTGCTAACATACTAAATTTTCTTGTGACAGGAAAAATGCCACCGCAATGGAGTTCCCAAGATAAAAGAAAATTTTTGAATGAGGTAAAAAAATTTTATTGGGATGATCTGTATCTGTTCAAGTATTGTCCAGATCAAATTTTTCGACGTTGCATACCCGACAATGAGGTAAGTAGTGTCATTAAATTTTGTCATTCAGAAGCATGCGGAGGACATTTTTCTTCAAAGAAAACAGCTGCAAAAAACTTGCAGTGTGGATTTTATTGGCCCACTTTGTTTAAAGAAACCCACAAAATCTGCAAGATCTGTGAAAATTGTCAAAAATTGGGTGCAATTTCAAAAAGAAACATGATGCCTTTGAATCCTATCATTGAAATTGAAATCTTTGACTGTTGGGGAATTGATTTTATGGGACCTTTTGCATCATCGTTTGGATATTTGTATATTTTAGTTGCAGTTGATTATGTTTCCAAATGGATAAGGCAATTCCATGTCGAACAAATGATCATAAAATCGTCATCAAATTTTTGAAAGAAAATATTTTTAGTAGATTTGGAATTCCTCGAGCCATGATAAATGATGGGGGAACTCACTTTGTTAATAAACCATTTGCTTGATTAATGAAAATATAAGGTATTACTCACAAAGTCACTACTTCTTATCATCCTCAAACAAATGAACAAGTTGAATTAGCTAATAGGGAGATAAAGAAAATTTTGGAAAAAACTGTTAACTCAAATAGAAAAGATTGGTCTCTGAGCATTTATCTGTATTCCAATTCCATGAGAGAAATCATTCCCATAAATTGAAACACTTATTAACCTGTGAGGATATGGAGTTGAGACTCTTACTAGGATTTTCTGAAGGTCATGTACATTTAACTACCTGAAAATAAGTTTTGAATTGATCAGTTCAAATTATTTCATAAATTATAATTATAATGATCTTGATATAACTTTGACAGTTTTCAAATTTAATTTAAACACTTGGATAGTTCTGATTACATTTCTATTTAAATTAATCAATACGTTTTGTTTTGCTATTAACGCTTAAATTGCTAGGGACTAGCAATAAGCTGGTTGGGGAGTATGATAAAGATAAAAAATTGTATATTAATTAAATTTTTTATAATATAAATTTATAGTTTTTGTTTTATTAAATGTTTAAATATTATATGTTTTATAATAAATTGTATAAAATATAAGTTGTTGTGTAATTATAAGTTTTTACTATTTTTTACAGGTTCGATAAAACAAGAATAACCTTAGCGTTGCAAATGGGATTAAGATGATTTTTGGACCTGTAGAAAGTTGATGTTAATATCTACAATATTGGTGGCAAGCATGAGATAAAAATCTTCTCACAAGTGAGATCAAATTAAGCAACAAATAAAGTTACCAAAGAAGTGACCGTTTTACCATGCTCTAGCATTTTGACCATATCTCTCAAATTACTTGGTCAAATGGTTAAAAAAAAGTACCACAATTCAAACAACTCAGATATCTACATGTTTTGTTTTATGTGGAGAAGAAAATTCGGATGAGAAGATTTTCAAAAGTTATGTGTATTAAAATATTAATTTCTTGGAACACCAATGAAAACTTATCTGTAAAAAATTTATATTTTATTTGTGGTTGTCTCCCCAAATTTGGCTATAAATAGGGGTGCATTGTAATATATTGAGATATCCCTCATTTTATGAACAAACCTTTGAGTTCATAATATTTATCTCTTTGTTTTTCCTTTATTTCTTCATTTAAATATAATTAGCATGTTAAATTCATATTCAAACTTTTACACTTTGAATAATGAGTAGCTAACTTCCCAAAGTTGAGATGAAAATGTGAAACTCTTGACATGATAATAAGGTTATTAAAGGTAAGAATCTATGTTTTATATTATTTAATCATTATTTATTGTTTATGTTATATTTATTTTTTTAAGTATTAATATACCCTACTTATAGTGGGAGTTTTGATTTATTGTTTCTATAAGTTACACTAAATTCTTAGAACCATTTAAATGTTAGTTTGATATTACCAACCACTTAAAGTGGATGCCTTGATTTATTATATATGATTATATCATAATTTTAATTTCTTGCGACCATTTAAATGTTAGTTTGGTATTACCAATCATTTAAAGTGGATGCCTTGATTTATTATATATTAATATCATAATATTAATTTCTTGGTATCATTTAAATGTTAGTTTGGTTTTACCAGCCATTTAAAGTTGGAACCTTGATTTAGTGTTTACAAATATATATATAGCACAATAAATACTTGACAACATTTACAAGTTTTGGTATATATTATATACTTATAAGATAATAATATATAACATAATATAAATATGATTATTTAATATATATTGGAACCATTTTATTAAGTGGATTTCAATAATGATCATTAATGTTAACTTTATTAAAATACCAAGAGTGGATCATTTAATCTCAATTACTTAAATTAAAATTTGAACAATTAAAAATTACTAATTAAAGATTCAAACCATTTAAAAAAAAACCAAAAACAAAACAAAAAGAAATTGTAATGGACTTGTAATTACCTTAGCTTCCATGTGGATACGATATTCGGACTCATCGACTTATACTACTTGTGGACAACCTGCTCTTAGGAGTGCAACAATCAAAGTCGCAAGAGGAATGCATGTGATGCAAATGCATAATTACATAAGCTTCTAATATTTACATGTCTTTGATCTTCATAATTATCAAAGTCCACCATCTTCCAATTTTGATCTTCCACTATACTAATATTTACAAATAAATATCCATGACAAATAGGGATACATCTCATGGGGTGGGAACGGACTATAAACCAAGCTTACTTATAAATTGATAATTAATACAATCACTCAACACAAAATATCCTAGCATACACCTAGCAAATTGGGCTTAGGCTTTTGATCATCCTTCATACATAATATCACATATCATACACAATCAATTAATTATCACAATAATCAATTGATCCAATATTATATATCTTGATCCAATTACTAACCGTCACGATTATAAATTAAATCAACAAAGTAAACAAACTTCTTTGTTAACTTTCTAATTAGATTTATTTATAACTGAATTTCTTCTAAATCACAATTTACTATGAGAAAAAATATACAAAGTTTTTAGATTTAAACTTAAGGGCCAAAAAAGACATTTTTCACCAAAATATTTCCCCCATTTAAGTTTCACAAAATATGTCAACTATCTAATGACCCACTAACTCAAGGCCCATGACAATTTGATATTCCAAAACACTTTTGGAAACCATAGTCGTCATCGTCATTGCCGGAGCTCCATCGCCGGATTCCGGCCAACAATTTTTTTTAATAAAATAGAGGGGCATGGGCTGCCCTTACTGCCCGAAATTGGCAACAACATGTGCCACAAAACAACCCCTCGTTTCAAAAAAATCATATTTTTAAAAGCAAAAAAATATGGTACCCCACTAGATGTGTAGCAAATACAAACACAAAACATACATAGGGTGTTTAAGTGTTTTATCTATTAATCTCAAAGATTGATGATATCTCCAACTAAGATGATAAACAACTTAGCTCTTAAATAGTAGACAAGTCTACAAGCTTCCCTTGAGCATTCCTTGCTCAAAAATCAAGCCCACCATCAACAAGCTAGAACCACCTTTCACTTACACTAGAAAATGTAAGGCATTTTCATTGAGAATTTTTTGCTATCAATTCATCAAATTAATAAGCAAAATTTTGGAAGAAAATTGAATGGAATTTCGGCCACGAGGGAGAGAAAGAGAGGGAAGCCTTTTCTTGATTGTGTAAAAAGTGTTATGTATTCCAAAGACATGCTAGCCTTTAATTTGAAAAAGTTGACTCCCAACCTTCACCTCTCTTTCATGTTATTTGGGCTTGTAACAATTAAAAATCACATGTACTATTATTTTAATATCTCAAACACATTTGAGATCAATTAAATCTTACTTGAATTTATTCAAGCCCGCAAGTTAAATAATTATTTTCATTTGGGATCTACAAGACCTAATGTTATTTAGTTAATTCAACACTTGAATTAATTTAATTATTTGGACTCTACTAGGTCCACTAGTGTATAATTAATTCAACACTTGAATTAATTTAATTTAGTCCATAACAATGTTTATGAAAATCACAATTTCCAAATACATTATATGAAACAACCTCGACATTTTTTTAAATCATAAACTCGAAAATACTATATAAAATAAATTAACATACCAAAATCTAAATAACTAAACCATTGAAATCTCGAGTGCTCAAAACTTCTAATTCATCAACTAACCAAAAATCCTACTTTGATCTTTAAAAAGATCAACTAATAATAAAATAACGCACAAAACTCCCTAAAATCGTTAACATAAATTTTTAAATCTTTTATCTGACAAGCTAATTCGGAAAATGAATGTCCCTCGGGAGTGTACTGCTGCACTCGATCCACTCAAGCGTCAGCGCCTCCTCAATCTTTCAATCCTACATCATTCAAACCTAGTGAGTCTAATGACTCAGCACGTTTTAAACATGAGTAGCAAATAATACATATACGATCACACGCATAAAAATCTTACTTTTACTTAAAAATAATTTTTTTGAACATAAATAAACAATTTAAAATCATTTTCAGCATAAATAAATTATATATCGTAAAATAGTAAAGCCTTGGATCCTTTATCATTATGGGTGAAGTTTCATCCTCGAAAGTAACTAACTTTTACCCTTTGGTCGACTGATCAGTTTTTAGCTCTACATGGCCATGGGGGCGGGCACTAGGCTCCGCCGTGAAAATATGATCGTCGGGGTCCCTCTAGGGCCTTTTCCCGTACACGGGGTCCCTTTGGTCCTTTTCCCTCACGACATTCCCACAAAATTGTAGGTTCACTGTTCCTTCTTAAAACGATCCACCACATATCATTTATCATTTGTCACAGTCAATTCACATCCTTCAAAATATTTTTCTTTATCATTTCAAAAAAACATTTATACATTTCATATTCTTTAAAAATTCTCAAAAAGATGCTTTATATCATTCACATGAGTCGAGATTGCTAAAAATAGCAAATACGTGTAAAATACGTTAAAAGTTTTAAAAATAGCATATATCATGCATATACATTAAAACTTCTAAAAATAAATTTAACTATGATTTGGAATTGTTTTAGGAAGTTGCAAACCGCCCTCAATGTGATTCAGGACTAAACATGTCCTTATATGAGCATACCCCAATTAGTTCATTCTTACTTATCAACTCTTGATAATAAAAACGTCAAAACTTAAGTCTGATAATACCTAACCAATCATATTAAACGCCTACCAGCATCGCTTACATGATTCCCTAGGTATCAAATGATAATGTCTGCAAGATCCATTCCATTATGATTAGCGTACATTATTGTCCCTTCATCTCATATATCCCGACCGATTCAACAACTATTGGTATATCGAGAGCTGTGAAAGAATCGATCCTATGTGTCATGTCGTAGTTGCATCGATAGTGTAATCTAAGAAACCCCTTTCTTAATTACCACCAACACTCTGATCAGAGATTTCAAACTACATACACATGAGAACACATAGGATATCTATACCCAAAGGTATGTGGTGAATCCCCGACTACAATGCAACAACTCCTATTTGTTTCGACAAAACATCCAACCTTATAACCTGATGATCGCATATGACTTGGTAAACAAGTCAAAGTGCAATGCTAGCATATAGAGTCATAATGTCATCTCGGGTCATAAGCAATAATGGTGTACAACCAAAAACTAGGACGTTTCCACTCGATAAGTGAGAACCGCTTGGAAAGTTCTTTATGGAGGGTTGTTCAGTGCACTCTACAAGGAGCACTTATCTGCATGCTAGGACATCACAATGTTCCGCTACCAATGAAAACATGGTACTCATATCGCAGATACTAGTCTAAAACTCGAGCGGCCTTTATCCTTCTTAGCGGAGACTGAATCGACTAGGAAATGTTTAAAATATACAGTATTCGAAATATGAGTTTCATTATACTCATCACATGAGCATCTCATATTCTTTCTACTATTTGTATATTCAAGGACTTTATCTATGAAACAAGCATGGATATACAGATAAATATATGCCAAAACAATAATTTCAAATATTATTAAAATAAAAATTGTTTAAACATAGAATTTCAATGTGAACTCTCGGCCAACACTTGGCTCAATGGGCACCTAATCTAACAATCTCCCACTTGCACTAGAGCTAACTACCCATATGCTTCAAACTCATCGGTTCGCGATGCTTCTCGAATAATGGTCCAGGTAAATGCTTAGTTAGTGGAGCATCAACATTCTCTGTGGAGCCGACTTTGTCAATTGACACTTCTCCTCTTTCCACAATCTCTCGGATGATGTGATACTTTCTCAATATATGTTTGGATTTCCGATGAGACCTTGGCTTCTTTGCCTGAGCAACCGCTCCCGTGTTGTCACAAAACACCGGGACTGGAGCAAATCCATTAGGAAAGACGCCCAACTCTTGGATGAAATTCCTTAACCAAACAACCTCCTTTGCTGCAACTGTTGCAGCAATGTATTCGGCCTCAGTGGTGGAATTCGCAGTACTGTCTTGCTTGGAACTCTTCCAAGAGACAACACCACCATTGAGTATGAATACAAACCCAGAGGCTGACTTTGAGTCATCGATATCGCTTTGGAAGCTAGAGCCGGTATAGCCTTCCAATTTCTGTTCTCCACCCCGATAGACCAAGAACAACTTATTGGTCCTTCTCAAATACTTGAGGATGTCTTTCACAGCTTTCCAGTGTGCAAGACCAGGGCTCGATTGATATCTACTCACTACACTTAGTTGAAAAGTCACGTCAGGATGTGTAGTTATAATCCCATACATGATACTACCAATTCCAGATGCATACGGGATGCTTGTCATCGCCGCTATCTCTGCATCAGTCTTGGGAGACATAGACTTGGATAAGGACACGCCATGACACATTAGTAGATGTCTTCTCTTGGACTCATCCATCGAGAACCGCTTAACGATGATATCAATGTATGTGGACTGGTTGAGACCAAGCAATCTTCTTGATCTATCTCTATAGATCTGTATCCTTAATACAAAAGATGTTTCACCCAAGTCCTGCATCGAGAACTTACTGGCTAACCATATTTAGTTGATTGCAACATCTCTACATCATTCCCAATGAATAGAATGTCATCAACATAAAGTACCAAGAATGTCACAGCACTCCCACTGACCTTCTTATACAGACAGAGTTCCTCAGGATTCTTAGTAAAACCAAAATCTTTAATTGTACTATCGAATCTGAGGTTCCAACTCCTAGATGCCTGCTTTAGACCATAAATAGATCTCTGAAATTTGCATATCATATGCTCACTTCCGATAGATGTAAACCCTTCAGGTTGAGACATGTAAATATCTTTCTTAATATGCCCATTAAGAAAATTTATCTTTACATCCATCTGCCATATCTCATAGTCATACCATGCAGCTATGGCTAGCAATTATAGACTTGAACATTGCAACTCGAGAAAATGTTTCCTCATAGTCAACTCCTTGTCTATGAGTATAGCCTTTTGCTACAAATCACGCCTTAAAGGTCAATACCTTCCCATCCGCCCCAAGTTTTCTCTTGTAAATCCATTTACACCCTATGGGAACAGTTCCCTCAGGTGGTTCCACAAGATTCCAAACTTGGTTCGAATGCTTGGAATTCATCTCAGATTCCATTGCTTCAAGCCACTTGGATGAATCTGCATCAGATAACTCTTCCTTGAAGGTTATTGAATCAAATCCATGGTTAGGCTCATCACGACCCTCTTCAAGAAGCAGACCATACCTCATAGGTGGTCTCTAGACTCTCTCGGATCTTCTAGGAGCTTGTATCTCCTCTCTTAGCTCTTCGGGTGTGGGTTCTACAAACGTGGGTGCCTCTCGAACCTCTTTGAATTCTATCACCTCCCATTTTCTATCCAATAGAAAATCTTTTTCCAAAAAAGTTGCATTCCTAGAAACAAACACATTTGTTTCTTGGAGATGATAAAATAATATCTAACTGAATTCCTTGGATATCCCACAAAGTAACATAAAATGGATCGACTATCCAATTTATCTCTCACTACCTGCTTCACATAAACAGGGCATACCCATATTATAAGATAAGAATATTTGGGAGGCTTACCCATCCATATTTGATATGTTGTCTTATCAACTGCTTTTGAATAGACATTGTTCAACAACAGTGCCTGCTGTCTCAAGCGCATATCCCCAAAGGATGGCAACAACTCCATGAACCCCATCATAGACCAAACCATGTCCATCAAAGTCCGGTTACGACGCTCTGAAACACCATTCAACTGCAGTGTAGCAGGCGGAGTCCACTGCGAGATAATCCATTCTCCCTAAGACTACTCTTGAAACTCAGGACTCAAGTACTCACCACCTCGATCCGATCGAAGTGACTTGATTCTTCGTCCCAATTGTTTCTCTACTTCATTTTTGAATTCTTTGAACCTTTCAAAGGCTTCAGATTTGTATTTTATCAAATACACATACCCATACCTCGAAAAATCATCGGTAAAGGTGATGAAGTAGGCATGTCCATGCTTAGTGGTGATGCTAAGTGGACCGCACGCATCGGTATAGATCAAATCCAATAATCCTTTGGCTCGCTCCACGTGGCCCTTAAAGGGAATTTTGTAATCTTTCCTTTTAGACATGATTCACAAGTTGTGAGAGAGTTAATATCAGACATATCAAACATGTGTACTTCCACTAGCTTGTTCATCCTTCTTAGGGAAAATGTCCTAATCGAGCATGCCATAATTGTGCCGAATTTAGAGTATCTTGTTTTCGCTTGCTTGTTGTTGTTATTTCTTGGACATTTTTTAGTGGAATATCTTTCAATTTTTAAGTTATAAAGATCGTTTTCAAGTTCTCCCGTACCAACCAAACATTCATTATTGTAAATATTGCAAAAACATTTGCTAAATAAACAAGAATATCCATCTTTATCAAGCATAGAAATGAAAACAATATTTTTCACCAGATCAGGTACAAACAAAACATCTCTTAAAATCAACTTAAAATCATTGTTCAACGATAAGTAAACATCTCCTACGAACTCTTGCTCCATTGCCCATCCTCAAGAAGGTATCACTTTCCCTTAGTCTCTTACTTCTTCCCATCACCTATAAATCATTACAGAGATGTGAGCCACAGCCGATATCTAATACCCAAGAAGTAGAGTTAATTGAAATGTTTACTTCAATGTAGAACATACAATTTCTAGAACCTTTCTGGGCAAGATATTCTCTGCAGTTACGCCTCCAATGTCCATGAATCTTGCAGTGATGACATACATCAACAGTCTTTTCAACCCTAACTGGTATGACTACCACAACGGAACTCGGTAGATTGCTTCTTCAAGGGCACGTTCTTCTTGGGACGTTGGAAATGACGCTTCTTTCCCTTCCCATGTGGACCAATCTTCGTACCAGATGAAGAACCCAAATAAAGAACCGACTTCTCTTTCTTGATGGTGGACTTCAACGTAACTAGCATATTCACCAACTGCTCAAGGGTAGGCTCTAGCTTGTTCCTGTTGAAATTCACCACAAAAGGATCAAATGAGCTTGGCAAGTGATAAGAGCAACACATCAGCGGTTAACTCCAATGGCAACACAAGATCCATGCCAATGAGCTTGTCCACAATTCCAATCAACTTTAGGCCATGCTCATGGATCGAAGCCCCATCTCGCATATGTAAACTGATTAGCTCCTTGACGGTCACATGCCTAAGAGGTCGTGTTTGCCCACCAAAGAGCTCTTTGAGATGCATATGAATGTCAGCAACATTCTTTGCATCCTCAAAACTGCCTCTGCAGCTCATCATTCATAGAAGCCTACATATAACGTTTCTTCTTCTTGTTTTTTTCGTTTTTTGGCTGGGTAACGCTTGGCTCGCAAGTCATGGTCACACCAATCCTTGTAAGTCTGCAATTATTCAGGAGTGCAGCTAGTTGGAGCCTCAACAGGGGGCGACTCGGTAAGTCTTTATGCTATCCTTTCCGAATTCAAGACGATTTTCAGATTTCTTAGCCAATTGAGGTAATTTGGTCCAGTTAAAACATTTTTGTCGAGTATTGCAGATAAAGGATTGCGAATCGAAGACATTGTCAAAATTTGTACTGAAAAGTAAAATAGATAAATGTTAATGACTATTTTAAAATATTTTGTAAGATATAAAGTATGGACATTTACTTCATAAATTTTCGCTCCCACTGTTTTGACATTTTTCACCACCCTCTAGTGAAAACGGGAAACTCGTTTCCTCAGTAGGTACGTAAGGTCCAATTAGCAAATTATGATTGTGAATAATATCATCCAATCATAATTCCTAAAAGGTAGTTTCCAATTGCATCTCCATGCAACCCTTTACGTAAACTTTTGTCTCATGTTTGATTAGGACCCAATAATATGACGTTATTCATCTTTACATGTCAAGCCTTATCCATCGATTTTGAACCTTAATGGACGGTCGCCATGAGTTCCTTCAATAATATGAGCCGAAATCATGGGAGTTCCACGTAGTTCACATCACCATGTCAATGGATGTCACAACTTTTCGACGTCCAGGGCTCTTCAATAATATGAGCCGAGCACTGAGCACGGGTAGCGTTCATCATGTACACATTGTCAATGGAAGACATGGAAATTATAAACACCTTTAAAATTCCCCTTTTCGGGCTTGATATTAATTTTGAATCTTATTCAAAATGAGGATTTTGTAATTTTGAAAATGTCTCATCATTAATTTTATTTAAAAAATTGCCATGTTTGATCGTATGTTTGCCGGATTCATGCAACTTTGTTATTATAATAAGGGAAAATTGATTTTAAATCCTCAAACCCAAACTTATCTTTACCCTTAATCCCCTCACCTAAAAAACTTTGCCCAAACTCCCTAAATAGTTTAAATTTGACAAAAATACCCTTACATATTTTAATGATTGATTTTCCTGGGGAAATGGTATCAGAGCCGAGGTAAAATTATTTCAAACATACAAATTTATTATTATCAAGTAATTAAATGTTTGAGGAGGAGAATTTTCTCAATTAACATGAATCCGAACACAGGTTCGAGATTAAATATTTACAGGATTTATTTCAGAAATCTGGAATATTTGAGACAAGAAGATCTAACCAAGGTTAGATATCAAGAAGAAACTTATTAGAATCCTAAGGTAAACTTATGATTCAAAATAACATGTTCTTAAAAATAGTACCGGATTCTTCTAAACTCTCTGGATATCTTAGAGAAATTCAAAAGACGGTACAAAAATATGACAATACGCTGTATTATGTACCATAGAATGTGGAAAAAATCCTTGAAAATCATGAATAAATTCTTGGAATATTAAAAGATATTCGAACAAGAATTCAAATCCTAGAACAACAACCAAGTTCTAGTAAGAGAACTTCGGAAGGAAGTTTACCACCATCATTTGGTACTGAACCCTTGTTACATCAACAAGGGAAGACCAAAGTTTTGTTAAAACCTTTGACTAAAAAAGAAAAAATGATCAATCTAATTAAATCTGTCTCAAAAAAGAAATTAATCTGATGAAAACTTTAGAAAGGATTGGTTTCGAGGATCTACAAGAACTTGCAGAATCTTTTGCAAATCTCAAAGTCGTAGATCTAAAGATGAACACAACGGGAGGTGAACCACCTTCTATAACCTGGTCATCTTCTCAAGAACCACCAAGGGAAAGTGTGAGACCTCAGAATATAAATATGAGAGAATCTCAACCCGATTTCCATACTGGTGCAAAATCACACCTAGCGGGAACAAAGACAAGGAGAAATCAAATTCCCTTTCACTAAACACCCTATAGGAAAACTTTTTTAGAACCTATACATCCTTATGGGGTTATGCTTAACCTTGATGTACTAGATTTCAAAAACAGAGAAGATCTCATAGATGATTGGACATCTGCTATGAGAATATCTGCATGAACACTTGATCTCAACAGAGAAGGATTCATTAAACTTTTAGAAATGATTGTTATGGGATCAGTTAAAATTGCTTGTGACATGACTTCATTGGAAACCAAAGAGTCAGTCCTAGCTGGAGAATCTCTTAGTGAGATAGCTGAAAAAATGGCTACCCTATTTAAAGCACAATTTATAGGGATAGACTATTTTGACAGTCAAGATACAGAGAAGAGAAAGAAATATACTCAAGCTCTGTATAGCCTTGAGTTACATGACATATGTTTAGTGGATGAATATATTATGTTATTCACTAAATATAGATGGAATTCAGGAGTCGAAGAAAATATAGCTATGTAGCTTTTCTTCGCCAAAATGTTGAGTCCCTGGAGAGAAATGCTTATAAGGGAATATGTCCCTGGAAAAAAGATACGTTGGCACGAAGAGCCTCTTTTCTCAAAGAAAAATTGGCAGAATGGTGTCATATGACAGCATTACAAAAGAATTACAAAGGCTTAAGGAATATCAATAAAAGAACTCCTTTGTGTTGTAAAGAAAATGATCTTCCAACAATTATTAGAAGTAAACAACATAAGCATAAGAGGAAAAGTTTTAGGACACATCCTTATGCTCAAAGTGCAAGAAGTGCTTGCAAACCAAGAATAGTTTGGTCTAGACAAAAAGCCAGATCTTATAAATCTGGACAAAGAAGCGAAGCATCAAGAATTAGGATATCATCTAAGGCATCGAGTACTTCTTGAATCACATGAAGAACGCCTACAAAGAAAATTTTTAGAAGAGCTCATACGCGAGCTAATGAAAGTTTTAAAGATTGTAATTACTGGACATGTGGAGCAAGAGGTCATATCTCAACCAATGTCCAGAAAATGATAAAATAGGTATTAAACGCTTCGATCCAACCTCGGATATCGAAGAAGCAGTTTAGTACCAAGATCTTATTCAGATATACCGATTTGAGGATATTGCCTCAGATGAAAGTATATATGAAGAAGAAGAAGTCTTGAGTTAGGGAGAATCTGATGGACTGAATCAGTATCTGACTGAAGACAAGGTGTTTTGACACTGAAACACATGAAGATTTGTCTAGTTTTCTTTAGCCAGACAACAATATCTCATAATATGGTCTAAAGAATTATGAGAGAAAATCCTAGTCTACAAAGATATCAAGAATTCTCTGCAGGACATGTATAAAAGTTCTTAGGAAGTGTTGGCCTAAGAAACATAAAGCATAATCTGATTTATAAAGTTTCTAGAAGGGAAATGGCAATTCCAATGGAACTTACAGGAAATAGAATGGAGATGCAAATAATTCCTTCTGAAGAAATTAAGGAGGAATTACAAAAACTCAAGATAGAAGTAGCAAGGACTATGTCCTAGATTCATATCGGAGCAATCCAGATTATGATAAAAGCTACTTTAAAAGAAAGAATATATTCACCCATTGATATTGCTATATGCGATAAACGAATGAGAAACCTTCAAGATTCAGTAATAGGAACTATCTCAGGAAACCTCTGCGCAGGAAAGATTGTAGGAGTAATCTATATGAGAATTAACTACAACCTGGCAAATCGAGATTTCAGTTGAGCCTTGACTTTACATCAAGAATTTCAAGGAAAAAAGACTGATGAAAGAAGGTAATAGACCATATTCTATTACCTATCAAATTTTATATGCTCTATCTAATACACAGCATTCAGAGTTGTTTATTATTAATGAGTTCATTGAAATACATGAGATATTTGGAAAAATTTCCCAGACAATTTATCCAGAAAGAATTGAGTTTCCTTTAATACAAGAAACATATATCCAAATACAAGACAAACCAATTATACAAAAGAATCAAAGTCTTAGATTGGAATCAAGAAGACTATCTTTTAAGGGAGAGAGAATTACAAGTTACAGGTGGGAAAAAGCTCCTGTTCAATAAACCCAACAGGTGCCAAAAAGCTTTTCCACAATAGGAAAGCTTATATGCCCAGAAGGGTGGAAGGAAGTAGAAATAATATTTGATATTACAAAACAAAGGAGTCAATTTCTTTGTAATACTATATACTATTTAGAACAACCTATGATAAGAACTTACCAAGGAATGATTAATATTGGAGAATTGATAGTTCATATCATAGGAATTCCAGGGAAAGAACCAGATCGATTGGTTCTTGGACTAGAGTTTCTTGAGGAACATAAACCTTGGAAACGTTTAGAATATAAAATGGAGTTTATGATTGAAGATACGACGAGGAAAATACAATGACCACAAGCCCATTCCCGATATACATTCTAGCTGGGATGTTATACGAACAATATAAAGCAGAATACTTTGTTGTTTATATTGATTTAGGTGTTGGAATCTGTACAGCAAAACACGGAATTTTTTCAAATAATTTGGAAGAAGAATTACCAAAGATTGCTGGAAGAGATTTTTCCAGAAGGATCTTAATCTTTTGTAAGGGGATTAAGATGACGGAAATTGTAATTGACGGTGCTGGACAAACACCTTGGTATAAGGTGAAAACACCACCGATTTATTTTCATGATACAAGAGCTGATATTTTGTTAGGAAATAATTTCCTACAAATGTTTAAGTCATATACTCAAGAAAATGAAACTAGAAGATTAGTATCTACAACACCTTATAATCACAAAATCATAGTCCAGAGACTAAGAGGGAAATTTTACAGAAAATTGCCAATACAATTTTGCAGCAAGCGTGGTGATGAAGGAAAACTTCTGAACCCAAAAATGAAGGATTCTAGACGGTTTGGAGAAACAATGCTCCAATTAAGAGCAGATAAAGATCTCCAACCAAAAGAAATAGAATGCCTTAAGGTAGCTCTACATAAGAATGAGGTAGAGTTTGAATCAAATGTATCCTTAGAAAATGTCAAGAAAAGGATCAAGAAAATTACATTGAAGATCCCTTGGCATGGTGGGATAAAAATCAACTCAAAGCTTGGCTTAAAATTAAAGAAGGTAAAAAGTATGAATTTGTCCGTTGCAAGCCTATCACAATGAATATAATTGATCAAAGAGATATGCAGATTATAATCAAGGAACATTTGGACCTTGTTTTGATCAAAGCAGGAATTTCACCATACAGCAGCCCAGGATTCCCGGTAAGAAATCATGGTGAAATAAAAAAGAACAAACCCATATTAATTATTAATTATCAAGAAATTAATAAGATTCTGGAGTTTGATAGGTATTTTATACCTAGAAGAGAACATATAATCAGTTGCATACGCAACGCAAAGATATTTTCTAAATTCGATTGTAAGTCTGGGTTTTATCAGATTCGAATGCAGGAAGAAAGCAAGAAATTCACAGATTTCTCTACTTCACAAGGACACTATATCTGGGAAGTATTACCAATGGCATTGGCTAATTCACCTCAGATATTTTAAAAGAAAATGGATAATCTATTTAAAGATTATTTCAAATTTATGTTTGTCTATATTGACGATGTGTTGATCACATCTAAAAATATGGAAGAACCTATTAAGGATCTAGAGATTTTCTCTGATGTTTGCAAAAAAGAAAGACTGGTTCTATCAGAAAAGAAAGCAGTCATTGCCACAAGAAAGATTGAATTCCTTGGAATAGAAATCGATGAGAATGAATAATTTTGCAGGATCATATAGTAGAAAAAGTGCAAAATTTTCCAAATGAATTAAAAGAAAAGAAGCAACTTCAAAGTTTTCTAGGAGTTGTTAATTTTGCTGGAATGTTTATTATAAACCTAGCAAAACACAGAAAGGTGTTTAGTCCATTACTGAAAAAAGATGCAAAATTTATAGGGACGAAAGAACACATAGGGACTTAGCCAATTAAAGGAGATTTGTAAAAATTTTCCGAAAATGACTATTCCTCAGGGTGAAGATGATCTGGTATTGTATACAGATGCCAATGATCATTGGTGGGCGGCAGTTTTAACCAAGCTCACACCAGAAGGAGAACAGCCATGCCGATATTGCAATGGACTATTCTCAGATGCAGAAGCCATAATATGGAATATCAGCGAAAAGGAATTATATGCAATAAAAAGGGCTTTTGAAAAATGGCCATTATTTTTACTCCCAAAGAAATTCACTTTAAAAGTTGATAATAAACAGGTGAAAGCTTTCTTAAGGAATAGAATTGAGTCTAAACCCGAGAAGGCCAGATTATTAAGATGGCAAGCAATATGTCAGAATTATATTTTTGATATTGTGATAATTAAATCTCATGAAAATATTCTTGCAGATTTTTTAACAAGAGATGGACAGCGGTGATATCGATGCCATCATCAAGATGCAGAGGCATTTGAAGGAACACCTTGAAATGCTTCAAAACGAGTTTAACAAGCTGGTCTTAAATGCATAAGTTGCTGGAAAACTACAACAAGCCAATAAGTAAATGGTCTCTGATCGAATCACATGATGTCTCAGTTATGATCTGTAATACAAAGGCTTATCCTCCAAGGCATTGAGAAGCCACTGGTTTCCCAAATGGAGAGTTTTCGAGTACATGACTCTATACCTGGAGCATGGGATTCAAATATCCCTAGCACAATTGTTAAGTCGGGATCATCTCTAGACGAGTCGGCTGAAACAAAAATTGAGACTCCAGATCCTTATCTCGAGTCCTAAAGTCAACCCTTCACCTCGGGATTGAAGAGTGAAAGATCAACCTTAGACCTAATACTGACAAGGGTAAATCTAAGGTTGATACTAATGAAGCTACAATTTCTCCATTACAGGAGTACCAACAAAATTAGGAGAAATTGAAAATCGGAGTAGGCATTAACCCAGCTACTATCAGGGTTGATGTTGCAGGAAAATATCCTAGGGTATGAATGAAACCAAATTAATATCCAAACGATGTCAAAGCTTGGTATGAATTCAGGGCTCTTGCCTCAGTTTATACCTCATCACCAAGCTTCCCAGAAATCTCAGGTGTAGAGCCCAAATTTAGTACATGTAAAACCCATGCATTTATTTAAATTGTTAAATTATCTATTCAAGTTTAAATTGAAATTTTTGATGCATAATTTGTGAAATTGCATTATTTTAAATTATTTATGTCTATGTGATGCACATTAAATTGTGTTCATGAGTTTCCTATTTCAGGCGATTATTCGACGCGGGATCGAGGAAAAGAGACCGACGACGATTTTGGCAATTTAAAATGTGGTATTTTATTTTAAGTAGGATTAGGATATTTTAAATGATTTATTTAGTTTTATCATTTTTAAAGCCTAATTAAATTATTAGGTGATTTTATGATTTTAAACTTTTAAAAGATTTAGCACTCGTGCATTTTATTTTAAATTAGGGGAATTTATTTAAGATTAGCAGTGGTTAATATTTTAATTAACTTGTTAGTTGGGTTAGTATTTTAATTAGCATTATAATTAGCTAATTAAGCAAAAAATTTCCCTAATTAAACCAAAACTCACGCACACACACACTCATACACACACACCATCGGTTTTCACTACACACACACATTTTTTCTTCACTTCCATTTTAATTTTTGAGAGCAAAACCTAGGATTCTAAGAACCAAGAGTAGCCGCCCCTCCCTCTCCAATTTTCCAACAAGTTTCGTCCACTTTTCTTCAAGAAAATCGTGACACGTTCATCCCGGATCAACCCCCGCATCCTTCCTGCTTCGGTATCGTCGTTTCGGTATTTTAAAAGATCAAACATGTATATTCTTTCCTTTATGCATTGATCTCGTTAACATGTTATAATGTTTATTATGTGTAAAATTAATGAATGTTGTGCAATGTTTGAGCAAAAATTGGTTGGATCGATTTTGAAATAATTTTAGATCTGGAAACTCAAAATTGCTGTCATTTTAAATACTGCGAGTTTTTGTTCCATTTTTGGAAAAACTTTCAATATATAAAACGTAGTACTTTTTGATACATTCGATTTGACAGTAAATTCGTAATTTTGGACAAGAAAGGAGTGAGTTATGATTGTTTTCGTGGAACTGCTCGAACTGTAATTTTTTTTCTGAAAAGGTGTTCTTGATGGGTTCTTGAAGTTTATTTGTTGCAGGCTTAGTTGGGAACCATTGGGTGATCGCTACTACGTTTAAGTATTGTGAGTATGAGGTTGAGATGATTTTTGGTGCTTCTTTTCGTGTCGATAGTCACTTGGTTGCACTAAAAGTCGTAGGAAGTATTTTGGTGTCAAAATAACATGTTCACGGTTTGAGTTGCGTTGTATGATTGGTATCGTGGTTTGAGGCGTCCTGGGAGTTTTAAACATTGCCATAGCATCCTAGGATGGGTCTCGAGGTATTGGTTCACGGTCCGCACGATCGAGTTAGGAGGATTAAGCCACAAGTGTAGTGATTTTCGTTGGGTACCATTTTTCAGAGTCTACACGGACCCGGACCCTGAAACGGGGTCGTGCCTTTGTTAATTTCGTAGGTTAAGTTTGTAGAGGCTACGAACCCAGAGCCGGATGTGTACACGGGGTCCGTGTCCTCCATGTTTGGGAAAATATTGGGATTTGTTTTGGGGTTCGATGTCATGGTTTAGTACGATGATTAAACAAGGTCGAGTCCCGAGAAATTTAGAACGTCATAAGAAATTTGTCATTTTCGGGGGTGAACATGACTAATACGTCTAACTTATGAAAGGCAAGTGCTTGAACCCATATTAGTATGTACAACAAGGCCCCAAACGAGATCTAACGAATCCCTCAACGCCATGTAAGTATGTTCGACGTGCAAAGGAAAATATATTTTATGTTTTTGAGGTATGCTAAATGTTTTGTGACCAATTATGAACGGGTTTGGATGTCGGTGAACGTGGCCGAGGACTTCTCCACCCCGGTAAAGCATGACCGGGTTTTAGATCAAGATTGGAAAACGGTAAAGCATGACCAGGGACGAATCCACCCGGTAAAGCATGACCGGGGATCTCATGTATGTGGTAGTGGATTTTCATTGCCAGCCCAGTATTATGGTTTAGTCTGATCAGGCACATTTATGTATGAGTCACTTGCTTTGAAACATATCTCTACGCAAAATGTTGAAGTTATGAATGTTCAATTATGTATGATGCAAGAATGTTTAAGAAAAGTTTTATGATATTGGCACGTCAATGTTATGTTATTACGTTCAAGTTTATGTATGTACGTTCCACTTTTAAGTTGCATGTGGATTTATTACGTATTACTTGTTATCTCCAGTTTATATATGTTGAGTCTTTAGACTCACTAGACTTGATCAATGTAGGTGAGGACGAGTATGAGGAGAAGACGGGTGGGGACCAATAACCTGGCTCGGTCTGCGCAGGAGGCTAAAGCCGATGACCGCCTATGTTTTAAGAACTTGATGCTTGTTTCAAATACTCTGATTTCATGATACTGTTTACGATGTTTTAACAAGTGCTTTTGCAAACTTTAGTTGTGGTTGTTTTATTGCAATTTGAATGATTATGATTTATTTAAGAAAATTTTTATTTTTCCGCAAATTTAAAATAGTTTAAAAGTACGGTGCGTTACATCAATTCTACCAAAATGGATCCAGGAAGCTATTTATGAAACTTGGGCAAATAATGATTATTTATCCAGAGGAGATATTTTGCAGTTATACTTTTTCAGTACAGCACCAGAATCAGCAGGAAAAGGCTCTCACGAAGCCTTTCATTTTATCATGTTTAGGAGGCGAGATACAAATGTTTAGAAATTTATCAAGGATCCTCCGTCAGAAGAAACACCCTTGTTGCTTCAATTATCGAAGACGATATTTCTACCAGGAGAGCATGTGGTTTATGGATCTGTCTAACTGGGATGGACAAAGTCAAGTTTCCCTTTAAATTTAATCATAATTCGGTAAACAGATCATTCCTGTTAAATACTATGACTGAAAAATCCACAAGTTTTTCAGAAGATCTATTTGAAAAGAAAAAAATCTTCTGTGGAATAGCAAGCTGCCGGGAAGTAAAGAAACTCGTCGGAAATTCTGCAATATGGCTCATGTAGGAAGAAGGTCAGAACATATATGGCTTGAATGCCCAAACCAAAAAGAACAAGAATTCGGCAAGGGCTTCAGACCTCGATCAGATAAGAAGCATCTTGCTGAGACATAACCAAGTGGTGAAGGACTACAACCACGTTTTTCTCGGGGAAATCAAAAGTTTAAGATTACTCGACAAAAATAAGTGGACATGTGAATACCATCATTTTTCATTGGGGATTACAAAAGTCAAAAGATTCCCCGACAGGAGATAGTGGGTATGTGATAAACCCACTAAAAGATCAATAAAACTTGGACCCAAACAACTATAAATAAATAATAAGTGGGAACAAGAAAATCACACAAGATTTAAACCGAAATTTAGAACCAAAGAAAATGTATGCTACATATCTTAAGGTTTCTAATAGACGGATTAAAGCATTAAGAAAGCAGCTGATGAATACAAAAGATCTCTACAATCTGTTAAAAGAAGAAGGGAACGAGATCTCAGCTGATATAATACAAACACATATCTATTGGTTCTGCCAGGAGATAAGGTCAGAAGAACGAGCTATTTCTAGATTAATAATCTAGAAAAAAGACAAATCAAGAAAAGGTGGAGGGATCATTCAACCACCCACTCAACCCATTCAAGAGATATTGCCAACCACAGCTGGAAGGCATTAAAGAAAATTTATGCCAAGAATTGAAGTCCGGGATTCAAATCCGCAAAAGGCTTATATAAATAAGAAGGTAGAAGGAAGATAAATGCATCATTCAACCTCTTCATTTTCTTTCAAATATTGTAATATTTTCTTTCAAGTTTATGTGTGTTTTTATTTCGGCTACTATAAGTAGCTAAACATGTTTCTCCTCCTCTACAGGAGATTACTATGCAATAATAATAACTTGTATGTTTGAATAAAAGAATCAAGGCTTTTGCCCCTCTCATGTATGTGTTTCAAATTAAACTATTTTACTCTAAACCCTGAGGTAGGAAACAAATCACGGTTGTGCTAGGTGCTGTTGAAGGAATCTATGTCAGGAACCATCTGTTGCGACTACGTGGTTAGGCTGTGAGGAACAGTCTGTAAAACCCGATGGATATAACCCGATGACATTCATGTCAAAGAGGTAAATAGTTCAATCTATTATACGGAAGCATGATGGGCCTTTTTTTAAAAAAAATCGATCATTTGAGAATGGTATATAGGCTGGAAACCTTGCGTAGCTGCATGTCTTGGGGTTATATGCCTTCAAGAACAGGCTCGATATGTATAACAATGCCACGTATCAAAATCAAAGGAAAAAAGGATGTTTTTGAAAATTTTAGAAAATTGGGGAGTTAAAACAAAGAAATAAAGGGATGGGGAGTAAGGAGAAAGTTGATAATGAAAATGGGGAGTGAATACAAGTTTGCCCCTATAATAATAATAATGCACATACTCATTATTTATAATATATCAAGCATATATTATAAACAGTAAACTAATAAGGATGATCAATCTCCCCAACACTAATGGCCCGTGTGAGCCAAACAAGGGCCTAGGTCCAATCCTAGGGAATTGATAAAGATAAACAAATGTATATTAATTAAATGTTTTATAATATAAATTTATAGTTTTTGTTTTATTAAATGTTTAAATATTATATGTTTTATAATAATATGTATAAAATATAAGTTATTGTGTAATTATAATTTTTACTATTTATTACAGGTTCGATAAAATAAGAATAACCTTGGCATTGCAAATGGGATTAAGATGATTCTTGAACCTGCAGAAAGTTGATGTTAATATCTACAATATTGGTGGCAAGCATGAGATAAAAATCTTCTCACAAGTTGGATCAAATTAAGCAACAAATAAAGTTACCAAAGAAGTGGTAGTTTTACCATAGCTCTAGCATTTTGACCATATCTCTCAAATTACTTGGTCAAATGGTTAAAAAAAATATCACAATTCAAACAACTCAGATATCTACATGTTTGTTTTATGTGGAGAAGAAAATTCGAATGAGAAGATTTTTAAAAGTGATGTGTATTAAAATATTAATTTTTTGGAACACCAATGAAAACTTATGTGTAAAAAATAATATTTTATTTGTGGTTCTCTCCCCAAATTTGGCTATAAATAGGGGTGCATTGTAATATATTGAGATATCCCTCATTTTATTAACAAACCTTTGAGTTTATAATATTTATCTCTTTGTTTTTTCTTTATTTTTTCATTTAATTATAATTAGCATATTAAATTCGTATTCAAACTTTTACACTTTGAATAATGAGTAGCTAACTTCCCAAAGTTGAGATGAAAATGTGAAACTTTTGACATGATAATAAGGTTATTAAAGGTAAAAATATATGTTTTATATCATTTAATCATTATTTATTGTTTATGTTATATTTATTTTTTTAAGTATTATTATACCCTACTCAAAAGTGGGAGTTTTGATTTATTGTTGCTATAAGTTACAGTATAATTTTTGGAGCCATTTAAATGTTAATTTGGTATTACCAACCATTTAAAGTGGATGCCTTGATTTATTATATATGATTATATCATAATATTAATTTTTGGAACCATTTAAATGTTAGTTTGATATTACCAACCATTTAAAGTGGATGCCTTGATTTATTATATATGATTATATCATAATATTAATTTCTTGCAACCATTTAAATGTTAGTTTGGTATTATCATCCATTTAAAGTGGATGACTTGATTTATTATATATTAATATCATAATATTAATTTCTTGGTACCATTTAAATGTTAGTTTGGTTTTACCAACCATTTAAAGTGGGAACCTTGATTAGTGTTTACAAATATATATATAGCACAATAAATACTCGACAACATTTACAAGTTTTGATATATATTATATACTTATAAGTTAATAATATATAACATAATATAAATATGATTATTTAATATATATTGGAACCATTTTATTAAGTGAATTTCAATAATGTTCATTAATGTTAACTTTATTAAAATATCAAGAGTGGATCCTTTAATCTCAACTACGTACTTAAATTAAAATTTGAACAATTAAAAATTACCAATTAAAGATTCAAATCATTAAAAGAAAAAAACAAAAACAAAAAGACATTGTAGTGGACTTGTAATTACCTTAGCTTCCTTGTGGATACGATATTCGGACTCACCGAGTTATACTACTTGTGGACAACCTGCTCTTGGGAGTGCAACAATCAAAGTCGCAACAAGTTTTTGGCGCCGTTGCCGGGGAAGTATAATTTAATTTCAAGTCTATTTAATTTTGTTTATAGTTTATTTTTCTTTATTTGAATTTTTATTGCTTTTGTGTGTTTTTATTCTTTTGCATTTGCATTTGCATGAGCATTTGGTCACGTACACTTAGTGGTCGACTCATTCGAAATAACCCTTTATTTTTACAAAACATGGCGGAAGAACCCATCCAAGAAAATGAAGATGAAATTCAATATCAACATGATCATGATAGACGAAGAACACTTAGAGATCACATGAATCCTACACGTACTAGTGCACCTTCATGTCTAGCTTTTCCCCCTGATGCATCTCATTTCAATTTTAAGCCTGGTATTATCCAACTTTTACCCAATTTTTATGGCTTAGATTCTGAAAATCCATACATGCATTTACGAGAGTTTGAAGAAGTGTGCAACACATATAATGATCTAAATTGTAGCATGAACACCATTCGACTTAAGCTTTTTCCTTTTTCTTTAAAAGATGAAGCTAAAACTTGGCTGCAAAATCTTATATCAGGATCAATTCGAAAAGGCAAATCATCACTTTCACTCAAAAACAAGAGAAACTTTTTATCAGTGATGGGATAGATACAAAGAATTGCATAATCTTTGTCCACATCATGGTTTTGGAATTTGGAAAGTTGTTTCTCAATTTTATGAAGGCTTAACACCTAAAGATAGGCAAATGGTTGAATTTATGTGTAATGGAACATTTGAAGATAAAGATCCAAACGAGAAAATTGAGTATCTCGATTCATTAGCTGAAAATGCTCAAAATTGGGACACTATAGGTACAATTGAACCATCAAACAAGATTCAATCTCCCACATCTGGTGGAGGTATGTACACCCTCAAAGATGAACATGATCTTCAAGTTAGATTTGCCTCTTTGGACAAGAAAAGTTGAGGCACTTGAATTGAAAAAAATGGTCAATTAAAATTTGTTCAAGAAATTGCGTGTCACATCTGTGATACAAGTGATCATTCTACAAAAGATTGTCCCACTTTGCCCTCTTTTAAAGAATGTCTCCATGAACATGCCAATGTTTTGAACAATTTCAAAAGGCCAAATTTTGAACCATTTTCTCAAAATTACAATCCAGGTTGGCGAAATAATCCAAATTTTAGTTGGAGGAATGATAATGCTGCACAATTTTCACAACCACATTTTCAAAATCAACAAAATTTTCAAAATTATGCACCTTATGTTCCTCCACCTAAAAGGAACTTGGAAGATATATTGAATTCTTTCATTGCAAAGCAAGAGTCTATCAATACTCGAACTGCTCAAACCATGACAGATTTGAAAGATACTCTTGCTAAATTTTCATCTGCACTTAATGTTCATGAAAAAGGTAAATTTCCTTCACAACCACAGCCTAATCCCAAGGATCATCATTTACAAACTGGAACTTCTGGAACTCAACCGATGGATCAGGTAAAATCTATTATTACCCTTCGAAGTGGTAAGGTTGTGGAAAAATCCATTCTTGAACCTTGTGAAGATGATGATAAATCAACTCCAAAGGGTAAAGAAGTGGAACCCATAACTTGCGAAGAGGAGGTTCAACAGACAGTGTCACCACCATTACCCCATGCATTGAAAAATAAAAAAATCAAATTTGAATTATGATATATATGATATTTTTAAACAAGTAAAAGTTAATATTCCTTTATTAGATGCAATAAAACAGGTACCACCATATGCAAAATTTTTGAAAGACTTGTGCACTGTGAAAAGAAAATTGAATGTGAAAAAAAAATCACTTTTAGCCGAACAAGTAAGTGCAATCATTCAAAATAATAATACTTTGAAATACAAAGACCATGTTTGTCCTACTATTTCATGTATTATTGGAGAACGAAAGATTAAGAAAGCTTTGCTTGATCTTGGAGCTAGTGTGAATTTACTTCCATATTCAGTTTATCAATAACTCAATCTAGGCGAGTTAAAATCTACTTCGGTAACACTTTTACTTGCCGATAGATCTGTTAAAGTCCCAAGAGGTATGGTAGAAGACGTGTTGGTCCAAGTTGATAACTTTGTATATCCTGTCGATTTCATAGTTTTAGATACACAACCTATCGAAGATTGTAATGCAATTCCTGTAATTCTGGGTCGTCCAGTTTTAGCAACTTCTAATGCTCTTATAAATTGCAGGAATGGAATAATGAAGTTGTCATTTGGTAACATGATCTTGGAGCTTAATGTTTTTAATCATTGTAAGCAACCACCTGACAAAGGAGATGAAAGTGAAGATGGAAATCTTATTGAAACTCTTGTGGAAGAAAACATTCAAGAAGGGAGAACTCGTGATCAATTAGATATTTGTTCAATTGAAACTGTTAAAGAAAATATTGAAATTGTTCTTGATGACTTTATCAGGTATCACTCGTTACCAGGATCAGAGAAGGAATTTGAGGCAAAATATGAGAACAAAGACGAACCACCCATATTGGAGTTAAAATACTTGCCAGAAAAATTGAAGTATGCATTTCTTGGAGAAGATGAAACATATCCAGTAGTAATTTCTTCCAAACTAGCAAGTGATCAAGAAGGTAAATTAGTTGATATGATTAAAAGACATAAAAAATGCAATTGGTTGGACACTAAAAGATCTCAAGGGCATTAATCCACTAATTTGCACTCACAAAATTCACTTATAAGCAAATGCAAAAACATCTCAACAACCACAAAGGAGATTAAATCCACACATGAAAGATGTTGTGAAAACTGAAGTTCTCAAACTACTTGATGTTGGGATTATCTACCATATTTCTGATAGTAAGTGGGTAAGCCCAACACAAGTAGTTCCAAAAAAATCTGGCATCACAGTGATAAAAAATGAAAAAGGTGAATTGTTAACAAGTCGAGTCCCATCTAGTTGGATGATGTGTATTGATTATAGAAAATTAAATGACGCCACTAGAAAAGATCATTTTCAATTACCATTTTTGGATCAAATTTTAGAAAGAGTAGCATGTCATCCATACTACTGTTTTCTTGATGGATATTCAGGTTATTATCAAATTTCCATTGCACTCAAAGATCAAGATAAAACTACATTCACATGTTTTTTTGGAACATTTGCATTTAGAAGGATGCCATTTGGATTATGCAATGCCCCAGCAACATTTCAAAGATGTATGCTAAGCATTTTTAGCGACATGGTTGAAAATTTTTTGGAGATTTTCATGTATGATTTAACTGTTTTGGGAATACATTTGATAATTGTCTTGAAAATTTGGAAAAAGTTTTAAAAAGATGCGAGGAAAAATGTCTTATTTTAAATTGGGAAAAATGTCATTACATGATTACTTCTGGGATTGTTTTGGGACATGTCGTGTCATCTCATGGAATTAAAGTTGATAAAGCCAAAGTTGATGTCATTGCCAATTTACCCCCTCCAAAAATCATTAAAGAAATTCGCTCATTTTTGGGACATGCTGGATTTTATAGGAGGTTTATAAAGGATTTTAGTTCAATCTCTAAACTCATTTGTAAACTCTTAACAAAAGACATTACATTTGAGTGGACTCAAGAATGTCAAAATGCTTTTGATAAAATCGTTCGACATTTAACATCAGCTCCTATCATGCAACCTCCTGATTGGTCTTTACCATTCGAAATCATGTGCGACGCGAGTGATTATGCAGTCGGTGCAGTACCTGGGTCAAAGAAGAAACGGTAAGCCTTACGTGATATATTATGCAAGTAGAACTTTAAACAATGCTCAAATGAATTACTCCTACAAATTAAAAAGAACTACTTGCTGTAATACTTGCATTAGATAAATTTTGTTCTTATTTGATTGGATCAACGACTATTGTGTTTACTGATCATTCTGCTATTAGATATTTCTTGACCAAACAGGATGCAAAGCCAGGACTGATACGATGGATTTTGTTGCTCCAAGAATTTGACATTGTGATCAAAGATAAAAAAGGAACCGAGAATGTCGTAGCCAATCATTTATCGAGACTAGTAACAGGATCATCTTGTGAAATGACACCAATTAACGATAATTTTCCTGATAAACATCTATTTTCAGTTACTACTACACCTTGGTTTGCTAACATAGTAAATTTTTTTGTGACAGGAAAAATGCCACCGCAATGGAGTTCCCAAGATAAAAGAAAATTTTTGAATGAGGTAAAAAATTTTTATTGGGATGATCCGTATCTGTTCAAGTATTGTCCAGATCAAATTTTTCGACGTTGCATACCCAAAAATGAGGTAAGTAGTGTCATTAAATTTTGTCATTCAGAAGCATGCGGAGGACATTTTTCTTCAAAGAAAACAGCTGCAAAAATCTTGCAGTGTGGATTTTATTGGCCCACTTTGTTTAAAGAAACCCACAAAATCTGCAAGATCTGTGAAAATTGTCAAAAATTGGGTGCGATTTCAAAAAGAAACATGATGCCTTTGAATCCTATCATTGAAATTGAAATCTTTGACTGTTGGGGAATTGATTTTATGGGACCTTTTCCATCATCGTTTGGATATTTGTATATTTTAGTTGCAGTTGATTATGTTTTCCAAATGGATAGAGGCAATTCCATGTCGAACAAATGATCATAAAATCGTCATCAAATTTTTGAAAGAAAATATTTTTAGTAGATTTGGAATTCCTCGAGCCATGATAAATGATGGGGTAACTCACTTTGTTAATAAACCATTTGCTTCATTAATGAAAAAATATGGTATTACTCACAAATTCACTACTCCTTATCATCATCAAACAAATGAACAAGTTGAATTAGCTAATAGGAGATAAAGAAAATTTTGGAAAAAACTGTTAACTCAAATAGAAAAGATTGGTCTCTGCGACTTAATGATGCACAATGGGCATATCGAACAACTTTTAAAACATCATTGAATATGTCTCCCTATAGGTTGGTTTACGGAAAACATTGCCATTTACCTGTGGAATTGGAACATAAAGCTTATTGGGCGATTAAAGCTTTTAATTCAAGCATGGATGATTGCAACAAATTGCGCAAATTGCAACTTAATGAACTTGATGAACTCAGAAATGATGCGTATGAGAATTCAAGGATTTATAAAGCAAAAATCAAATCATTTCATGATAAAACAATTCTTACAAAATCTTTTGAGATTGGTAAAGAAGTTTTGCTTTATAATTCTCGACTTCACATATTCCCAGGAAAATTACGATCAAGATGGACATGCCCATATGTTGTAAAGCATGTGTATCCTTATGGAGATGTGAATATTGAAAATCCTAAAAATGGTGATGTTTTTAAAGTAAATGGACAAAGGCTTAAACCATTTTTAGAAAATAAAATCTTTCAAGAAGAGTTTATTTCCCTTTCTGATCCTTTAAATTCTTATGTTGTATTTAATTTTGTTTGTTTTTATTTCAGGTTTCCTTAATCTTTTTATTTTCTCGGTTAAATGACGGATAACGGTACTCATTGACTCTCATAGTCGGTTAAATCAGTTTCCCACAATCGCTGATACAAAAATAAAAAAAAATCATTTCTTTTCTTTTCAAAATGGATGAAAATCTCTCAAAAATTTGTAAATATTTTCCCTCTGTTTCTGAAAATGTTCTAAGAAAAATTTATGCAGATAGGTGTGAAAAATTAAGATTGCTAATGAAAAAAGGAATTCCAGAAGATATTCGTCTTGTAATAGAAGCTAAGGTCTGATTAGGAGGAGAAATTTCACAATCATTGCTCATTTGGTATTTGCCTGGATTAGGAAAAAGCACTTATGCGAAAAAACGAAGGGCCAAAAGGTTAGGGGTTTGTCATAAGTGTGCAAGATGGACTTGTGACAAACGATGCAGATCTTTGGGATGTGTTTCCAATAACAGAGAAGATAAAATTGGTTTCATTAAGAATGGGCTGAGTAAGGAGTCTTTAGATAACATCTTATTAACTCTTGAGACGCATTCTAGTGGACATGTGCATAATGAACTTCTCCGTTTATGGAAACAATTTCAAGATAAGCGTCATAGTCTTGGGAATCCGACTAAAAAAGACATTGTTTGCCAATTTATAAGAAAATTGTATGACAAGCATATCCTCGACTCATAGAAGGCGTTGAAGCAGTTTCTGGACGTAAAACCAGAGGAAAATTGTGAACCACAATCACACTACTGTTTATATGCATGTGTGCCATTATTATTTTTACTGTTTATTCTGCTTACAGCTATGACCCATAGTTTTGTCATGATAACATATTACCCATATAAAATCTCTCATCTTTCTCTCTATTTTCGCAGACCAAAAAGAAAGTAAAAACATGGTTGGATCCTCTGCACAAACATTGAAAAATATTTGTGTATTTTGTGGGTCGAGTCCTGGAAAAAATGAAGTATTTGTAGAAGCAGCGAAGAATCTTGGAAAGATATTGGCTGAGAGAAAAATTCACTTGGTATATGGGGGAGGTAATATTGGGTTAATGAGATCTATTTCAACATCTGCTCATCTTGGAGGTAGTCAGGTTTTGGGTATTATTCCTACAGCTTTAGCTAAAGGAAATATTACATGTGTTACGATTGGGGAGGAATTAAAAGTTTCTTCTATGTATGAAAGAATCACCAAAATGATTGAAAATTCTGATGCTTTTATCGCACTACCAGGTGGTTTTGGTATATTAGAAGAAATTTTTCACACTGTTTCTTGGGCATAACTTAATATCCATAATAAATCTGTGGGATTGCTGAATATCAATAATTATTATGACAGTTTGTTGATATTTCTTGATAAAGCTGTGGAACAGAATTTCATTTCAGAAAATTCACAACGGATGCTCATCTGTGCTTCGACTGCCGACCAATTAATTGATGATTTGGAAGCTTTTGTTCATAAGCTTGATCCGATGATAAAAAATTTCAATTGGTCGCAATCAAGCAGTAAGAAAAGAAAGTTGGATCATTGATTCAAAAATCATGGATTGGTTTGCGTTTGTTTCGGTTTGTTATCTTCAATAAAATTTCAGGTTATATCTCTTTCATTATGTACTCTTTATTAATAGGTATTTTGATATTAGGGGCAATGACATATTCTGATAAGGGGGAGAACAAACTTAAAAAAAATTATTTTAAAATAAAAACATGTTTATTGTTTGTATCTTAGTAATTTTTGCAAAAATATCATACATTACATGGGTTTAGATTAGAAATTGTAATAATCTATCTAAAGATGTTTAAATTTTTATTTGAAAAAAAAAGTCAATTTTAATATTTTGATCGCTATAAAAATATGATTTATGAAATCTTTTTGAATGATTAACCATTGTGATAAAATCAGTTATTAAAGTATATGGCCCAATATATACCTGATAAGAGTGCCTAAAATTTTTAAACTTACACATATTTTGTGAGTGAGTGGAGAGGATTGAAAAAACAGCTTGCGAGCCTTTATTGATCATCAGAGTGACTATCTATTGTTTAGATCTTGAGTTCTTATTTTGGAAAAAAAAAATGTTATTTCCTGAAAAAAAAAAGAAAAAAGAAAAAAAAAGAAAGATGTTGAAGATCTATGTAATTTTTAAGTTACATGTTGCGACCCATTTATATCTCATAAAAATAAAATTAAAAAAAAGGAAAGAAAGAGAGAAATATATTGTACAAATTAAATAAATATGTGGTCAAGAAGCATAAACTTAGTCTGATTCCATGATGTAAAAAAAAATAGAAGATTAGGAAAAAATATATAATAAGAACAACTGGAATTTTGAATCAATGGATTTCCTATCTTTTGATTAGTTTGGCTAGTTTGTCTGTCTGCATTTTGTAAACCATTTTCCTGAGCATTTATCTGTATTCCAACTCCATGAGAGAAATCATTCCCATAAATTGAAACACTTATTAACATGTGAGGATATGGAGTTGAGACTTTTACTAGGAATTTCTGAAGGCCATGTACATTTAACTACCTGAAAATAAGTTTTGAATTGATCAGTTCAGATTATTTCATAAATTATAATTATAATGATCTTGATATAACTTTGACAGTTTTCAAATTTAATTTAAACACTTGGATAGTTCTGATTACATTTCTATTTAAATTAATCAATACGTTTTGTTTTGCTATTAACGCTTAAATTGCTAGGGACTAGCAATAAGTTGGTTGGGGAGTATGATAAAGATAAAAAATTGTATATTAATTAAATTTTTTATAATATAAATTTATAGTTTTTGTTTTATTAAATGTTTAAATATTATATGTTTTATAATAAATTGTATAAAATATAAATTGTTGGGTAATTATAAGTTTTTACTATTTTTTACAGGTTCGATAAAACAAGAATAACCTTGGCGTTGCAAATGGGATTAAGATGATTCTTGGACCTGTAGAAAGTTGATGTTAATATCTACAATATTGGTGGCAAGCATGAGATAAAAATCTTCTCACAAGTGAGATCAAATTAAGCAACAAATAAAGTTACCAAAGAAGTGACCGTTTTACCATGCTCTAGCATTTTGACCATATCTCTCAAATTACTTGGTCAAATGGTTAAAAAAAATACCACAATTCAAACAACTCAGATATCTACATGTTTTGTTTTATGTGGAGAAGAAAATTCGAATGATAAGATTTTCAAAAGTGATGTGTATTAAAATATTAATTTTTTGGAACACCAATGAAAACTTATGTGTAAAAAATAATATTTTATTTGTGGTTCTCTCCCCAAATTTGGCTATAAATAGGGGTGCATTGTAATGTATTGAGATATCCCTTATTTTATGAACAAACCTTTGAGTTCATAATATTTATCTCTTTGTTTTTCCTTTATTTCTTCATTTAAATATAATTAGCATGTTAAATTCATATTCAAAGTTTTACACTTTGAATAATGAGCAGCTAACTTCCCAAAGTTGAGATGAAAAGGTGAAACTCTTGGCATGATAATAAGGTTATTAAAGGTAATAATCTATGTTTTATATTATTTAATCATTATTTATTGTTTATGTTATATTTATTTCTTTCAGTATTATTATACCCTACTTATAAGTGGGAGTTTTGATTTATTGTTGCTATAAGTTACACTAAATTCTTGTAACCATTTAAATGTTAGTTTGGTATTACCAACCATTTAAAGTGGATGCCTTGATTTATTATATATGATTATATCATAATATTAATTTCTTGGAACCATTTAAATGTTAGTTTGGTATTACTAACCATTTAAAGTGGATGCCTTGATTTATTATATATTAATATCATAATATTAATTTCTTGGTACCATTTAAATGTTAGTTTGGTTTTACCAACCATTTAAAGTGAGAACCTTAATTTAGTGTTTACAAATGTATATATAGCACAATAAATACTTGACAACATTTACAAGTTTTGGTATATATTATATACTTATAAGATAATAATATATAACATAATATAAATATGATTATTTAATATATATTGGAACCATTTTATTAAGTGGATTTCAATAATGTTCAATAATGTTAACTTTATTAAAATATCAAGATGGGATCATTTAATCTCAACTACTTAAATTAAAATTTGAACAATTAAAAATTACCAATTAAAGATTCAAAGCATTAAAGAAAAAAACGAAAACAAAAACAAAAAGACATTGTAGTAGACTTGTAATTACCTTAGCTTCCCCGTGGATACGATATTCGGACTCACCGAGTTATACTACTTGTGGACAACCTGCTCTTGGGCGTGCAACAATCAAAGTCGCAACAGGAATGCATGTGATGCAAATGCATAATTACATAAGCTTCTAATATTTACATGTCTTTGATCTTCATAATTATGAAGGCCCACCATCTTCCAATTTTGATCTTCCACTATACTAATATTTACAAATAAATATCCATGGCAAATAGAGATACATCTTATGGGGTAGGAACGGGCTATAAACCAAGCCTACTTATAAATTGATAATTATTATAATCATTCAACACAAAATATCCTAGCATACACCTAGCAAATTGGGTTTAAGCTTTTGATCATCCTTCATGCATAATATCACATATCATACACCATCAATTAATTATCACAATAATCAATTGATCCAATATTATATATCTTGATCCAATTACTAACCGCCACGATTATAAATTAAATCAACAAAGTAAACAAACTCCTTTATTAACTTTCTAATTAGATTTATTTATAACTGAATTTCTTGTAAATCACAATTTACTATAAATAATTAATTCAACTTCAAATATTTATTTTATGAGAAAAAATATACAAAGTTTTTATATTTAAACTTAAGGGCCAAAAATGACATTTTTCACCAAAATATTTCCCCCATTTAAATTTCACAAAATATGTCAACCATTTAATGACCCAACAACTAAAGGACCTTGACACTTTGATATTCCAAAACACTTTTGGAAACCATAGTCGTCATCGTCGTTGCCGGAGCTCCATCGCCGGATTCCGGCCAACAATTTTTTTTAATAAAATAGAGGGGCATGGGCTGCCCTTACTGCCCAAAATTGGCAGCAACATGTGCCACAATACAACCCCTCATTTGGCCCTCGATTGATTGTGTCGATTTCTCATGCGGTTAGAAATAGGTTCTCAATATAATATCTTGTATTTGCTACAAAAAAAGTGACCTAAGCTCTGATACCACTAGAAAGGAGATCGGTTACGGGTGCCCAGATGTGTAATGAAAGTTTCAAAAAAATCATATTTTTAAAAGCAAAAAAATATGGTACCCCACTAGATGTGTAGCAAATAACAAACACAAAACATACATAGGGTGTTTAAGTGTTTTACCTATCAATCTCAAAGATTGATGATATCTTCAACTAAAATGATAAACAACTTAGCTCTTAAATGGTTGACAAGCCTACAAGCTTCCCTTGAGCACTCCTTGCTCAAAAATCAAGCCCACCATCAACAAGCTATAACCACCTTTCACTTACACTAGAAAATGTAAGGCATTTTAATTGAGAATTTTTTGCTATCAATTCATCAAATTAATAAGCAAAATTTTGGAAAAAAATTGAAGGGAATTTCGGCCACGAGGGAGAGAAAGAGAGGGAAGCCTTTTCTTGGTTGTGTAAAAAGTGTTATGTATTCCAAAGACATGCTAGCCTTTAATTTGAAAAAGTTGACTCCCAACCTTCACCTCCCTTTCATGTTATTTGGGCTTGTAACAATTAAAAATCACATGAACTATTATTTTAATATCTAAAACACATTTGATATCAATTAAATCTTACTTGAATTTATTCAAGCCCACAAGTTAAATAATTATTTTCATTTGGGATCTACAAGACCCAATGTTATTTAGTTAATTCAACACTTGAATTAATTTAATTATTTGGACTCTACTAGGTCCACTAGTGTATAATTAATTCAACACTTGAATTAATTTAATTTAGTCCATAACAATGTTTATGAAAATCACAATTTCCAAATACATTATTTGAAACGACCTCGACATTTTTTTAAATCATAAACTCGAAAATACTATATAAAATAACTTAACATACCAAAATCAAAATAACTTAACCATTGAAATCTCGAGTGCTCAAAACTTCTAAATCATCAACTAACCAAAAATCCTACTTTGTTCTTTAAAAAGATCAACTAATAATAAAATAACGCACAAAACTCCCTAAAATAGTTAACATAAATCTTTAAATCTTTTATCTGACAAGCTAATGCGGAAAATGAATGTCCCTCGGGAGTGTACTGCTGCACTCGATCCACTCAAGCGTCAGCGCCTCCTCAATCTTTCAATCCTACATCATTCAAACCTAGAGAGTCTATTACTCAACACGTTCTAAACATGAGTAGCAAATAATACATATACGATCACACGCATAAAAATCTTACTTTTACTTAAAATAATTTTTCTGAACATAAATGAACAATTTAAAATTATTTTCAGCATAAATAAATTATATATCGTAAAATAGTAAAGCCTTGGATCCTTTATCATTATGGGTGAAGTTTCATCCTCGAAAGTAACTAGCTTTTATCCTTTGGTCGACTGATCAGTCTTCAGCTCTACATGGCCATGGGGGCGGGCACTAGGCTCTGCCGTGAAAATATGATCGTTGGGGTCCCTCTGGGGCCTTTTCCCGTACAAGGGGTCCCTCTGGGCCTTTTTCCTCACGACATCCCTACAAAATTGTAAGTTCACTGTTTTTTCTTAAAATGATCCCCAACATATCATTTATCATTTCTCACACTCAATTCACATCCTTCAAAATATTTTTCTTTTTCTTTATCATTTCAAAAAAACATTTATACATTTCATATTCTTTAAAAATTCCCAAAAAGATGCTTTATATCATTCACATGAGTCGAGATTGCTAAAAATAGCAAATACGTGCAAAATACGTTAAAAGTTCTAAAAATAGCATATATCATGCATATACATTAAAACTTCTAAAAATAACATTTAACATGATTTGGAATTATTTTAGGAAGTTGCAAACCGCCCTCAACTTTCCTCGAATCGACCGCACAAGATTCAACGTTATAGTATTAGAACGACCTTAAACTTTGACTCAAAGAGACGATTCAATATCAAAACTTTAAAAAAACCCAAAAATATCCAGTAGCTTGCTGTAAATTCAATCTTAGGACCTACGTTGAAAAAACGACTCAATTCGCTTCTCGGATGGCTCGTTTACCACTGTTTTTGCGTTTTTGGTTACACAAATGACCAAACTAACCTTACGACTCGAAACTACCAAAGATCAGACCTTTATTAACATCCTAAGACATAATTAAAGTTGCTGGAAGTCTCCAATCCCAAGCCAAAACCGAAACATGGAATAAAAATTTAACTTGGGCTCACTTCGCTCCTTTTTTTGACACGTTCAGGCAATTTACGACCTTGAATGAACCATGGCTCAAAAAGACCTCAAACCAGGACCTAGAATCCTTCCTTAACACTAAATAAGACCATGTTAGGCCCCTTTATATACAAACCCGACGCATAAGGCCCTGAGGCTCACGCATCAGCAGCACACGAAGTGCATCCTCAAGCTCACCATGGCTTCCTCGCAAACCAGCTGCAGTCGCAGCCCTTGGCTCGAATTTTGGATCATACTAGACCCTCACCAGGACACTAAGTCACGACCCTAGCCCCTGGACCAGCCCTTTCCACCATCCCCTTGCCCTAGGAACCACACGACCCCAAAACAAGCCCACATGATCAACCTTTGGAGTCTCGACCGCTGTGATGCACCAGCACGTCCAGAGCTCATATGAACCCCACCAAGACTCACCTAAGACCCTAAAAAAAAACCCTCCAGACCATGGCTAGGCTCCATGCAGCCCCCCAAGGCCTTAGCACCCAAGTCGCGTCACCCTTTGAACTCACGGCCTGCACGCTTTTGCGTGCAAGGCTGGACAGCCTATGGGGCTTCTTGATTCACCCTTTTTCCCTTAAATCATCTTCTTAAACATCGAGACCAGTCCTTGGAACCCTCGGTTTGCATCCTTTCCTCAACAATTTAATAAACTTCAAAAATCTTTTATGAAAAATGAGATGCGCATGCACGAAATTAAAAACTATCACTTTTATAAATTTTTCACACACATCAACATACATGAAATTACATGGATTGAATGGTGCTTGAAAAAAAGGTTTGAAAACATTCCTTGATCTTTTATTCTTACGATATACGAGCGACGGCACGACGAGAGACGAATGAGACTCAAATCTTCTTCCTTCCTCTCCTCTAAGTTTCGGCCACCTCTAGGAGTCCTAATGTGTGCGAGTGTGCTGCTGATGGTGAGGGAGGCGTGTAGTTTTAGGTGTGTTCGGGTAGGATTCTAATTAAATAAAATATTAGATTGCTAATTGGGCTTTAGATGTAGGTAAGGGCCCTAATTATTTAATTAAATCTTTATTAATGTAGGCCCAAATAAAGAATTAATTAAATACTTAATTTGTTTATTAAAAAGTCCCAACAATAATAAGATAATATTGGATGCCACTCGTTTCTAGTGTATGTCCGAAGCTCCTTATTTCCTAACAAAAGTTCGGTGCCGATTAAGTTCCTCTCTACTATAAATATATTGTCGCTTTCTTAATTTGGACTTACTAAATATAGAGTTTCTATTTATAACTTTCTAAAAGTAGAAACTTTATCAAAATCATTCCCGGTTCTCTTGCCTTTGCCGTACATCGCGTATTCGACTACAAAAAATTCACATTTATAACATTCGTTTAAATAATCATTTAACCAAATGCTTAGACATGCTTCTAGACTACTCATTTAAATAAATTCAAATAAATTTTCATGCATGCATGTGGTTAGTGTGTTCGGGTATTCAGGCGTTAAATTCCCCCTCCCCTTAAATAGAATTTCGTCCTCCAAATTTGTCTTGATTATAGAAATGTTTATGCTCCCTCATTAACTTCATGCTTAGTTTTAGGTAGCAAAATACAAGATGCATAAAAATTAAATTCTATTCACGTCTCTGAAACATAATTGTACACACCGTCTAAGCCACAAAACCAACATGAATTTTAAAATAAAAGGCATCTAACATTTATCTTTGATAGTCATAAAAGAAAGTACATCTAACCAATTAAATAAATATTAAGATAAAAATTTAAAGCAATAAAACTCACATACTTGAGGCGTGACTTCTTGACCTTCTCGGAGTGGTAGTAACACAACCCTTTGGAGATCCTATGCTCTGATACCAACTGAAACGACCTCGACATTTTTTTTATAAATCATAAACTCGAAAATACTAAATAATAAAACTTAGCATTTTCATAAATCATGCTAATTTAACATTTAAAATCTCAAGTGTATAAAATTATCCTAAATCATCAACTAACCAAAGATCCTACGTTGACTCTTAAAGATCAACTAACATAAAATAAAGAATAGAAATCCCTAATAAAATCATTAGCAAAAAAATCTTTAAATCTTTTATCAATCAAGCTAGTGCGGATAATAAAGGTCTTTCGGAAGTGTACTGCAGCACTCGATCCACTCAATCATCAGCGCCTCTCATAATATCATCATATCCAGCATCATACAAACCTAGTGGGTCTAATATTCAACACGTTCTAAACATAAATATCAAATAATACATATACAATCACAAGCATTTAAAAAGCATATTTTATTTAAAATAGCTTTTGAGCATAAATAAACCATTTAAAATATTTAAGAATAAATAAATCATTTAAAAATTCTCTAAATTTAAATAAATCATATATCATAAAATCATTTTAATCGTAAAGATTTCAATCTTTTATCATTTTAGGTAATGTTTGATCCTTGAAAGTGACTAGCTTTTATCCTTTGGTCGACTGATCAGTCTTAAGCCCCACATGGTCCATGGGGGTGGGCACTAGGCTCTATCGTTGAAATACGATCGTCGGGCTCTCTCGGGGGCTTTCTCCCATAGACGGGCTCCCTCTAGGGCTTTTTCCAAAAATAGGCTCCCTCTAAGGCCTTTTTCCTCACGACATCCCCACAAAATCATATATCATTTGTCACAGTCAATTCACATCCCTCAAAATAATTTTTTTTAAATCATAAAATATCATAGCTCTCCAAAAATAGTATTTTAAACAGTAAAAAATGCACAACTTTACCATAAATCATAAAATATCATATCTTCATAAAAATCATCATTTTAAATCATAAAATATCATTTAACATGCATTATGATCCTTCGGGATGCCGCAAGCTTTAACGTATTTTCCCAAGTGTAAAAAAACTGTTTTGCCCCTAGACGTAATATTTCTCGATTTTATCTTTTTCTTACTTTTAATGACATGGGCTTAACCCAAATAATTATTTAATTTTAAATCTAATTTTTCATAATTTTATAATGCCTAAATCTAAGCTTTCTAATTAATTCTTTAATTAACAATTCGTGAGGCGTTTAATTTTCGAATAAATTCAAAACTTAATATTTTCTTCCCAAACTTTAAATATAGACTTTTTATTATCTAAGCTACCATTGTGAGCCACGAACCACACCTATGGACCCATGGTAACAATTTTTATTCTTATTAATTTGAAATATGTCCCTTATTTGAACAACCCGAGCCATCTCCCAATTTACTCGAGCCATGGTCGAGCCACCTCGAGCCAAACCCGAGCCAACCCACCTAGGCACCCTCCTGAACAACCCTAAACTATGGACCTAGCCCCTAACTAACGCACAAACCCAGCAACTGAGCACCAGATCTGCGCACAAGCTGCTAACTCGCGCCTAAGACTCCTAGCTCACTAAGACTCTTCCATTCGAGCCACCACCGAGCCCACCTAACCCTAACCAACCCTAGACCATGGCCAGACCCAACCAAGCCCAGCCCAGATCCTTGAACCCAAGTAGCGAACCACTTGAAGCAAGAACAAGCTACACGCACACACTAGCTGCTTCCCTCATGTTTGCTCGAGCCAGCAGCGAACCAAGCCGCACCAACCCCTGGCCCATCCCTTGAACCTCTTACTTAGACCCTATAGGACCAACCACGAGCCACCCAGCCCTAGCAGCGAGCCCCCATGGCCGCTGCTGCCCTCATAAGCCATGCGAGGAGTCCTTTCTCTAAGGGACTCCTCCTAGGCTGCAACCAAGGAGTCCTAGACATGCTAGGACTCTTCCTAGCCCTGAAACACGACCCTATCCAAGCCCCAACAAGCCCTGGCCGAGCCCCAAGTGACCATGCACCTTAGCCAACCCCACGACTCAAGTACAAACCCAAACAAACCCTCGGTCCTCTCCTCTTGTTTCCCTCTGTTTTCCAGCTTGTTTCCCCTTTAAAATTGTCATGTTTTAACCATATTTCATCATGTATTGGCAGCGTACTCGTTGGGAATCATAATGTTTTTCATATTTGCGTAAAAACATCGTATTTTGAAAATAAACGTTCTATCGTAAAATATTCAAACACCTATTTTTTCATGCATAAACAATTAAATCATGCATATTATGATTTGTATGATGTTCAAAATGGTTTAAAAAACGTGCCTTTGCGTTTATAATGCTCGGATAGACGATCGTTGGCGAGGGTGCGAAGTTGGACGATCGGACGACGAAGAATCCTAGCTTTTCTTCCTAACCTTATTTTCAAAATTTTGAGAGTGAATGGTGTGTGATTTCAGCTGCAAGGGCTGAATTATGGTGTTTAGAAAGCCTAGCTATCTTATTTATAATTTTAATCAACATGCTAATGAGCTTGAGTTTTGGGATTGCAAGCTTAAGGGAAATTGAGCCTACTTTAAATAATTAAATTGAGTACAATAACACTTATTTAATTGAAACATACAAGTTTATAAATTAGTTTCTCAAAATAATATTTTTGATCTTTTAAAACTCATCGTTTACCCAAAACCGGATTTCCCAGAAAAATCGAGCTCGACTAGTAACATAATTCGAACTCTAACATAGGAAGCCTTGCATTTATTTACTGAAAATAAATATTCTCGTCTTGGTCGTCCCCGATCTCCTTTCCCCTACCTATTATCGAATATTCGAGAAAAATCTTTCAATTTCATGAAATCATGTCATATTATCATTTAACCATGCAATCATACCTTAATCATTTAATAAATATCATGCTAGAATTTAAAATCAATTAAGCAATTAAAAAAAATTTGCATGCATGTGGTTTACGTAGGTTTGGTTTTTCGGAAGTTACAAATCTTACCCTCTTAAAAGAATTTCGTCCTCGAAATTTTCCTTGTCTTGATAGTTGAGAAGCTTGTTTGCCTAATCCACCTCAAACTTAATTCTCAAATCTCAAATTTGTACTACCAACCAAAAATTTCCCAATGTTGACTCCTAAATCCAGCTCAAGTAGTGCGTGCACCCTATTCTATTCTAAGTTCATCATTATCCCCAATCAATTCCCTTGACCAATTTTAACATTTCATGAAATAGAAGCATTGAAAAAATGTTAAACAACTAGGTTACTAGAAATCAGCGTAGTGCCGACTCAGCCTCAGCCTCCGCAGCTTTCATCACATAGACCCTTCCAGCAGTGGATTGCTTGAGATTTGGGCAATCCACAGCCTTGTGTCCCAATTCTCCGCACTTGAAGCACTTGTAGGTGCCCCACATGCACTTGCCATTATGTGGACGATTGCACCCCTTGCACAGTTTTTTCTCATCAGCCTTTGGGATGTTCCCTCTAGGTGGTTGCCCTTGTGGTTTTGGTGGTTCTGGTTACTTAGGTGGTCCAACATAAGGCTTCTTATTACTCTGAATAGCTTGCTGAGCACGGTTCCTCTTTTGCCGCATCTCCCAATCAAAGTCTTTGTAAGGTCCAAAATTAAGACGACGTAATCCAACTGCATGCAAATCTAGGAAATATGAAAATAAGTCATTAATTGATTTAATTGCTTAATTGATTATGTGTCAAGCATGACTATATGTTAAATATGCTTTAATTGTCAATATGCATAAAACTGTATTTTTAAGGATTATTTAAGTTGCGATCGAAGAACGGAGACCGAAGGCTGAAAAACGTAAAATGTTTTTATTAAATAATTGTTTTAATTATTTAAAATATGGGTGTTGGTCTTTCATATTTTTGAAAATAAGCAGTTTTGAGGTGATTTTATACGCTGGGACGTAAATTTTATCGGTGTTGGTTTTTCAACAAAAATATGAACTTTTTGGCAAACCGGCTATTAAATTCACAAACTTAACTTTACTAAAACTATTTTAATATTTTAATTAAATCCTAATTAAGAATAGCAGGCCTAAATTGTTTGCCTAAAGCCATGTTAGTGATTAATTAGTATTTAAATATGTTAAACCCTCCCCAAAACCCTACACTTCACACGTCCACTTTCTGAAATTTCACACCATATTACACGGCACACAACACACACTTTGGAAGGAAAAAAGTCGAAGCTTGCAAGGAGTTTCTAGCCAAGGTCCCGTCGTCACCGTTCTTCGCCATCGTCAACGATTAATCGTGTGTTAAAAACATAAAGGCACGCATAATCCTTCCCGTCAAACATCATCACACCATATTATGATTTATTGCATATTTTGAATGAAAAATTAAGAACCATGATGATTATTTTCGAAGTTTCATGCACATATATTCTAAAATTGTGTTTTTGGATTACCTAAATCATGTTTATGTATTGTGTAAGGAGCTGCCATGATTAGGATTCAATCCAGTACTGTTTTTCACGAATATTAGTGTCCTAGTTCATCATCATGTACCCTGCAAACGAAAAACACGAAAGCTGGTAGCTAGGTTGCTGTCATAAGGAGTCAAGGTTCGGTTTTGTTGTTCTTCATGGCTAGGCTGGGATTGGCTGGGACCAGGGACTAGCCAAGGCCGTGGGGGAGTCAAGGGAAGAGTCCTAGCCATGCTAGGACTCGAACTAAGGGGCTTGGGAGGAGTCCTTGACAACAAGGACTCATACCCGAGAACTGTCATGGAGGCGCGCATGGTTCATCGCTTGCTCGGGGGCGTGGGGCTTGGCCTGGGGTTCAAAGGCTGGGTTTGAGTGAGTCCTTAGGGTCCTAAGTGAGTGCACAACAGGTTGGTTCCGGGCTTGGGCTCGCTGGTAGGGTCCTGCACGCTAGAACAAGGAGTCCATTCACCATAGAAGTCTCGGCCAGCTTATGTTAAGGGTTGGGGGCTTCGGTTTTTGAGTGGAGAAAGGTTTCTAAGGGATCCTAGGGTCCAGTAGGGTGTCTAAGGGTGTTATTCAGGGTTTAGTTCAACATGGTTTGAGGGCGGCTCGAGAAAATCGAAAGATGGCTCGGTGCTAACTTATTAAGGTCAAGTTAGGGTTTTCTAAACTTAAATAAGTGAAAAATAGCTCGGGGGTCGAGTCGTGGTTCACGAGAGTTAAAATAATATAAAAAGACTAAGTTTCGAATTTAGAAATTTTATATTAAAGTTTGGGATTTTTCGGGATTAATACGCCTTCAAAATGTCTAATTATGAATTAATTAAAAAGCTTAGTTTTTAAGCTAAATAAAATTATGGGAATTTTAATTAAAGCTTAAATAATTATTTGGGACTTGTTAAAGTCAAAGAAATCTAGATTAAGTCAAAAACGAAAAATGTCATGTCCAGGGGTAAAACGATATTTTTACACCTAGAAATTATTAAACGTCATGGCAGTGTCCTGAATACTGTTTTATATGCAAATATGATTATTTCACATGTTTATGAATTTTTATATGTTGGAATATGATTTTTAAATGTTCATGAATTATTAAGGTTTAAATTGGACATTAAAAAAATATGTTGCATGTTTGGTTTCAAAATAAAATGATATTATATGCATGTTTTTATTAAGTGATGAAAATACGAAATGTTGAAGGACGTGAAGGGATTGTGACTAAATATGTTGGAAATATCGTGAGGGTTATGATCCTAGCGGGAGCCCGACGATCGTGTTTCATTGGATACGGATACGATTACGTATATGTTAATACGTTGGCCAGGGCCCAGTTGACCGATGAGAGTGTCGCTGGTGTCCCCCGCCGCCCAGTACTGTGGTTTTCTCTAGATGTATCCATCGCCCAATACGATTAAGAATACGAGTCACAATCATGATCTGAATTCAACAAACACGAACATGAATATGAATATGAATATGGATACGAATATGATATGGATATGAATATGAATATGTTTATATGATTATGTTTATGAAAATGTTTAAAGTTTAAAGTTTATGCATTATTATGAAAATGATATTTTAAGAACAAGTATTTTTCACTTTTGTATGTTAACTGTATTACGTATTACTTGTTATCAAGGATATGATGTGTTGAGTCTTTAGACTCACTAGGTGTGTATGATGCAGGTGATATTAATAATTATGACATTGGAGGTCTTGATGGGTGACTTGCTGGACTGTCGGTGCACATAACCCGAGTACCAGCGCTTTTATTTTCCGCATTTAAGTTTATGATTTTGCATTAAAGATTTTTACGATGTTTTATTTATGCTTTTGAGAGATTTTTGAGAGGTTTAGTATGAGCTACACTTTTCAACATTTAATACTTTTTAGTTTTGGTAAAACGTTTTACGATTTCTGGTTTTGACTATTCCCTTTGGATTTTCAAATACTAGTTGGATGGTTTTATTTTAAAATGGTGCAAAGGTATTTTTATATATATGTATATGTATAGGCCGAAAGTTGAGAGTTTAAAAAAAAATTCTAGTACTTTTTAAGAAAACGAATAAGCAGACGTTTCAGTCTTTGAGTGACTGCTCATCTCTAAAAGCTTTGGCAATGGCAGTAGAATAATAAGCAGGATCGCCGAGCATCACATCACGACGGATAGTCAGCCTCAAACCATCTAGAAAATGTCGTAATTTTTCAGCAGCATCATTGGCAATCAAGGGCACAAAGTGGCAGTGATACGAACACGGTTGGTCAAGCCCCAAGGAAAGCATGGCAGCTTTTAGAGTTGCCTGAGGGACCTATCACGAGAGGACGGCTAAAGAAATTCAAAGAGGCACTACAGGGAATCATGAGCAGTCGAGAAGGGATTACGAGCGAGGAGCAAAGTGCCGAATGGTTCTTGATGCATGAGAGTGAGTTTGGGAGTCAAAGGAACATCATTCAAGTGATAAATAATGAAGAAAATTCGAAGACCTCGCGCCCGGGCGGACATAACTTATTGCCCGAGCGCGCCCTTATGTTTTATTAAAAAAACTGGTCAAAGACTCTCCGCCCGGGCGGACATAAATATCCGCCCGCACGCGCCCTAGTGCAAGAAAAATCCGAAAGCTTCCCGCTCGGGCAGACATAAATATCCGCCCGAGCAAACATTGTTTCGGGAAAATATTTATTTCCTAGTTTAGAGTCCTAAATTGTTTGGTAACTAGATATTGTTATCTTTTGAATTTGTAAACATGATATGGACGAAAATTTACATACAATTAAGATTATTATTGATATTTTATCAAAGTTTTAGAGTTTTCTCTCAAAATATTCAAAGCCTTGCTTTGTTCTTCAAATCAAACTTATCAAAGTTTTTACTTTGTGGCGTTTGTCGATCGTTCTTACGCGGATTGTCAACGACGAGTTCTTTGAAGGTTCGTTCGAGTGTCGATTGTTTTCTTGTGATTATTTGTTGCTAAACCAATCATAGTTTAGAGGTGAATATCACGTAATACTTGATTCAAAAGGTCGGGACAACAACACGAATTCCTTGTTCGTTATTAAATTGAGGGCGCGATTCATATTTAATCATGTTTGCTTTTTATTCGTATTTGGATTCATATTATTTGGTATCAGAGCTTAGGTTCATTGAATTCAAGTAAGTATCTTGTTCTTAAATTTTCAGATCTGTGTTATTTTTTCGTTCGTTTTCAGATCTGCTTTCTGTTTTATCGTTCTTCGTCCTTTTCGTGAATCTGTGATTCTCGAAATTTGGTGATTTCTTTTTTTTTTTTTGGAATTTTCGAGTAGTACTCAACCAAAAAAAAAAGTACAAAAATTCCGAAAATTCACCATTATTTCTTTCTAATATCTTGTTCTATTTCCTTTAGAGAGTCATATTCAATTGTCTTTGACAGTCAAAAAAATATTATATATTCAAATTGTTTGTCTACGCAGTCTAAGTGAGTCGATCACAATTGTTCACAAGTTGAACTTGATTGTTTGACATATACAAATACAAAGCTTGAACACCCTTTCGAGAGAACTATCAAATTCGAGTGAAAACACTTTGAGTGCGAGCGTAATTTCTTTGGAGTGACTAGTGAGTATTTGTTGTGAGCAAAAAAAAATTGAGATGAGTGACGATGGACTTTCTTTGGAATGATCGTGAGCATTTGGGTGAGGAACATCTTTTGTTTTCTACTAACGTTTTTCTTGCAAGTACAAATCTGAAATTTAATGGAGAGGGAGGTAGGAGATAGTTCGAACCCGGGGTTGTCTAAGGTTCAAATGGAGGCATTGTTTGGGCATTTCAGTCGAATGATGAGGGTTGAGTTGGAGCCATTACATGAGAGGATGAGTAGGCTTGAAGTTAGTACTAGTGGAGGTAAAACTAAGTCTAAAAATTTGGGTAGAGGAGAAGAAGAGGAATAGTATGATTTGGGAGGAGACGATGAGAGCCAAAATGAGAATTGGGGTAGAAATGGAAGAGGTAGAGGATTTGGGAGAGGAAGAAAAGAAGCTGTACCAGGTAGATATGATGAGAATAGGGAAGATGGTAACATGGGTAGTATTAAGATGAAAATTCCTTCGTTCCATGGGAAATCTGACCTGGAGGCATATTTAGAATGGGAAAAGAGGGTAGAGTTTGTGTTTGAATGTCACCACTACTCTGAACAAAAGAAGGTGAGGTTGGCGGTGGTGGAATTTCTAGACTATGCTCTCATTTGGTGGGATCAACTAGTGACCACTAGGAGGAGGTATAATGAGAGACCCATTGAAACTTGGGATGAGATGAAGAGAGTCATGAGGAAGAGGTTTGTGCCCAATCACTATTATAGGGAGATGTTTAAGAGGCTCCAAACTTTGAGGCAAGGAGTTAAGAGTGTTGAGGACTACAATAAGGAGATGAAAGTAGTCATGATTAGGGCAAATATTGAGGAGGATAGTGAGGCGACCATGGCACGTTTTCTTTGTGGTTTGAACAGGGAGATACAGGATCAAGTGGAGGTTAGGCACTACTTGGATTTAGACGAGATGGTGCAAATGGCCACAAAAGTGGAGCAACAACTCAAGAGGCGAGGAGTTGGCCGCACCAATCAAACTGGGAGTTCGTCATCTTCTTGGCGACCAAATGGGGCAAAACGTGATGAAAGCAAATTGGTGACCAAACCCAAGGTTGAGACCAAGCAAGAGACGTCTAAACAAGGAGTGCAAGGTAAACCTGAAACTCCTCTTGATCGTTCTAGAGATACTAAATATTTTAGGTGTCAAGGATTGGGTCATATTGCTAGCCAATGTCCTAATAAGAGGGTGATGATTTTGAATGACTATGGTGAGTATGAGTCTCAAAGTGAGGGTGATGACGAGGGTGATGATGATGAGATGCCTACGTTAGAGGATCCTAATGAGGGATATGGGGCAGTTGTAGGTGAAGCACTAGTGACTAGGCGGATCATGAGTGCCCAAGTCAAGGAGGAGGAGACTAACCAAAGGGAAAACTTGTTCCATACTAAATGTTTTCTGAATAGCAAGGTTTGAAATCTTATCATAGATGGGGGAAGTTGCACCAATGTGGCTAGTAGTGAGATGGTAGAAATTTTGGGTTTACCTACGTTAAAGCATCATCAACCATATAGGCTTCAATGGTTGAATGATTGTGCGGAGGTGAAGGTGAACAAACAAGTGTTGGTGTCTTTCTCCATTGGGAAGTATGTGGATGAGGTCTTGTGTGATGTGGTGCCCATGCATGCTTGTCAAATCTTGTTGGGTAGACCGTGGCAATATGATATGCGGGTGACACATGATGGGTTCAAGAATAAGTACTCATTTGTATTGAAGAAGGAATCCATTGTATTACTTCCTTTGTCCCCAAAGCAAGTGCTGGAATTCCAATTGAAAAAAAAAAGAGAGATGATGCCGAAAAAAAGAGTGAACTAAAAAGTGAGGTGGCCTATGAATAAAAATGAGATGGCTGAAAAAAGGAGTGATAAAAAAAGTGAGATAGCCATACAAAAGAAAAAAGAGAGAAATGAAAATGAGGGAAAAGAAAATGAGAGGAAAGAGGCAAAAAAGAAAACATATATGGCCCAAAAAAATGAGTTGAAACAATTGATGCACACACATGAACCACTTGTGTTGATACTTTATAAAGAGATCCTCTTTAACACAAGTGATATAGCTGGATCCCTTCCGAGCATTGTTGTTTCACTTTTGCAGGAGTTCGATGATATATTTCCGGAGGAGCTACCTCAATGACTACCACCAATTAGGGGGATTGAGCACCAGATTGATTTTGCACCCAGGAGTGCATTGCCAAATCATCCAGCTTATAGGAGCAATCCGGAGGAGACTAAGGAGCTTCAACGGCAGATAAGTGAGTTGTTAGATATGGGTTTTGTGCGTGAGTCCATGTCTCCTTGTGTTGTACCTGTTTTACTAGTCCCTAAGAAAGATGGCTCATGGCGTATGTGTGTGGATTGTAGGGCAATTAATAATATAACTATCAAGTATAGGTATCTCATATCTAGGCTAGATGATATGTTAGATGAATTGCATGGTGCTTGTATTTTAAGTAAAATTGACTTGAAGAGTGGTTATCACCAAAATAGAATGAGAGAAGGTGATGAATGAAAAACTGCTTTTAAAACCAAATACGGGTTATATGAGTGGATGGTCATGCCTTTTGGCTTAACTAACACTCCTAGCACCTTTATGAGGTTAATTAATCATGTTTTGCGTGCACACATAGGAAAATTTGTTGTGGTTTATTTTGATGATATCCTAGTGTATAGCAAAACTTGGATGAACATGTTAATCACTTGAGACTTGTGCTAATCACACTAAGGGCTGAAAATTTGTATGCTAACTTAAAGAAATGTGATTTTTGTACAAGCAAACTTGTCTTTCTTGGTTTTGGGGTAAGCTCGCAGGGAATACATGTGGATAAAGACAAGGTAAGTGCTATTCGAGATTGGCCAATGCCTACTACTCTTGGTCAAGTCCTAAGTTTTCATGGACTTGCAAGCTTCTATAGGAGGTTTGTTAAGGATTTTAGCACACTGACAGCACCGATGACGGCGGTAATCAAGAAGAACGTTCCATTCCATTGGGGCGAGGAGCAAGAGAAGTCCTTTAATATTATCAAGCAAAAATTAATTAATGCTCCTTTACTTATTTTACCTGATTTTGCTAATACTTTTGAAATTGAATGTGATGCATCAGGTGTAGGTATTGGTGGAGTGTTGATGCAGGGAGGGCGGCCGGTGGTGTACTTTAGTGAGAAGCTCAATGGAGCAGCGCTGAACTATCCAACGTATGATAAGGAGTTCTACGCACTTGTGAGGACTCTAGAGACGTGGCAGCACTACTAGGCCTAAGGAGTTTGTGATTCATACGGATCATGAGTCTCTAAAACACCTTAAGGGGCAACAAAAGCTGAACAAGCGGCATGCCAAGTGGGTGGCTTTCATAGAGACATTCCCTACATAATCAAGTACAAACAAGGTAAGGAGAATGTAGTGGCCGACGCACTACCACGGAGGTACGTACTAATCTCTACCTTGGAATCTAAGATTTTGGGGTTTGAGCATGTGAAAGAGTTGTATGTGCTAGATGAGGATTTTAAGAGTGTGTTTGAAACTTGTATGCATGGACCACATGAAAAATTCTATTTGCATAATGGTTTCTTGTTTAAAGAAGATAGGTTGTGCATCCCTAGATCATCCATTCGTTAATTACTTGTTAGGGAAGCACATGAGGGTGGTTTGATGGGACATTTTGGTGTGACTAAAACTTTAAGTGCATTGCATGAACATTTCTATTGGCCACATATGAAACGTGATGTTGCACGAGTATGTGATAAGTGTATAACTTGTAGGCATGCTAAGTCTAGAACACAATCAAACGAATTGTATACACCACTTCCCGTCCCTACTGAACCTTGGGTTGATATTTCTATGGATTTTGTTTTGGGGTTGCCTAGGACAAAGAAGGGGAGGGACTCTATATTTTTTGTTGTTGATAGAATTTCGAAAATGTCACATTTTATAGCTTGTCATAAAACTGATGATACTTCTAACATTGTGGATTTGTTCTTTAGACAAGTCGTTAGGTTGCATGGCATGCCTAAGACTATTGTTTCTGACCGTGATGTTAAGTTTTTGAGTTACTTTTGGAAAACATTGTGGGCTAAACTGGACACAAAATTGTTGTTTTCTACTACATGTCATCCTCAAACGGATGGACAAACTGAAGTTGTTAATAGAACTTTAGGAATACTTTTGCGTGCCATCCTTAAAAAGAACTTAAAGAATTGGGAAGATTGCTGGCCATTCTTTGAGTTTGCTTACAATCGTTGCGTGCATTCTACTACAAATTATTCGCAATTTGAAATTGTTTATGGTTTTAATCCTTTGACTCCGTTGGATTTGATGTCTTACCTTTGAGTGAAAGGTTAAATATGGATGGCAAAAAGAAGGCTGAATTTGTTAGGAGTTTGCATGAAAAGGCCAAAGCCAACATTGAGAAAAAGAATGAGCAATATGCCAAACAAGCCAACAAGGGAAAGAAGAAGGTGGTATTTGAGAAAGGTGATTGGGTGTGGCTACACTTGACGAAGGAAAGGTTTCCTGAGAAGCAGCGTTCGAAGCTACTACCTAGGGGTCATGGACCATTTCAAGTCCTCGAGAGGATCAATGACAACGCCTACATACTCAACCTGCCAAGTGAGTATAAAGTCAGCTCTACTTTTAATGTTAGTGATTTGTCGTTGTTTGATGTAGGAGATGAACAAGATTTGAGGACAAATCCTTTTCAAGAAGGGGAGGATGATGCGAATACGGTTGGTCAAGCCCCAAGGAAAGAATGAGAGCTTTTAGAGTTGCCGGAGGGACCTATCGTGAGAGGACGGCTAAAGAAATTCAAAGAGGCACTACAGGGAATCATGAGCAGTCGAGAAGGGCTTACGAGCGAGGAAGCAAAGTGCCGAATGGTTCTTAATGCATGGGAGTGAGTTTGGAAGTCAAAGGAACATCATTCAAGTGATAAATAATGAAGAAAATTCGAATACCTCGCGCCCGGGCGGACATAACTTACCGCCCGAGCGCACCAGTATGTTTTATTAAAAAAACTGGTCGAAGACTATCCGCCCGGGCGGAGATAAATATCCGCCTGAGCGCGCCCTAGTGCGAGAAAAAGCCGAAAGCTTCCCGCCCCGGGCGGACATAAATATCCGCCCGAGCGGACACTGTTTCGGGAAAATATATATTTCCTAGTTTAGAGTCCTAAATTGTATGGTAACTAGATATTGTTATCTTTTGAGTTTGTAAACATGATATGGACGAAAATTTACATACAATTAAGATTATTATTGATATTTTATCAAAGTTTTAGATTTTTCTCTCAAAACATTCAAAGCCTTGCTTTGTTCTTCAAATCAAACTTATCAAAGTTTTTACTTTGTGGCGTTTGTCGATCGTTCTTACGCGGATTGTCAACGACGAGTTCTTTGAATGTTCGTTCGAGTGTCGATTGTTTTCTTGTGATTATTTGTTGCTAAACCAATCATAGTTTAGAGGTGAATATCACTTAATACTTGATTCAAAAGGTCGGGACAACAATACGAATTCCTTGTTCGTTATTAAATTGAGGGCGCGATTCATATTTAATCGTGTTTGATTTTTATTCGTACGTGGATTCATATCAGGCAGCACCTATCAAGCTTCTGCACAAACTTAGTAACAGACCAATCCCCCTGACGGAGACTCACGAACTCTCTCTTAATCCTAGAACGGACATCGGATGTGAAGTACTTGTCACAAAACACCCTCTTGAACACCTCCCAAGTCAAAGTCGCCATATTTACTCCTCGCTCCGCTCCCTCCCACCATAAGGAAGCGTCGCCTTTCAGCAGATAATGGTACAACAAACTTGGTCAGCGTCCGTCATCTCCATGTAACGGAAAATCACCTCTAAAGATCTAATCCATCCATCAGCAACGAATGGATCAGTAGTGCCATGAAAATCCTCGGGGTCTATCCTCCTAAAACGCTCATAAGCAGCCTCCGGTCTAACCCTGTCACACCCCAAAACTAAGGCGTCAGTGACACCCGACATTGTTTAACAATTTCTTGAAAACAATAAGCCTCGTATCGAAAAGCCAAATAAACCAGTTTTTTTCATAAATAAAAATATTGTCTTTTACTTTGACAACAGAATCAAAGTTACATCAGAGTTTTGCGGAAACGAAACAAAAGAAAATAATAAAAATCTCAATTCTTGAACTTGTCTTTCGATCACCATCCCCAGAATGCTTCCTGCTCCTCCTCGTCAATTTGCTCCTCAATCTTATCTGATGAAAGATGTAAGGGGTGAGCATTTTGGAAACACTCAGCAAGTGTGGGCCGATCAATTTCCACAAATAAATACATATAGAGATAATTTTAACTCATCTTTTTAACAACTTTCAAAAATTATTATTTTGACTTATCATAACCAAATCAAGTTAGACAAAAACTATCAGACGTTTCAGAATAAATCAGAAGCCGATCAGAAGCAAATCAAAACAAACAAAACACTGTTACTCTTCTCATTTTCTATGGTCAAATTGTCCCCAATATATTAGTCCTCTAATGGGTGAGGCCAGAACACGGTTTTACACCCATCGATGGGAGCCAAACAGAACTACAATTATCGTTCCATATCTAACTCGAATTGTAACAGTGTAACACAGACTCAGATTTATTGAACAAAAATTTTCAGAATATTGATAGAAATCGGCAAAATCAAAGAATATCGAATTTCAGAAAAGATTTAACAGTCATTGATCGAAATTTTAAATTATATAGTCATCAAATTTTGAAAATCATAACACACAAACAAGCATGTCATGTTATTTTTATACAAGGTTTAAAATAAAATAAACTACGTAACAAATACCCACTTACAAATTTGAAGACGTGGTTCGGAACTTGCTTAATTTTGATCGTACGAAGATGGCCGAATTTGGGCCAGATGGTGACTGAAAATTGGACAGGACCTCCTCACAGTGTTGACAAGAATTCCCAACACGAAACTCCGGCACGAGACTTCCTCTTCCTTCCTTGCTAGCGGCGACCGAGAGATTGCTTTGATGGGGAGGTGGCCGAATTTCTTTGAAGCTTTTTGGTATGGTTTCTTATGCATGTAAGGGTCCTATTTATAGGTGAAATTTGTGGCTTTTCCATGCCCCCTTGGCCGTTCACCTTGAAGCCCAAGCAAGTAATAATTGTGTTCAAGGTTAACTCAAGCACCAAGGGTCATTTAGATCAACTCAAAGGGCATTCCTTACATAATAAATTTGTCCTTTTCGTTAGCTCCTCCTTTAACTTCCTTTTTGGTCCATTTTAGGACAAACATGTTTGAGCTTTATTGAGCTAAAAGATTGAATCCTTGAGCTGGGGGTTTACTTCTCCTATAACGATTCTTCGATGATGTGATTTCTTATAGCATAGCTTCCCGTTGAGCTAATCTGCGAGCTTCAAAGCTACTTCCTCGAGTCAAGTTAGATGATTTGTTTCGGAAATTTCGGGTTCTCACAAACCCTATCTCCATTTCCTACGTGTTGCTCTAGTAAACGTCAAAGCAATTTACGTGAAGGGCTCTCTTTAACAGAATATATAATTTCTCCCTTATTCATATAGTTCCGTATTTAAAAAAAATAAAAATATTATAAGCACAATAATTGGCCCAAGTGCCATTTTTACCCATACTAGCTAGTACACGGGCACTAGCATCTTGATTAGGTGGAGGCTATGGAATCTCCTCCTCGTGTCTATCCTCATCATTCCTACGCAAAATCCTTCTCGGAGGCATCTCTGTATACGTCGTCCAAACCATGTAACCAACATGCATTTAACATTTTACATGCAAGATGCGATATCCAACTAAAATTTATATCATGTATCACGAAAGCATTTTAAAAGAATTTTAGCATATAAAATATGAAGCAGTAAAAACTCACATATTTGAGGCGTGACTTCCTGAGCTTCTCAGAGTGACAGCACACAACCCTTCAAGGAACCTTGGCTCTGATACCAACTGAAACGACCTCGTCATTTTTTTTAAATCATAAACTCAAAAATACTAAATAAAATAACTTAACATACCAAAATCATAATAACTTAACCATTGAAATCTCGAGTGCCCAAAACTTCTAAATCGTCAACTAACAAAAAATCCTACTTCGACCATTAAAAAATCAACTAACAATAAAATAACGCACAAAATTCCCTAAAATCGTTAACATAAATCTTTAAATTTTTTATCTCACAAGCTAAAGCGGAAATTGAATGTCCCTCAGCGAGTGTACTGCCGCACTCGATCTACTCAAGCGTTAGAACCTCCTCAATCTTCCAATCCTGCATCATTCAAACCTAGTGAGTCTAATAACTCAGCACATTCTAAACATGACTAGCAAATAATACATATACAATCGCACGGATAAAAATCATACTTTTACTTAAAATAATTTTTTTGAACATAAATAAACCATTTAAAATCATTTTCCTACTAAATAAATCATATATCGTAAAATCGTAAAGCTTTGTATCCTTTGTCATTTTCGGTTAAGTTTGATCCTCGTAAGTGACTAGCATTTATTCTTTGATCGACTGATCAGTCTTTAGCCCCACATGTCCTATGTCGGCGGGCACTAGGCTCTGCCGTGGAAATACGATCGTCGGGGTCCTTCTGAGGCCTTGTCCCAGTACACGGGGTCCCTCTGGGGCATTTTTCCCTCATGACATCCCCAAAAAATTGTAAGTTCACTGTTCCTTCTTAAAACGGATCTCCCACATATCATCTATCATTTGTCACAGTCAATTAACATCCCTCAAAATATTTTTTCTTTTCTTTATCATTTCAAAAAAAATATTTATAACTTTTCATATTCTTTAAAAATTCCCAAAAAATGCTTTATATCATTCATATACGTCGAGACTGCTAAAAATAACAAATACCTGCAAAATACGTTAAAACTTCTAAAAATAGCATATATCATGTATATACATTAAAACTTCTGAAAATAACATTTAACATGATTTGGAATTGTTTTAGGAAGTTGCAAACCACCCTCGACTTTCCTCGAATCAACCGCACAAGATTCAACGCTATATGTATCAGCACGACCTTAAACTTTGTCTCAAGAAGACGACTCGATATAAAAACTTTAAAAACACCCAAAAATATCCTGTAGTTTACTAGAAATTCAATCTTAGGACCTACGTTTCAAAAACGTCTCAATTTGCTTCTCGGATGGCTCGTTTACCTCCGTTTCCCCGTTTTTTGTCAAACAAATGACCAATCTAACCTTCCGACTCGAACCAACCAAATACCAGACCTTTATTAACATCCTAAGACATAATTTAAGTTGCTGAAAATCCCTAAGCCCAAGCCCAAGCCCAATCCAAAACAAAAACATTTAATAAATATTTAACCTAGGCTCACTTCGCTCCTTTTTTTGATATGTTCGGGCAATTTACGACCCCGAACGGATCAAGGCTCAAAAAGACCTAAAACAAGGCCCTAGAACCCTTCCTTAGACACTAAATACGACCATGGTCAGGCCCATTTAGAAACAGACCCGACGCTTAAGGCCAGGAAGCTCACGCATCACCAGCACACAAAGTTCATCCTCAACTCACCTTGGCTTCCTCGCGCACCAGCTGCTGTCGCAGCCCTTGGCTCGACTTTTAGATCATACTAGACCCCTACATGGATCCTAAGTCACGACCCTAGCCCCTGGACCAGCCCTTTCCACCATCCCCTTGCCCTAGGAACCACACGACCCCATAACAAGCCCACATGATCAACCTTTGGAGTTTTGGCCGCTGTGCTGCACCAGCACGTCCAGGACTCATATGAACCCCACCAAGACTCACCTAAGACCCTAAACAAACCCTCCATACCACGGCTAGGTGCCATGCAGCCTCCACATGGCCTGAGCACCCAAGCCGCGCCCCCCTTTCAATTCACGGCCTGCACGCTTTTGCGTTCAGGGCTGGATAGCCTATGGGGCTTCTTGATTCACCCTTTGTCCCTTAAATCCTCTTCTTAAACATTTAGACAGCCCTTGGAACCCTCGGTTTCCATCCTTCCCTCAACAATTTAATAAACTTCAAAATTTTTTTATGAAAACATGATATGCCCATGCATGAGATTAAAAAAAATCACTTTTATAAATTTTTCACACACATCAGTATACATGCAATAATATGGATTGAATGGTGCTTGAAAACATATCTTGATATTTTATTCTGTTGATATATAAGCGAAGGCGCAACGAGAGACAAATGAGACTCAAATCTTCTTCCTTCCTCTCCTCTAAGTTTCGGCCACCTCTAGGAGTCCCAGTGTGTGTGTGCGCGCTGATGATGAGGGAGGCGTGTAGTTTTAGGTGTGTTGGGGGTAGGATTCTATTTAAATAAATTATTAGATTGCTAATTGGGCTTTAGGTGTAGTTAAGGGCCCTAATTATTTAATTAAATCTTTATTAATCTAGGGCCCCATTAAAGAATTAATTAAATACTTAATTTGTCTATTAAAAAGTCCCAACAATATTAAGATAATATTTTATGCTACTCGTTTCTAGAGTACGTCCGAAACTCCTTATTTTCTAACGAAAGTTCGCTACCGATTAAGTTCGTCTCTTACTATAAATATATTGCCGCTTTCTTAATTTGGACTTACTAAATATAGAGTTTCTATTTATAACTTTCTAAAAGTAGAAACTTTATCAAAATTTTCCCCAGTTCTCTCGCCTTTGCCGTACATCGCGTATTCGACTACAGAAAGTTCACATTCATAACATTCGATTAAATAATCATTTAACCATGCAAATACTTAAACATGCTTCTAGACCACTCATTTAAATAAATTTTCATGCATGCATATGGTTAGTGAATTGGGTTTTCGGGCGTAACATTATTTATTTGGCCAACTTTTAATTTAGGAACACTTCCACAAATTAAAAGTTACATTCCCCTTATAGAAGTTATACTTCTAATTTTCCTTGTGCTTATAAACACCTTTATAAGCCGTTCAACACATTGAACTAATTTTCTTCTCAACGAGATCTAGAAATATATTACTTGTGTGGCCCTCAAAGGTTTATTGATACAACTAGCAGGGGATTCACAGCTCAATGTGATTTAGGACTAAACATGTTCTTAAATGAGCGTACCCCAATTACTTCATTCTTACTTTTCAACTCCTTGATAATAAGAACGTCAGAACTCAAATCTGATAGTACCCAACCAATCATGTTAAACGCCTAGCAGCATCCCTTACATGATTCCTTAGGCATCAAATGATAGTGCCTGCAAGAACCATTCGATTATTGTTAGCGTACAGTATAGTACGATCACTTCATCTCATATATCCCGACCGATTCGACAACTATTGGTATATCTAGAGTTGTCAAAGAATCAATACTATCTGTTATGTCGTAGTTGCATCGATGATGTAATCTAAGAAACTCCTTTCTTAATTACCACCAACACACTGATCAGAGATTTCAAGCTACATATACATGAGAACACATAAGCGGTGAATCCCTGACTACAATGCACGAATCCTATACGTTTCGACAAAACACCCAACCTTGCAACCTGATGACCCCATATGAGTCGGTAAACAAGTCAAAGTGCAATGCTATCATATAGAGTCACAATGTTGTCCCGAGTCATAAGGACTAATGGTGTACAACCATAAACTAGGACGTTTCAACTCGATAAGTGAGAACTACTTGGAAAGTCCTTTATAGAGGGTTGTTCAGTGCACTCTACAAGGAGCACCTATCTGCATGCTCGGACATCACAATGTCCCCTACCAATGAAGCATGGTACTCACATCGCAGATACTAGTCTCAAACTCGAGCGGCCTTTATCCTTCTTAGCGGCGGCTGAATCGACTAGGAACTGTTTAGAATATACAGTATTCCAAATATGAGTTTCATGATACTTATCATAGTGAGCATCTCATATTCTATCTACTATTTGTATATTCAAGGACTTTATCTATGCAACTAGCATGGGTATGCAGATAAAGATGTGCCAAAATAATAATTTCAAATATTACTAAAATAAAGATTGTTTATACATAGAGTTTTAATGTGAACCCTCGGCCAACACTTGGCTCGACGGGCATCTACTCTAACAACATGTTTATTTGAAGCACGTTAAAACATTTTCTTGAGTTTTATGTTTCAGGCCAATATTCGATGCGGGATCGGGAAAAGAGACCGGTGAAGATTTAGGCGATTTGTGAATAATGTGATATTTTATTTCAAGTCAAGAAAATTGGTATTTTAAATGATTTATGAAATTTAAGCATTTTAAAACCTAATTTAATTTATTAGATGAATTAAGATATTTTAAGCATTTTATTTTCAATTTTTGAAAATTAGGAGTTGATTCTTTAAATTATGGTTTATTATTTTATAAATTTTGTGGGCTTAATTATTTTGCCTAGTTTAGTCATTTAATTAATTTATTAAAAGTCTTAAAAAAGGGAAAAAAAAAAAAGCCTTTAAACTCACGCACACACACTCACACGTTATAATACGCACACACTCGTCGACACACACACACACACACTTTGTGATTTTCTTTTTGAAAGGAAAAACTAGGGTTCTTGAGTCCTCCAGCAACCAACCTCTTTGCCCTATGATTTTTCAGCAGCCTCACATTTGATTAGTAGCAAGAAACATGCCACAAGTCGTTCCGGATCGGTTCTCGCATCTCCTCACTTTGATATTCGTTGTATTGTGAGTATAATCATCAAGACATGTATAATCTTTCATTTTTCCGCATCGATCTTGAGACGTCTGCTTATTCGTTTTCTTAAAAAGTACTAGAATCTTTTTTTTTTAAACCTCACATAGCATCGGCCGAATTGCATACACAAGCATAAAATATTTTTGACATCATTTTAAAATAAATCAACCAACTAACATTTGAAAAGTATAGCCCATACTATAACCTCTCAAAAACCACTCATAAATAAAACGTCGTAAAAATATCTTTAACATAACTCCAAATCGTAAATCATAACTAGTGCGGAAAACTAGCGTCGGTCCTCGGGTTATGTGCACCTCCAGTCCAGTCAGATCAACCATCAAGACCTCCATTTACATTATCATAATCACCTGCATCAATCACACCTAGTGAGTCTAAAGACTCAACACGTCATATCCTTGATAACAAGTAATACGTAATACAGTTAACATATAACAGTGAAAAATACTTGTACTTAAAGTATCGTTTTCATGAAGATGCATAAACATAAATATTTTCGTAAACATTTTCATGATGCATAAAACCTTTAAATAAAAACATTTTCATAATCTTATGCGTAAATATTTTCATATAAACTTAAACATATTCATATTCGTATCCATATTCATATCAACATATTCATATCATCATATTCATATTCATGTTCATATTCGTGTTTGTTGAATTCAGATCGTGATTGTGACTTGTATTCTTAAACGTATTGGGCGATGGATCCATCTAAAGACAACCACAGTACTGGACGGCGGGGACACCAGCAATACTCTCACCGGTCAACTGGGCCTTGGTCTACGTATTAACATATTCGTATTCGTATCACGTATTCGTATTCGTATCCGTATCCAAGGAAACACGATCGTCGGGCTCCCACTGGGACCATAACCCTCACGATATTTCCAACATGTAGTAGTCACAATCCCTTCACGTCCTTCAACATGTTATCATCACTTAATAAAAACATGCATATAATATCATTTTATTTTGAAACCAAGCATGCAACATATCTTTTACATGTCCAATTTAATCTTTAATAATTCATGAACATTTCAAAATCATATTTACACATATAAAAATTCATAAGCATACATAACCATTGAGAATAATCATATTATCACATAAAACAGCATTCATGACACTGCCATGACGTTTACTAATTTCTAGGTGTAAAAAGACCGTTTTACCCCTTGAACGTATAATTTCTAGTTTTTGATATTTTCTTGAATTCATTGACTCTAACATGTCCCAAATAATTATTTAAGCCTAAATTAATTTTCTCATATTTTTATTTGGCATAAATTGATGACTTTTAATTTAATCTTTAAATGTGACGTATTAATGCAAACTAATCCCGAATTAAACCAAACCTTAATATAAAATTCCCAAATTAAAAACTTAGACTTCTAATAATTATTAAACTTAAATATAATTTTTCATAATTTTATTAAGCTTAAATCTAGGTGTTTTCCTATTCGTTTTTAAACTTAGACGTACTTCCTAGTTTTGACTCGTATGGACTCGAAACTTAACCAAACTTTACCAAACTTGAACCAAAGCTTAATAACACCTAACTAACCCATATCCGACCAAATTCCAGCCCAATTAGTCCTTTGAATATGCCTAAAAAGCTACTGAATTTTTCTGTACAAGAGTCCTAGTCCTAATATGATTCGAACCTAGGCTAGCTTCGCCTCTAGCCCTTAACCACCATGTCCAACCTCTACCCATCCCTCCTATGCAGCCCAATTAAGTATAGTGGACCCTCCCTAACCGCATCTAGCGGCCGTGACCCTCAAAAACTTCTAGTCGAAGAGTCCTTTCCCTTAAGGAGTCTATTTTCGTTTTTATTCTTTCTCTATTTTTTTCAGCCTTTAAACATACACCTAGGGACCCTTAAAAATGTGGAAAAACATCCCTTCAAGTACCCCTACCATGGCAGCTCCTTTGTGCATCATTATGAAGAGTTTTAAAAAAGAAAAACTCTTGTTTTGTGCATGTATAACCATAAAAACGAAAATATAAAAGTTGTATCATGTTTTTCATGCAATCATGTATCAAACACATAATATGGTGTGAAAGATGAGTAAAAGGAGAATATGACGTGCCTTTGCGTTTTAAACGCACGAAAAACCGTTGGCGATTGCGAAGAACGGGGACGACGGGACCTTGGCTTGTAACCCTTAGCAAATTCTCGAATTTTTCCTTCAAATTGTGATGTGTGTGGTGCCGTGTCCTTGAGGGAATTTGTGAAGTGTGTTGCGTGTGATTTTTGGTGAGAGGTGTTTTGAATTGTGTGAATTATGGGGTAGGTTATAATATTATATAGTTAATTAAATCACTAATTAAAGAATTGGCCCATTAACAATTTAATTAGGCCCATCTAGCCCATTAGTGTTAAATTAAAATATTTAAAATAATTTTGCTTAAATAAGTTTGTGAATTTATTAGCCGGGTTGCTAAAACGTTCGTATTTTTGTTGAAAATCAACAGCGATAAAATTTACGTCCCGTCGTATAAATTCACCTCAAAACCCCTTATTTTCAAAAAAAAAAAAAGAAAAAGCATCACACATATTTTAAATAATTAAAAACAATTATTTAATAAAAACATTTTCCTATTTTTCAGCCATCGGTCTCCGTTCCTCGATCGCAACTCGAATAACCTTTAAAAATACGTTTTAATGCAATCATGTAAACAAATATATTTTAAACATGCTAATATGCACAACATAATTAATTCAAGCAATTAAAACAATTAATTAAAATACACAAAGAATTTAATAATTGCATGCATGTGGTTTGCGTGGACTCTTAAATTTTCAGGGCGTTATAGATCTCGTCATAGTAAATATTTTGATGTATATTGTGTGTAAAAATCCGTAAAATCTCATAAAATTGAAAATACTAAATAAACTAACTTAACAAACCAAAATCATAATAACTTTACCATTGAAATCTCGAGTGCCCAAAACTTCTAAATCGTCAATTAACCAAAAATCCTACTCCGACCTTTAAAAAATCAACTAACAATAAAATAACGCATAAAACTACCTCAAATAATTAACATAAATCTTTAAATCTTTCATCTCACAAGCTAATGCGGAAAATGAATGTCCCTAGGGAGTGTACTGCCGCACTTGATCCACTCAAGCATCAGCACCTCCTAAATCTTCCAATCTTGCATCATTCAAACCTAGTAAGTCTAATGACTCAGCATGTTCTAAACATGAGTAGAAAATAATACATATACAATCACACGCATAAAAATCATACTTTTACTTAAAATAATTTTTTTGAACATAAATAAACCATTTAAAATCAATTTCAGAATAAATAAATTATATATCGTAAAATCATAAAGCTTTGTATCTTTTTTCATTTTCGGTGAAGTTTGATCCTCGTAAGTGACTAGCCTTTATCTTTTGGTCGACTGATCAGTCTTTAGCCCAACATGCCCCATGGGGGCGGGCACTAGGCTCCGCCGTGAAAATACGATCGTCGGGGTCCCTCTGGAGCCTTGTCCCGTACATGGGGTCCCTCTGTGGCCTTTTCCCTAACGACATCCCCAAAAAATTGTAAGTTCACTGTTCCTTATTAAAACAGATCCCCCACATATCATATATCATTTGTCACAGTCAATTCACATCCCTCAAAATATTTTTCCTTTTCTTTATCATTTCAAAAAAAATATTATAACTTTTCATATTCTTTAAAAATTCCCAAAAAGATGCTTTATGTCATTCATATACGTCGAGACTGCTATAAATAGGAAATACCTGCAAAATACGTTAAAACTTCTAAAAATAGCATAGTCCAGGGATTTTTGTGCTACTAGTTAGGTATTATTGGTCCGTGTCTTCCATTACTTGGTAAATATTCATACTCCATATCAGGATTGTTTTGGGGTTCGATTTCATGGTTTAGTATGATGATTAAACATGGTCAAGTCCAGAGTGGTCTAGAAAATCATAAGTTATTTAACTACTTCGGTAGTGAGTACGATTGGTACGGTTAAGATATGGAATTTAAGTTGCATGAATAATGTGTAAGTATGTGCAACAGTATCCTAAGCGAGATCCAACGAAGCCCTCAATACTACGAGTATGTTCGACGTGAAAAAAACAGAAAAAAAGAAAATGTTTTTATGTTTTTGAGGTATGCGAATTGTCTTGTGACCAATTATGTTACGGGTTTGGAAGTCGGAGAACGTGTCAGGGGACCTGTCAACCCCGATAAAGCATGACCGAGTTTTGATCAGGATAGGGAAGCGCTAAAGCATGACCAGGGACCAATCCACCCTGGTAAAGCATTACCGGGGATCTTATGTATGTGGGAGTGGACGTTCGGTCGAAAGGCTGTGATGATCCCTGGCAGCCCAGTACTGTGGTTTAGTCTGATCAGACGCATTATTATATGGGTCACTTGCTTTGAAACATATCTATACGCAAAATGATGATGACTATGCATGTTTAAGTATGTATGTTACAAGCACGTTTATGAAAAATTTTATGAAATGATGGCACGTCTATGTTTATGTAAGTATGTTCAGAGTTTAAGTATGTATGTGCTACCTTAAAGTGCATGTGTTTTATTATGTATTACTTTCTATACTCAGTTTATACATTTTGAGTCTTTAGACTCACTAGACTTGATCGATGCAGGTGAGGACGAGTACCAGAGGCGAGAGGTGAGGACCAGTGAGTTGGCTCGGACTGTGCGGAGGCCTAACCCGAGGAACCGCTTAAGTTTTCAAGAATTTTATGTATGTTAAATTCATTTACTTTGATTTTAATGTAATTACTTCATGTTGTTTAAACAAGTACTTTTTGCAAGCTCGTTTTGATTGTGACATTGATGACACGGAAATAGTTTGTACTCGTTTATATTCAAATATTTACTCAAGAATTTTCAAATATTTAGTCAAGCGTTTTATTTATATTGCATTTGAAAGATTATTACTTATTTAAGAAAAAAATTATTTTCCGCAAATTTTATATAGTTTTAAAGTGCGGTATGTTACAGTTGGTATCAGAGCCGTTAAAGGGTTATACATACTGCCGGTTGCGAGAAGCTCACGAAGTCACGCCTCAAGTTTGTAAGTTTTAGAGTTTTAAAATTCTTTCATGTTGTAAGCATCAAGGTCATGATTTCGACATGTACATGTTTGAGTTCGAATTGCGTTCATCTTATGATATGGATATTATGTTCATGCATGTTGATTTACGTGTTGGGTAAATTTTGGAACAGTATACCTCCTAGACGTTTGATTGCACGTGGAGCAGGTGAAGAGGATAGAGAGGCTCGGGATAGGGAGAGGGCCACTCCTCCTCGTTCATCGCCAGATATGTAGGCACAGATGCTTGCAGTGATGACACAGTTCTTCGCACAGTTTGTGGGGAACAATGCTGGAGTAGATACAGGAGCGAGTCCAAGCCAAAGAAATTCTCGGGGACCACTGACCCAATGATAGCTGGGGGATGGATTAAGTCCATCGAGGTGATATTCACTTTTATGGAGCTGCAGGATGCAGACAGAGTCAAATGTGCCACTTTTCTGCTGACAGGGGACACTAGATTATGGTGGAAGAGCGCGTCTGTGTCAGTAAATTTGCAGACCCTGACATGGGCTGGTTTTAAGGAGGTCTTATATTCTAAGTACTTCACTGAGGAAGTACGCTCCCGCCTGACCAGGGAGTTTATGACTTTGCGACAGGGAGACAACAGTGTACCAGAGTTTGTAAGGAAGTTTGAGAGGGGGTGTCACTTCGTGCCCCTGATTGCGAATGATTCCCGGGAGAAACTGAGGCATTTCATTGATGGATTATGGCCGATCTTGCTCCGCGATGTTAGAGTTGCTGGTCCTACCACTTATGTTATTGCCGTGTCGAGAGCCTTGACGGCAGAGCAGGACAAGACGGATATTGATAATGACAGGCAGGGCAGAAGGCCCTATCAGGCACCCCAGCAGCATCACTCACATCAACAGTAGTTTAAGAGACCTTTCCAGGGACAGCAGGGAAAGAGGTCATTTCAGGGACCGCCGAAAGGCAAATGTCCTACTCTGCAAAAAAAGGATCCTCAGAAGCCTGGTGAGTATCCAGCGTGCTCGAAATGCAACCGTCATCATATGGGACAATGTTTATGGGGTTCGGGCAAATGCTTCAAGTGTGGAGTCAGTGATCACATGCTGAAGGACTACCTGCAGTGGAGGCAGCCGACCCAGGAGAGAGGGTTCGACATTCATGCCGAGGAGGCGAACCCAGACACGACTATACTGACGATAACCTATTTAATTCAACACCGTATTATTTTTTTCATTCATGCTTCGAAGTTTACTTGGGAATAATAGTATGTTTTTTTCGTATTTTGGATAGAGATTTCCAACTATGCATGCGGTTAAGATTAATATTTTGGGGTATAAGTTTATGTGTTGTGCTAACGTCCCTCGGGAACTATCTTCATAAATAGAGTAGCCACGAAGGCCTTGTTAGATTCCGGGGCTACTCAGTCTTTTATCTCATAAACGTTCGATAATTATTTGAATGTCAAGTCAATTGGACCCGACGGGAGCTACTCTAATACAGTCCCATCAGGGAAGGAGTTATTAGCTACTAGCGTGGTAAGAGATATCGATCTTGAACTACACGGCCACCTAGTTTATGCCAATCTGGTTGTGTTGCCAATGCAAGAGTTTGATATTATCTTGGGGATGGACTGGCTGATGAAGAACATAGTTCTAATTTACTTTCAGAAAAGATCAGTGTTGGTAAGACCGTTGGACATGGAACAATTTCTTTTTGAGCCGGACAGGTGGAGAAGTTTTCCTCGCATGATTTCTTGCATGCATGCACGAAGACTTATACATAAGGGGTGTCAGGCATTCTTGGCCAGTATTATTTCAACACCTGACGAACCCACCCCGTCGATATATGATGTACCAGTTGTCAGAGACTTTCCTGATGTTTTCCCCGACGACGTCATAGGCCTTCCACCAGAGAGAGGTGGAGTTCGCCATTGACCTTGTGCCAGGTACTGTGCCAATCTCTAAGGCACCGTACCGTTTGGCTCCAACAGAGATGTTAGAGCTCAAATATAAAATTCAAGAGCTCCTAGACAAAGAATTCATCCGTCCTAGTTTCTCATCATGGGGCGCATCAGTGCTATTCGTAAAGAAGAAAGATGGAATCATGAGGTTGTGTATCGATTACCGAGAATTGAACAAGGTAATGATCAATAACAAATACCCATTACCAAGGATCGAGGACTTATTCGATCAGTTGCAGGGAGATACAGTGTTCTCTAAGATAGATCTACATTCTGGGTATCATCAACTGAAGGTAAAGGATGTAGATGTTCATAAGACATCCTTCATAACTAGATATTGGCACTACGAGTTCTTAGTGATTCCATTTGGACTGATGAATGCTCCAGCGATTTTTATGGACCTAATTAATCGAGTATTTCTGTCCTACCTAGATCAGTTCGTCATAGTATTCATTGACGACATTTTTATAGACTCAAAGAGCCATGAGGAACACAATTAGCATTTGAGTACAGTTTTGCAAGTCTTGCAGAGTCACAAGTTGTTTGAAAAATTCAGTAAGTGTGAATTCTGGTTGGAGAAAGTAACATTTTTAGGACATATCATATCTAGCAGTGGCATTGAGGTGGATCCAGCTAAAGTGGCAGCAGAAAAAGAATGGGTTGAGCCGAAGAACGCGTGAGAGATCCGTAGTTTCCTAGGCTTAGGAGGCTACTACAGGAAATTTGTTCAGGGGTTTTCCTTGATTGCAGTGCCACTCACTTCATTGACTAAGAAAAATGTTAAATTTTTATGGAGTGAAGAATGTCAGAAGATTTTTGATACTTTGAAGCAAGCTTTATCACAACGTCAGTTTTAGCCATGCCATCAAGGCAAGGAAATTTTGTGTTATACGCCAATACTTCTAAGTTCGGTTTAGGCGCAATATTGATGCAGCATGGTCGAGTTATATCTTAAGCCTCCCGACAGTTGAAAGTGAATGAGAAGAACTACCTGACTCATGATCTCGAGTTAGCTGTCGTTGTCATTGCGTTGAAGATATGAAGACACTATGTGTACGGCGAGCAAAGCCAGATATTCACTGATCACAAGAGCCTCAAATACTTCTTCACGCAGAAGGAGCTGAACATGAGACAAAGATGGTGGTTGGAGTTAGTAAAAGACTACGATTATGAAATTAGCTACCAACCAGGGAAAGCTAATGTTGTGGCCAATGCTTTGAGAAGGGAAGTAGCAGTCGTAGTACAGCTGTCAGCGCAAAGATCTCTTCAGTCAGAGATTCAGAGGTTTGGCCTAGAAGTTTATTCTTAGGGAAGAACTCCCGAGTTGTCTAATCTGAGAGTCCAGTCTTATTTGCTACACTGAATCCGTAGAGGTCAGCCATCAGATGAGCAGTTACAGAATTGGAGACTGAAGGATGAAGCCAAGGGCAGTGTACTCTAACTCACGCATGCTCTTGTCTTTGTACAGAAGGTTGCAGCGGTCTAGGGGATGGTTCGAGGGATCATGGCTTGTCAGTAGGGTCCATAGGTTGTCTGGGAAGAGGTTGGTTCAAGGTGGCTCGGGCATGGCTCGATGAAACCGAGAGTTGGCTCATGGGTTAAGTTTTTAGGGTTTTAATGGCTAAGGGTTCAAACCATGGTCCACGGGGGTCGATTCATGGTTCACGAGGGTAATTTAGGAATAAAAAGTCTTTGTTTAAAATTTGGGAATTTAATAATGAAGTTTGAATTAATTCGAGAATTAACGCTCTACGAATTAATAATTAGGAAATAAATAGAAAACATCAAATTTAAGCTAAATTAAAAAATGAGAAATTTAATTTAAGCTTAAATAAATATTTGGGATGGTCTAGAGTCAACTAAAGTAAGAAAAATCAAAATCAAGAAATTTTATGTCTAGGGGTAAAACGGTCATTTTACACCTGAAAATAGTAAACGTCCTGGAAGTTCCCTGAATACTGTAAATAATGATAATATGCTTATTTTAAAATTTTACGGAATTTTATGATGAAACGCTAATGCCAAAAGATATATTGCATGCTTGGTTTAAAAGAAAATTGATATTTATATACATGCTTGAATTTTTATAACTGATGAAAATACGAAATGTCGAAAGAGTTGAAGTAATTGTGACTAATAAGAGATACGATAATACAATGATTATGATGACGTGATGATATGTAAGGTCAAGGCTCAGTTGATGGGTGAGAGTCTCGCTGATGTCCCCGCCGCCCAGTACTGTGGTATACGTAGATGGATCCATCGACCTTCAGCTAATACGAAAGTCACAATTAACGATCTGAATTCAATAAAAAAAAAACATATACTTATAAGATCAAAAAAGAAATGTTTATGATGAAATGAAAAATGTTTATGTTTATGCATGTTCATGAAATGTTATTTTAAGTAAAAGTATTTTCATTGTTGAATGTGATTGTGTATGTATTACTTGTTACCGAGATTATAGTTTTCTGAGTCATTAGACTCACTAGGTGTGATCGATGCAGGTGAACACGATGTTGATGTTGTTGAGGGACTTGATGGTTGATCTTACTGGACTGAAAGTGCACATAACCCGAGGACCAGCGCTAGTTTTCCGCATTTACGTTTAAGTTTATGATAAAGATTTTTATGACTTTTTTGATGTTTTTCGAGTGATTTTGAGAGGATGATAGAGTTAGTTTTATTTTTCAATATTGTTAAGCTAGGTTTGGTAAAATATTGACGATTTTATGTTTTGAATTATTTCTTATGGATTTTTAAGTATAGTTGGTCGTTTTATCAAAGTTATTTTAAAGTATCTATATATATTAGATACTATATATATATATCGGTCGTTTTATTTTTAAAATGGTGCAAAGTTATTTTAAAGTATCTATATACATATTAGTGCATTCGGCCGGAATTATTAGATAGGAAAAAAATTTCTAGTATTTTTAAGAAAAACGAGTAGTGGACGTTTTATATTTCTTCGTACCTGGCCACCAATATAGTAGAATAAGTTCTTGATACATCTTTGTACTGCCCGGATGTATCGAATATGGTGCGGTATGAGCCTCAATCAAAACATCTCGTCTAATATTATCCCCAACAGGAACACATATTCGACCTATGAAAGTAATCACTCCAGCACCGTTGGATTCAAACTCAAAATTACCTTTCAATTCAGCCTTCTTACTCATTTCCAATAACTGATCATCAAGTTGTTGTTCTTTTCTTATATCAATGAAACTAGATCGAATAACTAAAGTTTAAAGTTTAGCAACAGTACCTTGCTCAACCAAAGTTATTTCATTTTTTTGCAAGTCCATCAACAACGGTCTTTGAATCATAGCGTTCATCATAGAAACAGACTTACGACTCAAAGCATTTGTGACCACATTGGCCTTCCCAGGATGATATATAATAACGCAATCAAAATCCTTAACAAGATCTTGCCATCATCTTTGCCTCATATTCAGTTTTTTTGTGAAATAAATACTTGAGGCTCCTGTGTTCCATGAATATCTCACACTTCTTGTAGAGGCCTAAAAATCCGAGCTTGAAAATTTGCGGGAAATTCAAAATTTTTCTTTTCAAATAATTAAAATTGCCTCAATCATAAATGAACTGATACATAAAGTTTGATGTTTAAAATGGCTGTGGAAGAAATTATCATTTTTCGAAATAACAATAAAAAGTTCATCCAACGATTGTTGAGCAATAAAATAATAACTGCTGAATTGAGGTCCTCGGGTCCTACTACTGCCGACTCGAGCTGGCTCACTGGTCCCCGCCCTCGATCCCAACTTCAACATCAGTACCTGCAACAATCAAGTCTAGTGAGTCTAAAGACTCAACATGCATATGCCGTAAATAACAAGTAAATAAATAGTAAGCTTGCATGCAAGTGGAAATATCATGTCATGCGTGTCATGATTAATTATAGTACGTGCATAACTGAACTGAAAATCATGGTGAAAATGTTTGCTCCTTGGAGCCCTGTACTGAAATAGCATGTAATAATTTTCTGGTGAAATTATGGTTTACGCAAGTGGTCCCTGAACTGAACAGAACTGAACTGAACTGACCGGTAACTGGCGACCGGGCCGGTAACTGACGACCGGACTTAATAATGTACGTCTGATCAGACTACTGCCACAGTATACTGGGTGAAACAACTGAACTGACCGGTAACTGGCGACCGGACCGGTAACTATATATATTAGATACTATATATATATATATATATATATATTAATTAGTGCATTCAGTCGTTTTATTTTTAAAATGGTGCAAAGTTATTTTAAAGTATCTATATACATATTAGTGCATTCGGCCGGAATTATTAGATAGGAAAAAAATTTCTAGTAATTTTAAGAAAAACGAGTAGTGGACGTTTTATATTTCTTCTTACCTGGCCACCAATATAGTAGAATAAGTTCTTGATACATCTTTGTACTGCCCGGATGTATCGAATATGGTGCGGTATGAGCCTCAATCAAAACATCTCGTCTAATATTATCCCCAACAGACACATATTCGACCTATGAAAGTAATCACTCCATCACTGTTGGATTCAAACTCAAAATTACCTTTCAATTCAGCCTTTTTACTCATTTCCAATAACTGATCATCAAGTTGTTGTTCTTTTCTTATATCAATGAAAGTAGATCGAATAACTAAAGTTTAAAGTTTAGCAACAGTACCTTGCTCAACCAAAGTTATTTCATTTTTTTGCAAGTCCATCAACAACGGTCTTTGAATCATAGCATTCATCATAGAAACAGACTTACAACTCAAAGCATTTGCGACCACATTGGCCTTCCCAGGATGATATATAATAACGCAATCAAAATCCTTAACAAGCTCTTGCCATCATCTTTGCCTCATATTCAGTTTTTTTGTGAAATAAATACTTGAGGCTCCTGTGTTCCATGAATATCTCACACTTCTTGTAGAGGCCTAAAAATCCGAGCTTGAAAATTTGCGGGAAATTCAAAATTTTTCTTTTCAAATAATTAAAATTGCCTCAATCATAAATGAACTGATACATAAAGTTTGATGTTTAAAATGGCAGTAGAAGAAATTAACATTTTTCGAAATAACAATAAAAAGTTCATCCAACGATTGTTGAGCAATAAAATAATAAATGGTTAATTGAGGTCCTCGGGTCCTACTACTGCCGACTCGAGCTGGCTCACTGGTCCCCGCCCTCGATCCCAACTTCAACAACAGTACCTGCAACAATCAAGTCTAGTGAGTCTAAAGACTCAACATGCATATGTCGTAAATAACAAGTAAATAAATAGTAAGCTTGCATGCAAGTGGAAATATCATGTCATGAGGCATATCGTGAAAATATCGTGTCATGATTAATTATAGTACGTGCATAACTGAACTGAAAATCATGGTGAAAATGTTTGCTCCTTGGAGCCCTGTACTGAAATAGCATGTAATAATTTTCTGGTGAGATTATGGTCTACGCAAGTGGTCCCTGAACTGAACAGAACTGAACTGAGCTGACCGGTAACTGGCGACCGGACTTAATAATGTACGTCTGATCAGACTACTGCCACAGTATACTGGGTGAAACAACTGAACTGACCGGTAACTGGCGACCGGGCCGGTAACTATATATATTAGATACTATATATATATATATATATTAATTAGTGCATTCAGTCGTTTTATTTTTAAAATTGTGCAAAGTTATTTTAAAGTATCTATATACATATTAGTGCATTCGGCCGGAATTATTAGATAGAAAAAAAATTTCTAGTAATTTTAAGAAAAACGAGTAGTGGACGTTTTATATTTCTTCGTACCTGGCCACCAATATAGTAGAATAAGTTCTTGATACATCTTTGTACTGCCCGGATGTATCGAATATGGTGCGGTATGAGCCTCAATCAAAACATCTCGTCTAATATTATCCCCAACAGGAACACATATTCGACCTATGAAAGTAATCACTCCATCACTGTTGGATTCAAACTCAAAATTACCTTTCAATTCAGCCTTTTTACTCATTTCCAATAACTGATCATCAAGTTGTTGTTCTTTTCTTATATCAATGAAACTAGATCGAATAACTAAAGTTTAAAGTTTAGCAACAGTACCTTGCTCAACCAAAGTTATTTCATTTTTTTGCAAGTCCATCAACAACGGTCTTTGAATCATAGCATTCATCATAGAAACAGACTTACGACTCAAAGCATTTGCGACCACATTGGCCTTCCCAGGATGATATATAATAACGCAATCAAAATCCTTAACAAGATCTTGCCATCATCTTTGCCTCATATTCAGTTTTTTTGTGAAATAAATACTTGAGGCTCCTGTGTTCCATGAATATCTCACACTTCTTGTAGAGGCCTAAAAATCCGAGCTTGAAAATTTGCGGGAAATTCAAATTTTTCTTTTCAAATAATTAAAATTGCCTCAATCATAAATGAACTGATACATAAAGTTTGATGTTTAAAATGGCAGTGGAAGAAATTAACATTTTTCGAAATAACAATAAAAAGTTCATCCAACGATTGTTGAGCAATAAAATAATAAATGCTGAACTGAGGTCCTCGGGTCCTACTACTGCCGACTCGAGCTGGCTCACTGGTCCCCGCCCTCGATCCCAACTTCAACATCAGTACCTGCAACAATCAAGTCTAGTGAGTCTAAAGACTCAACATGCATATGTCGTAAATAACAAGTAAATAAATAGTAAGCTTGCATGCAAGTGGAAATATCATGTCATGAGGCATATCGTGAAAATATCGTGTCATGATTAATTATAGTACGTGCATAACTGAACTGAAAATCATGGTGAAAATGTTTGCTCCTTGGAGCCCTGTACTGAAATAGCATGTAATAATTTTCTGGTGAGATTATGGTCTACGCAAGTGGTCCCTGAACTGAACTGAACTGAGCTGACCGGTAACTGACGACCGGGCCGGTAACTGACGACCGGGCTTAATAATGTACGTCTGATCAGACTACTGCCACAGTATACTGGGTGAAACAACTGAACTGACCGGTAACTGGCGACCGGGCCGGTAACTGGCGAACGGACTTAAGCATGATAGTAAAGTGACCACAAGAAATAACGCATAAATCTCAAAATAAGTATTTTTGCACGTAATATAATTAATTAACACAATTAAATATCCTGTAATAATTTTACTGAATGGATTGGATCGCTCCCAGGCTCGCTGCAACCTACATATGCCATGAAAAATATGCAATAGATTTATGGGACCAAACTATGCAATAACATCCAAAAACTGCGACAATTGCGCCTAATGACTTCGTATTTAATCATGACTCCGAACCAACACTGAAACATCATATAGTCAGGATTAAAATACGCTTAAAATGATGACATTATGCTCCTAAAATGGTGAGGGTCGAAATCTAGGTGAATGGAGGCCAAAACATGAAACGCTCTTTCGAGAGTCAATTTGGCACATCGCACCGTAAATTCTCGTACGACCTCAAAAATGATCCGAATCACGAACGGCCAAAAACATGACCTTCCTAACTCGATGAGGCACTTTCCAGTCCAATGACCATGGGCTAAAAGCCAACCAAGAACTCAAACGACGCCTGAGAACAACAGCACGCTTGCTGTCAAAATTACAGCACCTGCACATTTGCTTTTCTTGTGTCGTTTTCGAGACTACCAGCCATTGGGGCTTGAACCACCGACCAGAGACTCTTACCAACATCCCAAGGAATGATTTGAACCATGTCTAAGGACCCTAGGCCAGCCACCATTCGCACCATTCCAGCAAACATCAGAAAACTCCAACCGAAAGTCACACCCGAGGCACCCTTGCATGCGCGTGGTGTCGTGCTTCGCTTGCTGTCTCGTCTCGTTCCAGTGGCCATTTGATTGACAATGGCACGATCTAGACATCCAGTGGTAGGGTATGAACCGTGGCTAAGGGTCATAGGCCAACCAAGATCCGCACCATTCCACAATATTCGAACCATACGAGCTGTAAAAAGGAGAAGCCGAAATGGGGAAGGGTCTGTTCTTGAGTTATTTTGTAAAAACCGATTCACCATGGACCAAGCCACCAAAAGGGCGACTTCCTCACGTCTTAGACATGCTAGTGAAGTGATCTAACCATGGCTATAGGCCTTGGGGCAGCCATGATCAGATTCATTTCTCCTTTGACAGCAAACGGAATTTTCGAGACACACTTGGGCAGAAATGGGGAGTTGCTGTCATTCCTTGCTTTCGGCTAGCATGGGACTCAAACCAATGGACAAATGTGATCTTAACATGTCCTATTACATGCCTAGGAGCAGCCTTGGGAACCTGGAATCGATTCAATACCTGAAACCCACAAAACAAAGCAACCCGTGAAGCTGTCATAGAAATCGAAAAATCTGCATGTTGTTTTCTGAAAAATTCTTGCTATGTTTCGGTTTTTGCCATAGAAATAATGATAATGCAATGAAAATAAATGATAATAGGACTTGATTGAAGAGTCAAGGAAGAACATATGCATGCCTAGTTTCGTTTTGAACGAAAAACGAATGAATAAGACGATACGGCGCGGAGGAGGTGAAGCGCTCTTGCTTCCTTGTTTCTTACTCGATTTTTTCTCTAAGTGCTCTCGGTTTTTTCCCCACTAAGACTCACGAAAGTGCTCTGAATTCTACTGAATTTCGGTGGTGAGGGAGAGGGGAAATGGTTGTTGAGATAGTGAGGAGAAAAGGTAGCAATATAGGTGGTATGGCAAGACCAAGTCTCCTCATTTTGAAATTTGAATTTGGTTTGCTAACAAATGATTATTGGATGAATCTAGAATGAGGTGACCGAATTTTCCTTGCTAATCTAGACTAGGATAATGTTCATTAATTAATTAATTAAGGTTGACTAATAATTAAAAAGATTAGCATGCTAACACAACAAAGAATGGGTCAAAGGGTAAGTTGGCAATGGAATTGCTTAATATTCTAAGGTGGCCGAAATTTATGGATTAAGTGGAGAGGAAATGTTGATTATTTAGTAAATTTATAATCCTTAAGAGCCTTACCTATCTTTCAAATAATTTAGTGAACTAACTCCTTAATTATGGAACTTAAATGAATTTATTTCCTACTCACCTCAAGTAATTAAAATAAATCCTCAAACCTCCTTTTTAACTTAAATCAACTTACTTGCTAGCTAAAATAAATTCTATCTCAAAACTCCAACTCCAGTCCGGCCTCACTGAATTAACTGAAATGATAAAATTTTAAACGACCGCATAAAATAATAAAATAATTAAATTTAAATACTCATGCAATAAAATCATTTTAAATTTAAATACTAGAATTATGCATGGCTTATACGTAGTCTAAGTTACGGGTTCTACAATCCTTCCCCCCTTAAAAGAAATTTCGTCCTCGAAATTAAGACTCACCGAATAACTCGGGGTACCGACTCCTCATCTCTGGCTCAGACTCCCACGTAGCTTCCTCCTATGAGTGGTTGAGCCATTTGACTTTGACTCGCCTAACCAGCTTGTTCCGAAGCTTCCTCTCCTGCCTGTCTAGGATCTGCACTGGTCTCTCCTCATAAGATAGGTTCGGAGTAAGCTGCAATGGCTCGAAGTTCAAGACATGCGAAGGATTCGCCATGTACTTCCTCAGCATAGTGACGTGAAAGACATTGTGTACTCCGGCCAGATTCAGCGGAAGAGCCACACGATAAGCTAGCGTCCCAACTCTGTCGAGGATCTCAAATGGTCCAATGAATCTCGGACTGAGCTTCCCTTTCCTCCCAAATCGCATGACACCCTTCATAGGTGCCAACTTCACAAAGACATGATCGCCGACAGCAAACTCTAAATCTCTCCTTCTCTGATCTGCATAGCTCTTCTGTTGACTCTGAGCAGTCCTCATTCTATCACGGATCCGGGCTACTACGTCGACAGTCTGCTGAATAATCTCTGGACCCAACTCGGCTCTCTCTCCTACTTCATCCCAATGAACAGGAGATCTACACTTACGGCCATATAGTGCTTCATACGGAGCCATACCAATAGAAGACTAGGAAGCTGTTGTTATAGGTGAACTCAACCAATGGTAAGTTCGACTCCCAACTCCCAGAGAAATCAATGACGCAAGCACGGAGAAGATCCTCCAAAATCTGAATGACTCGCTCTGACTGCCCATCTGTCTGTGGATGGAAAGTTGTGCTAAACAGCAACTTCGTACCCATAGTTGAATGCAAACTCTTCCAAAACGAGGAAGTGAATCTGGGATCTCTGTCAGATACGATAGAAAATGGAATGCCATGGAGTCGGACTATCTCTCGGATATACAGCTCTGCATACTGAATCATGGTGAATGTCGTCTTAATAGGCAAGAAGTGCGCTGATTTGGTAAGACGATCTACAATCACCCAAATAGCATTTGATCCTCTGACTGACTTCGGCAATCCTGTCACAAAGTCCATGGTAACATTCTCCCACTTCCACTCGGGAATAGGAAGAGGCTTGAGCAAACCTGCTGGTCTCTGATGCTCGGCCTTCACTAACTGACAGGTCAGGCACTCGGATACAAATCGTCTGATGTCCTTCTTCATACCAGGCCACCAATACAATAGCTGTAGATCTTTGTAGATCTTTGTACTCCCAGGGTGAATGGAGTACGGTGACATGTGGGCTTCCGACAGAATATCTGCTCGAATGGAATCACTGCTAGGAACCCATATCCTGTCTCGGTATCTCACAATACCATCGGTGACTGAATACAAGACACTGCCCTTGGTCTCATCTCTCTGCTTCCACTTTGCTAACTGCTCATCTGATGACTGCCCACTGCGAATACGGTCCATAAGGGAAGACTGAATGGTCAAGGTAGATAGAAGGGGAACTCTACCTCGAGGATAAGTCTCAAGATCAAATCTCTGCATCTCAAATTGAAGAAGTCTCGAAACTGTCAAATGGGCCATCACTGCAACTTTCCTGCTCAAAGCATCTACAACTACATTAGCTTTACCCGGGTGGTAGCTAATGTCACAATCATAATCCTTCACAAGCTCAAACCAACGCCTCTGACGCATATTCAGCTCCTTCTGCGTAAAGAAGTACTTGAGGCTCTTGTGGTCGGTAAAGATCTGGCACTTCTCTCCATACAGATAGTGCCTCCAAATCTTCAAGGCAAAAACTACTGCGGCCAACTCTAGATCATGGGTAGGGTAGTTCTTCTCATGGATTTTCAACTGTCTAGAAGCATAAGCTATCACTTTCTCATGCTGCATCAATATGGCGCCAAGACCGAGCTTTGAAGCATCGGTATACAGAACAAACTCACCGGACCCTGACGGCACAGCCAAAACTGGTGCTGAGATAAGAGCTTGCTTCAAAGTATCGAAGCTCTTCTGACACTCCTCGCTCCAAAAAAATTTCACATTCTTCTTTGTCAATGCTATGAGTGGAACTGCAATCGAGGAGAATCCCTTAATGAACTTCCGATAATATCCTGCTAAGCAAAGAAAACTGCGGTTCTCTGATGCATTCTGCGGCACAACCCAATCTCTGACTGCTGCAACTTTCGCTGGGTCTACCTCAATGCCACTGCTGGAAACAATGTGGCTTCAGAACGCCACCTTCTCTAACCAGAATTCGCATTTACTGAACTTTGCGAAAAATTTAGTGCTTTTGCAATGTCTGCAACACTGTGGCCAGATGCCTGCAGTGATCCTCCCGATTCTTGGAGTAGACGAGAATGTCGTCTATGAACTCTATCACAAACTGGTCGAGCTACGGCTGAAACACGCGATTCATGAGATCCATGAAGATCGCTGGCGCATTCGTCAAACCGAACGGCATCACAAGGAACTCGTAGTGGCCATAACGAGTCCTGAAAGCTGTCTTCGAAACATCAGCATCTCTCACCCTCAACTGGTGATAACCGGAACGCAGATCTATCTTGGAGAAAATCGAAGCTCCCTGCAACTGGTCAAACAGATCCTCAATCCTCGGAAGTGGGTATTTATTCTTCACTGTAACCCTGTTCAACTCCCGATAGTCAATACAAAGCCTCGTAGAGCCATCTTTCTTCTTAACAAACAAGACTGGCGCGTCCTAAGGTGAGAAACTAGGGCGAATGAACTCCTTGTCAAGAAGTTCCTGAATCTGCTTCTTAAGCTCTGTCATCTCTGTCGGTGCAAGTCGGTACGGTGCTTTGGAGATCGGAACCGTACCTGGCATAAGCTCGATAGAAAACTCCACCTCTCTCTCAGGTGGCATACCAGAGACATCCTTCGGAAAAACATCTAAGAAGTCTCTAACAATCGGAACATCTGAAGCTGACTGACTGGGTGCCTCGGGGACAGATATAAAAGTCGCTAGAAACGCCCGACACCCTCTATGCATGAGCTTCCTAGCCTGAACATATGGAATAATGCGCGGTAAGGGAAAGTACATGTCTTGCTCAAATAAGAACTGCGTCATTCCAGGCGGTCGGACTAAAACAGATCTCCGCTGGAAGTCAATCAAAACTCTGTTCCGCAATAGCCAGTCCATCCCTAGGATGATGTCAAACTCTGGCATCGGCAGCACGATAAGATCCGCATAGACAAGATTGCCGTGGAGCTCAAGATCTATGTCTCGTATCACATTGGTGGCTGCCATCTCCTCGCCTGAAGGCAACACTACTGAATAGGCTATATCTAGCCCGATGGTCTTGACTTTGAGGAAATTGGCAAAGACCTTCGAAATAAATGAGTGGGTAGCCCCTGACTTGGTAGCTGAGCCAGCTATGAAAATTCTCCCTGAAAGTTCGGAACACTAAGCGGAACCCAATAATCACAAGAGTTAAGCTTATAGACATGCAAAGATCACAGTTCTTCTAACTAAATCCGAAAATAAATACTAAGTAGAGCATGCAATCTTATCGCAAATCTAAGTTCAAAATCTTAATCCCGATTCCCAGAACATTGGAATGCAAATGTAAACTTAAAGTTGTAAGATACCTGTCATCAACATGGTATCGGGGTTTGTCTCCGCAGCATGGAGAGCAAAAACCCTGCCTTGGGTAGGCAAATTCTTCCGGGGGCACTGCTGCAGTACATGGTCTGTTCTGCCACACTTATAACATTATCCTGAGCCATACATGCATGCTCCGGGATGACGGAGTGAGCATTTAGGGCAAGCCGGATGCTCAAAGGTCCTCGGGACGGCACGTCCCTGCTACTGCTGAGGTCCTCCTCTGTTTCTTCGTGGCCCGTGAAAAGGCCTCTTGTGCTGGTGCTGATGCTGCTGAGGAGTAGGGCGGTGTGGTACCTGGATTGGGCGCTTGCCCTTACGGTCTCTCTCGATGTCCCGCTGATCCTGCTCTGCGGCTAAGGCTTTGGAGACAGCGACCTCATAAGAAGTAGGGTCAGACACCCTAACATCACGGCGCAAGATCGGCCGTAGACCCACCAAGAAATGCATCAACTTGGCTCTAGCATCATTCGCGATCAGGGGCACAAAATGACAACCCCTCTCAAACTTACAGATGAACTCCGTAACAGTCGAATCGCCCTGTCTCAGGCTCATGAACTCAGTGGTCAACCTGGTGCGCACCTCCTCTGTAAAATATTTGGAGTAGAATACCTCCGTGAAGCGCACCCAAGACAGCGTAGCCAAGTTAAGGGCTACTGAAGCTCCTTCCCACCATAAGCGGGCATCTCCTCCGAACAGATAAGAGGCACAACGAACTCGATCTGCATCCCCAAGCTCCATGAAATCGAAGATAACCTCGAGGGACTTGATCCAGCCCTCGGCAATCATGGGGTCCGACGTCCCTGAAAACTCCTTTGGACGCATCTTCATGAATCTCTCATATACCGCCTCGGGCCCTGTCGGCCTGGTCGCCACAGTTCCCCGCAAACTGTGCGAAGAACTGAGTCATCCCAGCCAGCATCTGGGCATTCATGTTCGGTGGGGGTGGAGGTGGTAAATCTCTCTCCTGTCTCTACTCCTCCCTGTCCTCTCGGCGAGGCTCGTCATTTCTAATGCGCTCGAGAATGCGTCTAGGGGGCATACTGTTCCATACATAACCCATACGTAACTAACATGCATAATTCCCTGATTTATTTAAATTGAAATACTGAAAAATAAAATAAATTTGGACGTAAAACATTTCATGAAAACATGCTGTCAAATAATTCATGCTTGAATAAAATGCGCAAATGTAAAACTTACAGACCAAAGACGTGACTTCGTGAGCTTCTTGAGGTCAGTAGTAGTACAACCCTATACAGAACCATTGCTCTGATACCAGCTGTAGAGGCCTAAAATCCGAGCTTGAAAATTTGCGGGAAATTCAAAATTTTTCTTTTCAAATAATTAAAATTGCCTCAATCATAAATGAACTGATACATAAAGTTTGATGTTTAAAATGGCAGTGGAAGAAATTAACATTTTTCGAAATAACAATAAAAAGTTCATCCAACGACTGTTGAGCAATAAAATAATAAATGCTGAACTGAGGTCCTCGGGTCCTACTACTGCCGACTCAAGCTGGCTCACTGGTCCCCGCCCTCGATCCCAACTTCAACATCAGTACCTGCAACAATCAAGTCTAGTGAGTCTAAAGACTCAACATGCATATGCCGTAAATAACAAGTAAATAAATAGTAAGCTTGCATGCAAGTGGAAATATCATGCCATGAGGCATATCGTGAAAATATCGTGTCATGATTAATTATAGTACGTGCATAACTGAACTGAAAATCATGGTGAAAATGTTTGCTCCTTGGAGCCCTGTACTGAAATAGCATGTAATAATTTTCTGGTGATATTATGGTCTACGCAAGTGGTCCCTGAACTGAACAGAACTGAACTGAGCTGACCGGTAACTGGCGACCGGACTTAAGCATGATAGTAAAGTGACCACAAGCAATATCGCATAAATCTCAAAATAAGTATTTTTGCACGTAATATAATTAATTAACACAATTAAATATCCTGTAATAATTTTACTGAATGGATTGGATCGCTCCCAGGCTCGCTGCAACCTACATATGCCATGAAAAATATGCAATAGATTTATGGGACCAAACTATGCAATAACATCCAAAAACTGCGACAAGTGAGCCTAATGACTTCGTATTTAATCATGACTCCGAACCAACACAAACCAACACTGAAACATCATATAGTCATGATTAAAATATGCTTAAAATGATGAGATTATGCTCCTAAAATGGTGAGGATCGAAATCTAGGTGAATGGAGGCCAAAACATGAAACGCTCTTTCGAGAGTCAATTTGGCACATCGCACCGTAAATTCTCGTACGACCTCAAAAATGATCCGAATCACGAACGGCCAAAAACATGACCTTCCTAACTCAATGAGTCACTGTCCAGTCCAAGGCCATGGGCTAAAAGCCAACCAAGAACTCAAACGACGCTTGAGAACAACAGCACGCTTGCTGTCAAAATTACAGCAGCTGCACATTTGCTTTTCTTGTGTCGTTTTCGAGACTACCTACCATTGGGGCTTGAACCACCGACCAGAGAATTTTACCAACATCCCAAGGAATGATTTGAACCATGGCTAAGGGCCCTAGGCCAGCCACCATTCGCACCATTCCAGCAAACATCAGAAAACTCCAACCGAAATTCACACCCGAGGCACCCTTGCATGCGCGTTGTGTTGTGCTTCGCTTGCTGTCTTGTCTCGTTCCAGTGGCCATTTGATTGACCATGGCACGATCTAGACATCCAATGGTAGGGTATGAACCGTGGCTAAGGGCCATAGACCAACCAAGATCCACATCATTCCACAATATTCGAACCATACGAGCTGTAAAAAGGAGAAGCCGAAATGGGGAAGGGGCTGTTCTTGAGTTATTTTGTAAAAACCGATTCACCATGGACCAAGCCACCAAAAGGGCGACTTCTTCACGTCTTAGACATGCTAGGGAAGTGATCTAACCATGGCTATAGGCCTTGGGGCAGCCATGATCAGATTCATTTCTCCTTTGACAGCAAACTGAATTTTCGAGACACACTTGGGCAGAAATAGGGAGTTGCTGTCATTCGTTGCTTTTGGCTAGCATGGGACTCAAACCAATGGACAAATGTGATCCTAACATGTCCTATTACATGCCTAGGAGCAGCCTTGGGAACCTGGAATCGATTCAATAACTGAAACCCACAAAACAAAGCAACCCGTGAAGCTGTCATAGAAATCGAAAAATCTGCATGTTGTTTTCTGAAAAATTCTTGCTATGTTTCGGTTTTTGCCATAGAAATAATGATAATGCAATGAAAATAAATGATAATAGGACTTGATTGAAGAGTCAAGGAAGAACATATGCATGCATGGTTTCGTTTTGAACGAAAAACGAATGAATAAGACGATACGGCGCGGAGGAGGTGAAGCGCTCTTGCTTCCTTGTTTCTTACTCGATTTTTTCTCTAAGTGCTCTCGGTTTTTTCCCCACTAAGACTCACGAAAGTGCTCTGAATGCTACTGAATTTCGGTGGTGAGGGAGAGGGGAAATGGTTGTTGAGATAGTGAGGAGAAAATGTAGCAATATAGGTGGTATGGCAAGACCAAGTCTCCTCATTTTGAAATTTGAATTTGGTTTGCTAACAAATGATTATTGGATGAATCTAGAATGAGGTGACCGAATTTTCCTTGCTAATCTAGACTAGGATAATGCTCATTAATTAATTAATCAAGGTTGACTAATAATTAAAAAGATTAGCATGCTAACACAACAAAGAATGGGTCAAAGGGTAAGTTGGCAATGGAATTGCTTAATATTCTAAGGTGGCCGAAATTAAGTGGAGAGGAAATGTTGATTATTTAGTAAATTTATAATCCTTAATAATTTAGTGAACTAACTCCTTAATTATGGAACTTAAATGAATTTATTTCCTACTCACATCAAGTAATTAAAATAAATACTCAAACCTCCTTTTTAACTTAAATCAACTTACTTGCTAGCTAAAATAAATTCTATCTCAAAACTTCAACTCCATTCCGGCCTCACTGAAATGATAAAATTTTAAACGACTGCATAAAATAATAAAATAATTAAATTTAAATACTCATACAATAAAATCATTTTAAATTTAAATACTAGAATTATGCATGGCTTATACGTAATCTAAGTTACGGGTTCTACACTTCTCCCCATATAAATAGTGTCGCCAAATCTTCAAAGAAAACACTACTGCTGCTAACTCAAGATCATGTGTGGGATAATTCTTCTCATATTCTTTCAATTGCCAAGAAGCATAAGCAATTACTTTCTCACATTGCATTAACACTGCTCCAATACCCTGTTTCAAAGCATCTATATAAACAACAAAATCTTCTGATCCCTCGGGAAGAGCTAATGAAATGTCTATTTTTAAAATAATACTAGAATTTTTTTAAAAAACAAAAACAAAAACTCTAAAATACATCTAAATGCAAGCATGCAATAACAGCTGTCAATCACACGTTTTAAAATAAAAATATTCAACAACTGGTAAAAATAGTGCAGTTAAAAAAAAAGAGAAATCGTCAAACTCTAGACTGTCGTGTAAAATAAATCAAAGGTGAAGCATGCAAAAATCCTGACAAACTATCAACATGTAAAAACGAAAGTGTATGAAAATATCCATGTTCACTCCTAACTCATAAACATAATGTGGGGAAATTATGGTCCTCGGGTTAGCGTACGCACATCCAGCTCGCCTACTCAATCTTCGGCACTTCTAGTCCCCTCATCAATATTCTCACATGCATCATTTACTCCTAACGAGTCTAAAGACTCAACACAACTATAATGTTGTAACAAGTACATATGCATAACATGTAACAGTGAAAAGTATTGTAATTAACATACATGTCATGATCTAAAAAACATGAACTTAATTATATCGTGTCAAAGCATAATGTGTCCTAAACATGTCTCATCATGTCAACATATACATGTTCATTTTCTTTATTTGAATTCAGATCATTAGTTTTGACTTTCGCATTAACTCTAATTCGATGGATCCATCTACGTATAACCGTGGTACCCGGCGGAGGGGACATCAACGACAATATTACTCATCCACTAAACATTGGCCTTACATGTTCGTATTCGTGTTTGTATTAGTTACAACCAAGTCCCATCCTTCAAAACATATCACCATATTCATCACTTATAAAAATAATTCATAAACGTAAATTTTCCTTAAAATCAAGCATGCAACGTATTTTTCATATTTCCATAAAAAGTCATGTTCGTGGTAACATATACATTTAAAACATGTCAAATTGTGATCAGGGCGCTGTCAGGACTGTTAAGTCGACCCGCGTGAAAAATGATCATTTTGACCTTGGAAACCCTAATTGACCCTTTTACCCCTGAACCTCAAAATTTCGAATCGAAGCCAACCCAACTCCTCAAAACACATTAATAATCATTTCCTAGACATAACCTCGAGCTCGTTTTGTGACTACTACGATTCGTTTAAAAACATGGACCGGGGTCTCGATTTTAACCCGAATCAACCCAAAACTTTCCCAAATTTTAACCACAACTTATTTACACCCTACCAGTTCCTAAACAACGAAATCCCACCCATATAGAACCCCCTAAACTTGGCTGCACCTTGCTGGAAACTAGTTGCCTCCACCCTTCAAATTCTCAACCCTAGACTAAACCAGCTTGGACCAGACCTGAACCAACCCTTCCTAGCCAACCACTGGACCCTTCTAGACTGACCTAGCCCACCCTATAGCCCCATGCATGTGGTCGTGCATGGTTCCAAACAATCAAGCCCTAAGCGAGCCCCCTTCAAACAAGCCCTCCCGATCGGCCCTCGGTTTATGATCAGCCACGTTTGGGCCTCCCTAGACCATGGCTTGGACCCACCAAGGCTTGCACCATGGCCTGGTTCAACCCACGCAGTCATGCCTCTCTTCCTTTCCTAACCTGATAGGCCAAACATCACCAAAACCCTAGGATTCGATCGGCTCTCCCATGGCTCGATCAAAATCCGACTCCAGCACTTAGACACCCTCGATTTGAACGTGTACAACCCTTACAATCCTTGATCTAGCATCCCCTTACACACACAAGAGAAGACGTGAGCATCAAGACCAATAGCATGCAAAGTTTCGTGCAAAAATCGTGTAAAACTAATACCATATGATAAATCTGATATTCCTCATTAATAAACATTTAATGATGTGAATGATGAGAAAAACGAGGTATAGGGTGTGCCTTTGCGTATATATGCTTGAAAACTTTGATATCAATGCGTAGAACTTGCACCGGATAAACAGGGAAGGATTTTTTTAAAAAAACTTGGAGAGTTTTGAAGGTGACTGCTGATATTAAACAAAAATACCTACTAGAAGATGAAGGAGAGCGGCCGAATATATTATATTAGGTTTAGGGTTTTCATGTAGTGTTAAATCTATATATTAAGTGACAATGGGCCATTAATTAAAAATAAAGGTTTTAAAAGGATTTGGGTCTTATTAAGCAATAAAATAATCTCATCAAGCCCAATAACACTCCCAAAAAATATTTTGTTTAGGTACGATTTGAAAATATTGCCCGAATCCTCAAAAATTCCCCCGACTTGCTAAAATTTGCGTACCGATTTAAAATACCCCACCAAGGCCCAACTTCAAAAATCTCACTTATTTACAACATATATTAAATATTTAAATAATCATTTAATAAAAATATTCTTACTTAATTATCTCTGGTCTCGGTTCCTCGTTCGAGCGCGAAAAACTATTGATTATGCATGAAACTTTATAAACCATGAAACAAAACACATGTTCATGCAATAATCATGCAATAAAATAATTAAACACATATTTTATAAAATCCTAGATTGCATGCAGTCATGTTACATAGTTCAAATTTCCAAGACCTTACAGCTAACACTGGTGTTGAAGTAACTTACCTTTCAATATCTGAAAGGCTTGCTAACAATCTTTAGTCCATACATATCTCACTTACTTTCTTGTTAAAGTGTAAGTGGCAAGCTTATCTTAGAGAAATTAGATATGAATCATCGATAAAAACCTGTCAGACCAAGAAAACTGCGCACCTTAGAGACCGTAGTGGGAATAGGCCATTGTTGTATTGCTTCAATCTTCAATAGATCCATTGCAAACCCATCATTTCAAACAATATGGCCTAAAAAGATAACATGATCCAACCAAAATTCACACTTCTTTAACTTAGCAAACAACTGCTTCTCCATCAACTGTTGCAACACTATACTCAAATGCTCTTGGTGCAACTCTCGAGTCTTTGAATATATAAGGATATCATCAATGAATAGAATAACAAAACTGTCTAAATATGATTTGAACACTCTGCTCATTAGATCTATAAAGACAGATGATGCATTAGTTAACCCAAAAGACATCATCAAAAACTCATAATGACCATACCTAGTCCTGAAAGCAGTCTTTGGTGCATCAGCTTCTCTAGCCTTCAATTGGTGATGTCCGGAACTTGGATCAATCTTTGAAATATTGAAGCCACTTGCAACTGATAAAAGATATCATCAATCCTTGGTAGTGGATATTTGTTCTTGATTGTCACTTTGTTGATCTCTCAATAATCAATGCATAATCTCAAAGAACCATCCTTATTCTTCGCAAAAAGTATCGGGGCTCCACACGGTGAAGACTAGGTCTAATAAATAATTTATCCAACAGTTCCTGTAATTGATCTTTCAACTCCTTCATTTATGTCGGTGCTGTCATATAAGGAGGCTTTGAAATAGGAGCTGTACCAGGAACCACATCAATAACAAACTCAACCTCTCTATCAGGTGGTAAACTAGGCACATCATCTGCAAATACATCTGAAAAATCCCTCACCACTTCAATATCATATATATTCACTTTCATATTTTTGTTCACATCCACCACTGAATCCAAAAACCCAAAACATCCTTTCCACAACATCTTACGAGCTTTCATACAAGAAATAAAAGGAAGATCCCAACAAAGTACTTGAACTGACATTTAATCCTCCTTCCTTTCCGTATATTGAAAATCTCACCGTCTTTGCAACACAATCAGTAACTGCAAAGTGAGTCGATAGACAATTCATGCCCAACATCACATCAAAGGAAACCATGAGAATAACAATCAAATCAGCAAAAATTGTTCTCTCATTAACTTGCACAGAACAATCACGAACAATACTTATTGGACATATCTCATCTCCTTATGGAAATAATATACTATATTGGATATCATGATAAGATGGAGTAATACCCAAAGATCTCATAAATATTTCAGACATAAATGATGAATAGCTCCAGTATCAATCAATGTAATAGCCACTTTACTTGAAATTAAAATAGTACATGAGATCACAGAAAAATCAAGATTTATAAAACACAACCACCACTATCAAATATCCTTACCCACAACTTATTAACTCCATAGCAGATGGTGAACAATTGATTTATGTTGCACTATTTTTCTAACGGTAAATGTACAGTGTCAAGTTCTAATAATCGGGAAAGTATAAATATTGCTCCCACAGAGAGTATAGTTTAATAATATATTAATTAACACAATTAAAATAATTAAACTTTTTATTTAGAAAATTAAAGTGAGTTCTGGTTATTAACTAAAAACGGAAATTAATTCAAGCACACAAACGATTTAAATAAATGAGAATATGAATCTAGAGGTGCGATTTTACTTGATCTTCACTATGTTAAATTATCATTGACATCTATATTCATAAATTCGACTTGTTACTACCCAAAAATTCTCAAATATTGATACTCCCTTTCCCAAATGAAACATATGAATTATTATCTAATATCAATTTCAATATCCCTATTAAAAATCAAACAGTAAATAATTTCAATAGCACAATCATTCTTTTAATGGGTTCGATGGAATTATAGGTCTTCCGAGCTCTATAAACACCAACAATATATTTTCATATGGTCTTATTGGAATCCCCTCTCCCGAATGATAGATCTCAAATAAATGTGATAGTCCAATTATTGATCAAGTAATTGAAATCAATAAAGTCCTAAAAATATAAATAAACCAAGAAAAAATTCGCATATATAAATTAACAATTTATAAATATTGATTCGATCAAGTTACGTCGTCCTCTAGATTAAATAAATTAGTTAATGACTAGATAACAATGAAAATAATTCATGTTTTCCGGCATCAAACTAATCGACTAAGAAATAGTAAGAAGGAAAAGGAAGAGAAAGATCGAATCAGAATTTGCGATTCCATCCCAAATAGATGTGCGCTTCATCTTCACTCCTCGTTCTTCAGATTTCTTGCTCTCTGTATAGTGTGGTCTGTAGATCTCTTTTGTTAGTGGCTAGGGCTTCATCTATTTATATCCGGGAAAAGCCCGTAAATTTCAAGAGTTTTTGTTCTACTGATCTGAGTTGCCTTTTAAAGTCTAAGATTTTCGAGATGAATTTTTTTGTTTGTAGTATTTCACCATTTACAGACGCACAAATTTTTTCTTCAGATCTACCATTCTTGATCACCAAAATCGATGTATAACAAATATTTATATATTCAGTACCACAGACAAAACGCAGAGAAAAAGATATTGATGCTTACCGGGCGGCTTTTTTCCAAGCCAAAGATGCCCGAGTCGTGTCACTTCTGGGGTGGGTCACTTGGAATAAAAGCCCACCCATGTTGTCTATTGCAATTTTATTTTATATATTTTTCCTGGGTTATTTTAGATATTTTACCTAATTTACAATTTCAATCCTTCTTTTATCAACTACACCAAATATATTACACAATATATTGTTATTCATAATCATACAAGGCAAAAACTTGTGTGAGTCGGTCTCATGAGCCATTTTTGTGAGACGAATCTTTTATTTGGGTCATCCATGAAAAAGTATAACTTTTTATGCTAAGAGTATTATTGTGAATATCGGTAGAGTTGACCCTGTCTCACAGATAAAGATTCGTGAGACCATCTCACAAGAGACCTACTCATCCTACAAACCAAACATACTATAAATCTTCACTATAATTGTTTATTGTTCTTTATTATATATTTATCACTTATATTACACATTCATCGCTTATCATACCCACGTACCAAATGCTTCCTTATATGTTTTAAATTATGTGTTTTAATATTTCAAATTATTTATGCAGACATTTCATCAAAATAATATGTAATATTAATCGACGTAATTATGTGTAGTAATCATTTTGTGAGTTTGTTCCATTTAATTAGTCAACTTCAATTCTCTCCTATCTTTCTTTCATTATTTTTAGTTTCTCTCATCGAACCAATAAGGATTGCCCATTTAGATTAAAACTATCATGAAATCACATATATTGTAGCTTGAATTGTTTTTTTTTTAACTCAAATATACTTATACGATTAAACAACTAAAAGTGATACTTTAGGATCGGTAGAGGTAGAGGTGTTTAGAGGGGATTAATAAACACCTCACATAGTTTTTTTTAACAAACTATTACAACTTTAAATATAAGTGTGGAATAAGTCCAACAAAAGTTCGTGAACCGAACTGAAAATCAATATACCTGAGATAGTGAATAATAGTACGTAAAGTTAATAACACAAATATCGTTTTTAAAAGTTCCAAGGCTAAATCTTTTTACACAGACTATTTTTCTGTTTCCAGAAGATATTCACTAATAGATTTTGAGTTTATAAATTCTACTAGACACCCAATTCAATAGAACTTATGCAATGCCTGCTAAAACTATTAGCAGCAATTTCTAAACAAAACTTTGGTCGACTTGTAAACAGAAAGACAATTTCTATTAGTTACAAAAAGAAACCCACACAAAAATATAATATAAACTTTGAAACGTGAGTAAGAGTTTATCGTTGATGATCTCTAAATAGATGTAATATATATTTTTATGTGTGTGCTCGAATATTTTTCACCAAAGCTTTTGATTTGCTGAATAATAGATGGTTGAAAGATTTAGCATCTAACTTGTTTGTTGAATTTTGATATGGTCTTTTATAGATGATTACGATTTTCAGATTTTAATGGCTACAATCCATGACAGAAATAGTACTGGATGTCATGTGTCATTTGTCGTATTCCAAAAATAGTACTCGAACAATTAATATATGCGACACTGACATTCAACGACCATAATGTTTTTGTTTCTATTATCTAAACATTCTCTGAATATATAAAATGTCTTCATTGAAAATGAAGCACAATTGATACTGATAGTTGGTCTTTTGTAAAATTCAATAGACTATAAGAAAGGATGATCATCTAGCATATATTATCTTTCTGCTTCCGGTAAAACATAATTTGGTCTTATGAGAATTACGCGGAAGGTCCGCTGAATTCGGACTACTCAAACAATGTGTTCTCTGAAATTTAATGCTTCCGATTTTTAAGAGACTAGAGAGCACACCACTAAAGCTTATAAATACCCAAAAATTTCTCTTTTTTGGTGATGCTAAACTTCAGCAAAATACAAGATCCAAAATGCACAATTTTATAGATCATTGAAACTGAATAAGTACAAAGATAAGCTCAAAAATAATGCATAGGGTCTGGATTAGGGTGGATATCTCTAGCAGCATTTGAACTTTCAGGCCTTTCTTCCCCATTTTTGGCATCAATCTCTTTATTGTATTGAAACAATTCAAAAATCTGAGCGGTAAGGAGGCTTGCACATTATCAATCTTGTCTGAAAGTTCTTTGTGGCCCTGTTTCTCACTGTCGGCAATGGGGTTCTGCTTAACTATGACAGTAGCACGAGATTCCAGTAAACCACCCTTGAACTGAACAAAAGATCGTTGAAGGGTGATCAGCTCATTTGCATTATTTCCATCTGATCGACCGCTTTGGTCTTAAAACTTCTCGAGTCCAGTTTGACTGTCAGTGACACTGAACTTGGTGTCCTTGATCAGTAGTTCTAATGTCAGCCCAGTGCCTCAATATGATCGAGTTTGGATTCTACTGGAGGGACAGAGTCAGATTCTGGAGACACTAATTCAGATTGAGAAAATCTCTCTTGAAGCTTGGATATGAGTAGCCTGTGCTTCTGCTGTTTCATAAGGACGAATAAAAACAAAGTAAGGATTAGTAGACAAATAGGCATCAGAAATAGCCAGGGCAAGTTCAGAACTGGACTAAGGAATACCAGAATAAATATTCAATGGACAAAGATTGCTTATTGACAATGTCCATAAGAACAACGAAAATAAGAGAGGACTAGTTAACCTTGAATCATGCGGTGATAGCCATCATCAACAAAAACTTCCCTTTAGTGCTGGCATCGAAATATCCAGCCTTGACCAGTAGAGCCTTTGAAATAAGTTTCATCAAAACTTGAAATTCAATGTTCATTCCTTCTTCTTACATGAGAATGAGATGGCACTGTCAGAAGTAAAGAAATTCAATAAAAATAACATATGAATATATCTGAGAGATGTCGGAGAGTCCTTGGGTTAGCAGGTTGAAAGAAGATGCAAACAATGCTTCATCAACAATAATAATCTTGCAAACCAGGGAACAATAGATTTTAGCATCTGCAACTGAAGCATTGGCATAGAATTCCAACAGAGTATCTTCATAGAAGATCACATGCAAGCTTAGAAATGTTAGGAGTCAAGTAACCTCCAGTGATTTAAACATCGCAACCATCGAATAATCCTCAATGCCATAAACAGACTCAAAATTAACTTGGTAAGCGTTCATCTTGTAGGCTGCCATTTCTGTAATTTGAAAGGTATTTGGACGTAAAAGAAATCTAAAATTGCAGATATTACTGAGAGTAAGAATATGAAAAGATTTTTTATGAACACGGTAAATAAGAATGAGGCAGTCAAACGAGACAAATGCGGTTCTACATGTCAATGTGTATGTGGTTATTTTCACATGACGGAAAATATAAATTGATTTGATAAATATATTTTTTAATACGTTTAAATATTTAAACATTCAAGAGTTCAAAAAAATATTCGTTTGACTGTCATTAAAAAATTAATTTATAATAAGTAAATTCAACTAATTACACTATGTGATAAGGGCTACTAAAAAGAGAATTATTGAAATTCAGCAAAGATTCCATTTCATTACACCAGTCTGCTTTATCAATGTAATTAGGGATGTAAACGAACCAAACCGTTTGTGAGCTATTCGAAGCTCGATTCGATAAAAGCTCGTTTGAGCTCGTTTAATGAGACTCGTTAAGATAAACAAACCAAACTCAAGCTTTACAGTATTCGGCTCGTTAGCTCGTGAACATGTTCGTTGGTAAGTTCATGAGTAATTTTTTAGATGAAAATATAATAGTTTTGATATTTGATTTATTGATTTTGCATATTATTTATGAAGTATATAGAAAAATCTATTAAATTTATTTATTATAACAAATTTACAAATTTTAATAAGAATAATATATTTTTCTTTAAATATATAATTTACTTTTTAATTAATTTAATAAAAATTTAAATGTATAATTCATATTTATTAAGCTTGTTTAGGCTCGATAAAGGTTTGAATAAGCTCGTGAGCCATGCATATATTCGTTAAATAAAGCTCGAGCTCGGCTCGATTATAAACGAACCAAGCTCAAACATTCAAGAGTTCGGCTCAGCTCGACTCGATTACATTCCTAAATGTAATCAGTGGAGCATTATTCAGCAAAGTCTATGCTGAATATGTAATCACTATCCCCCTAAAAATATGCATATATATATATGTATGTATATATATACACATATATATGTATATATATCTGAATAATAATTAAGATTAATCAATTAATTCTAAAATATTTCATAAATAAAAAAACTTAGTCTCTGGTAGTGGTTTGGTGAAGATATCAACAGCTTGTTGTTCAGCAGATACATATTCTAATATTATATATATTTTTAGAACATAGCGTTTGATGAAGTGATGCGTGATGTTGATATGCTTAGTTCTAGAGTATAAAATATGACTATATGTGATTGCAATCGCACTGGTATTGTCACACAAAATAGGAGATTTAGAAGCCTCAATTCCGTAATCGTGTAATTGTTGTTGAATCTATAGAAGTTGTGAGCAGCAACTTCTGACAGCTAAATATTCAGCTTCTATTATTGATGTGGCAATGGAAGTCTGGTTCTTACTAAACCAAGATATCAGTCGATCACAAATAAATTGACATGAGCCACTTGTGATTTTCATGTCTAATTTGCACCATGCATACTTAGCATTTGAATATACAATTAAATTAAATGTGGAATATTTTGGATACCACAATCTGACATTCTGAGTTCTTTTCAGATATTTTATGATACGTTTAATGGCAAGATATTGAGATTGTTGAGGATCATATTGAAATCTTGCACACACATACATCAAACATTATATCAGATCTTTTGGCAGTTACATAAGTAAAGAAACAATGAGACCTCGATATACGATTTCATCCACTGAAATTGCCCTTTAATATATATCCAGTTTAGTTGATGAAATCATCGGAGTTGATGTTGCTGAACATGTTTACATGAAAAACTTTTTCAGTAATTCTTTGTTGTTCTTCATTTGATTTATGAAGACGTAAGATTCAATCTGTTTGACTTGTAAGCCTGTTAAGAATGTCTCGAATTTATCATGCATTAACTTAGCAAATTTCTCGCACAATTTTGAGTTAATAGATCCAAAAATGATCATTAAGCGGAATATTATCATTCTTAATAAATTTAAACAGAGTCTTGTCTACTGATCCAATATTAAATTCATGATTGATCAAAAATTGAGACATGATGTCATACCATGTCCTTGGTATTTGTTTCAAATCATATAAGGATTTATGCAATTTAAACAAATAGGTTCGGTAGAGCATGATCAAGAAAACTTGGAGATTGTTTAACATATACCTCATCTTGTAATAAACCATTCAGAAAGTCAATCTTGACATCCATCTTAAATGCATTAAATTTTTTACAACAACATTTTCAGGAAAGATTCTAATTACTTCTAATCTGGTTACAAGAGCAAAAATATCATCAAAATCAATTCATTCCTCTTGACTAAATCCTTGTGCTACTAATCTTGTTTTACATTGTATTATTATCCCATCTTCATTTAATTTATTCACAAATACACATATAGTATAAGGTCTAAAATGCGATAATGTAATCCAACTATACACAAATCTAATAAAAAATGAAAAATGCTTAATTAAATTACTTTAATTACATTTATTGAATATGGTAGGCATGTTTACATGTTTAAAATATAGTTTATACTAGAATGCATAAAACTATATTTTAAAGGTTATTCGAGACGCGATTGAAGAACGAATATCGGGGCCATAAAAGAGAAAATATTTTTATTAAATGATTATTTTTAATTATTTTATATATGGTGTATTTAATGTGTATTTTCAAAAATGATAAATTTTAAGGTGTTTTTACGCGCCAAGTCGTATTTTTAACAAGTAATCGATTTCTGACGAAGATAAAGACTTTTAGGAACTCGGGTAATATTTTCGAAAATTTTTATAAACAAAAAATTTTCCTACTATCTAATGGGCCTAAACTTATATCTTATTATTTATATCAAAACAAGTCCCGAAAACCCTAACCTACAACACTCAAAACACACGCCTGAACACTAGGACTCCTTGGGCAGCAGCTTACACGATCACACACTCACTTTTTCAAGAAAATGATGTTAAATTTGAAGGAAATTCAGCAAGCCTCCTCCCCCGTCTCGCCGCCAATGTTCCTCACATCTCAAGTAATTTTTCGTGCATGAAATATGTAAAGGCACGCCTTAATCTTCCTTCACTCATCGTTCATATCATATTATATGTAATGATACTTGTTTGCATGAAAAATATGATACACATCTTATATTTTTGTATGACAAAACATGAACAAAACTAGAGTTTTCATCTTTTAAAATTCATGTTTATGATGCACAAAGGGGCTGCCATGGAAGGGCTATTGGAAGGGACATTTTTCAACAAGTTTAAGGCTCTATATATGCATATGTAAGAGCTGTACAAGAAGGTAACGAAGTCGAACGAAAATTGAGATCATATGGTAGCTAGGATTTCGGCTAGGTTTTCCTAGAGGGGCGGGCCACTTAGCTTCTGTAGGGACGTGTTCATGGGTCTTACGAGGGCTGAGTCATGGTCTCAGATGGCCTGAGGGAAGGCTGGTGCAAGGAGGAGGGGTCGTAGGTTGAAGGGTGGTCGCGCGCAAGGCTTATAGGCGACGGCTTGATGGTTGCTAGTTATATGCTCTTTAAGCCAAGTCTAGCAGGGTCTCTGGGGTTGATTCATGGTCCTAGGATGTTCAGACAGGGTCTGGTTGGGTTGGCCATGGGCTAGGGTCGAAGGAGTTGAAGGTTTGATCAAGCTAGGGTTTCAAAATTGAGCAGAATTATCCAGCAGCCTTCCTAGGCTTTTTCAAAGGTTTTAATTGCCTTGATTTGAGTTATATAGGGTATGGTTAGGTGTTAATAAACTATAGTTCAAGTTTGACAAAGTTTGGTTAAGTTTCGAGTCGATTCGGGTTAAAACCGAGACGTGCGTTTAAGTTTTAAAATGCTTATTTTGAAAGTTATCGAATTTTATGATGAAAAATGATAATGATAAAAGACGTTTTGCATGCTTGGTTTAAAAGAAAAATGATATATATATGCATGAATTTTTATAAGTGATGAAAATAATGAAAGGTTGAAAGAGGTGACTTGATTGTGACTAATACGATGATATGATGACATGTAAGGCCAAGGCTCAGTTGACGGGTGAGAGTGTCACTGATGTCCTGGCCGCCTGGTACCATGGTTTTACATAGATGGATCCATCGACCTACAGCTGATACGAAAGTCACAATTGAATATCTGAATTTAATGAAAAGAGAAAACGTATATGTATATAATGAAAATAAATGCTTATGATGAAACGAAAAAGGTTTAAAGATATGATGTTCATGAAAAGCTATTTATTAAAAATATCTTTCACTATTGTTTGTTAATGTATATGTATTACTTGCTATCATGGTTAAGGTTTGCTGAGTCGATAGATTCACTAGGTGTGATCGATGTATGTGAGCATGATGTTGTTGATGATAGATGACTTGATGGTTGAACTAGCTGGACTGATGGTGCACATAACCCGATGGCCTTTGCTAGTTTCTGCATTAAGATTACTTAAAAGATTTTATGACTTTATGCTTTTTAGTGGTTTGGAGAGATTTAAGTGTAAGGTCTAAGAAATTCGATCTATGTAACCTGAATGCATACAATCTATGGTTTTATTTAAAAGTTGTGTTTAAAGATTTTTATGCATTTAATGCATTATTATTGCATGGTTAGAGTTTATTTCATGATTATTTCAAAGTTGCATGCATTAGGGTTTTAAGTTGCATTTCGCGCTCAAACGAGGAACGGAGACCGGGGATTATCAGGAAATTTTTTTATTAAATGATTAATTTTAATTAATTAATTTGAAGTGTTTTAAGGGTGTTTTTAAAAAATTGGGTCTTGGTGGGTATTTTTACTCATCGGGTCATATTTTTATCGGCACACAAATTTTAAAGATTCAGAGGATATTTTGAGGGCTCGGGAAATATTTTCTAAAACATATCAAAACAGAATATTTTTCGGTAGTGTTATTGGATTTGATGGGTTTATTTTAATGCTTAATTGGCTCAAACCATTTTCAATTCATTTAAGTTTTAATTAGGGCCCATTTGTGCATGTAAATTTTATTTAAACCCTACCTAAGTAACCCTAAACCTAATGCACACCTTGAAGCCGCCCACCCCACCTTTCAGCAGCCTCTCCCTCATGAATTTCAGCAGCAAGTCTCGGCCATTGGTGGTTTCTTCAAGAAACCTTCTCCTCGCCTCTCCGTTTCACGTCCCAAGTGCGTATCTTCAAGCTTTTGATTGTTTAAACGCCAAGGCACACATGTATCTATTTTTTTTCCTCCTCATTCACTCCCATAGTATGTTGTTATCTATGTTATTGCATGAAGAAAACGTTGGTTTATCTTGTAGCTTCATTCTTTTCAAGATTTAAATGAAAATAATTCATTCTAATGTTTGTTGCTCACATTTTTATGGAATTTTTGCAAGGGGCTGCCGAGTTTTGATGCTAAGGGGCTGAACAAGGTGGTAAGGTGTTGTCTTGAGGCTAGAGTCGAGTGCCAGTCGGGCTAAGTCGAGGGCCGATCGTTACTTTGTGGAAGGGTTGTCTCGGTTTTGGTATAGAACGAGTGTTGGGGCTGAGCCAGCGGTTCAAGGGGCGATCCAAGCCATGGACCAGACCCTGGTGGGTTTGCGACACGGTCTAGGGATGCTCAACCACTGCTGGAACCAGTCAAGGAGCCGATCGATCGAAGTAAGGGAGATGGCCGCGTGTTGGTTGTTTTGGATGTGCCTCAGGTGTGCGTGCATCGTGGCATGCATGGGCTGTGTCCTTGAGATAGTTCAGTCCAGAAGGGTCTTAGAGTAGTCTAAGAGGGGCTGGTCCGTGCAGGTCCTAACCGATCAGGTGTCGGGTCGAAGGTTTGGGTCTACGGTTGCGACTAGGGTTTTGATTGTTGGTTAAATAAATTCCAGCAGCTTTTGGTCTAGTTTTCGTGGGTCGTAGGTGGGCTGGAACGTGTGGTTTAAGGGTTGGATAGATTTAAGACATGAGTTGAGTTGGGAAAAATTTGGTTTAAGTTTCGGGTTATAACCGGGACCCCGGTCCAAATTTTAAAACGAATCATTTAATTTTGAAACGGGCTCAATTTACATCTAAGAAATGCTAACAAATAAATTTTGGGATGTTTTAAGGAGTTTGGTAAGTTTCGGGTCGAAATTTTGAGGTCAAGGGGTAAAATGGTCATTTTGGGTTTCCAAGGGCAAAATTTTTCATTTTCACCTGAGTCGAGATTTTAGTCCTGGAAGCGTCCTGAACACAATTTGGCATGTTTTTGTATCACAAGCATGATTTTTATGAAATTATGAAAAATATGTTGCATGCTTGATTTTAAGGAAAAAATTAGGTATGTGCATGCTTTTGATAAGTGATGAAAATGATGATGTTTTTGAAGGATGTAAATTGAATGTGACTGACGATATATATGTATACGATGATGATGAGTCATAGGCTCAGTGCATGGGTAATACTGTCGCTCATGTCCGACAGCCGGTTACCACGGTTATATGTAGATGGATCTATCGAATAGAGATGATATGATAGAGCTGGTACGATTAGAGCTGATACGGAAGTCATAACTAATGACCTAGATTTTCTCCATGGGGCGCACCGGTACTTTTTGTGAAAAAGAAAGATGGCAGCATGCGGCTTTTTATTGACTACACGGAGCTGAACCGTGTCACGGTCAAGAACAAGTATCCACTGCCCAGGATCAAAAATCTATTTGATCAGCTTCAGGGAGCATAGGTATTCTCGAAGATAGACCTTTAATCAAGATACCATCTGATGAAAGTAAGAGAGTCTGACGTACATAAGACGGCATTCAGAACGCGTTATGGGCACTATGAATTTATGGTGATGCCTTCGGTTTGACGAACACGCCAGCGATCTTCATGGATATCATGAATCGCGTGTTTCAGCCATATTTGGAGCAGTTTGTCATAGTTTTTATAGATGACATACTGATTTATTCGAGGAGCAGAGAGGAGCACAGTCAGCATATGAGACTGTACTGCAGAATTTACAGGACAGATGGCTGTTTTCCAAGTTCAGTAATTGCGAGTTCTGGCTTGACAGAGTGACATTCTTGGGCTACATTGTATCTCGGGATGGCATAAAGGTCGACCCCAGTAAAGTGGAGGCAGTGAGAGATTGGCCAGTGGTGGTATTTGCCCTGAAGATCTGGAGACATTATCTGTGTGAGGCCCGGGGCCGAATAGGGCGGGGGGTGATCGCCGGTTCCATGAGGTTGTACGGACAATGAGCGACTCCTGGCAGGCTTCTAGGTGGAGGGAACATGAATGAACCGATCCCAGACGGGAATGAGAGGGATTCCTAGACTGTTCAATGTAATGGACTGTACAGTTGAAGAGGGCTTAAAAGATTTGATTGGTACTACTCATATCACGAAGGTTCATCTTCTTTTCGGTAGCTCATCACATAAAAACTCCAAAGTTAAGCGTGCTTGACTTGGGGCAATTTTGGGATGGGTGACCTCCTGGGAAGTTTCCTAGGGTGCGTGTGAGTGAGGACATAAGCATGTTGGAAAGACTCGTCTTGGTACAGTGAGGACAGTCGTCGAATCTGGGGCGTTACAGTTGGTATCAGAGCCGACCTCTCTTAGTACGGTATGGTTCGGGGACGAACCAAGCAGAAGCTGGTGGGCATGTGAGGCCCGGGGCCGAAGAGTGCGGGGGGTGATCGCCGGTGCCATGACGTTGCACGGACAATGAGCGGCTCCTGGCAGGCTTCTAGGTGGAGGGAACAATAATGAACCGATCCCACACGGGAATGAGAGAGATTCCGAGACTGTTCAATGTAATGGACTGTACAGTTGAAGAGGGCTTAAAAGATTTGATTGGTACTACTCATATCACGAAGGTGCATCTTCTTTTCGATAGCTCATCACATAATAACTCCAAAGTTAAGCGTGCTTGACTTGAGGTAATTTTGGGATGGGAGACCTCCTGGGAAGTTTCCTAGGATGCATGTGAGTGAGGACATAAGCACGCTGGAAAGACTCGTCTTGGTACAGTGAGGACATTCGTGGAATCTGGGGCGTTACAATTTGTATGGGGAGAAGTGCAGGATTTTCACTGATCACAAGAGCCTGAAGTACTTCTTTACACAGAAAGAGATGAACATGAGACAGAGGAGATGGCTAGAGCTAGTGAAAAATTACAAATGTGACATTAGCTATCATCCGGGTAAGGCTAATGTAATTACACATGCCTTGAGCAGGAAGACTGCAGTGATCGCTCATATATCAGTATAGAGACCGTTGCAGAAAGAGATGCAGCGGTTTGAGCTTGCAGTTTATGCCAGGGGCAGTGCCCCTAATCTTGCTATCTTGACAGTGCAGCCGACACTGAGAGACAGAATTTGGACAGGGCAGACTTCAGACGAGCAGCTACTGAAGTAGAGAAAGAGGGACGAGGCTAAGGGCCGGAGACTGTATGTATACAGTTGTGGATGGCATAGTCAGATATAGGGACCGAGAATCTGGGGCGTTACAATTTGTATGGGGAGAAGTGCAGGATTTTCACTGATCACAAGAGCCTGAAGTACTTCTTTACACAGAAAGAGATGAACATGAGACAGAGGAGATGGCTAGAGCTAGTGAAAAATTACAAATGTGACATTAGCTATCATCCGGGTAAGGCTAATGTAATTACACATGCCTTGAGCAGGAAGACTGCAGTGATCGCTCATATATCAGTATAGAGACCGTTGCAGACAGAGATGCAGCGGTTTGAGCTTGCAGTTTATGCCAGGGGCAGTGCCCCTAATCTTGCTAGCTTGACAGTGCAGCCGACACTGAGAGACAGAATTTGGACAGGGCAGACTTCAGACGAGCAGCTACTGAAGTAGAGAAAGAGGGACGAGGCTAAGGGCCGGAGACTGTATGTATACAGTTGTGGATGGCATAGTCAGATATAGGGACCGACTGTGTGTTCCTGACAGTGATTCCCTGAGGGTGGATATCTTGAGCGAGGCCCACTACACCCCGCACTCCATCCATCCAGGGAGTACGAAGATGTATAAGGATCTTCAGTCTCTTTATTAGTGGCCGGTTATGAAGCGGGATATTTTGCAATTCATCTCCGAGTGTTTGACATGTCAAAAGGTCAAGTCAGAGCATTAGAGACCTGCAGGGAAGCTAAGACCACTCCTTATTCCCGAGTGGAAGTGGTAGAATATTACCATGGACTTTGTGACAAGGCTTCCGAGGACGGCTGTAGGATATAATGACATATCGGTGATTGTCGATAGGCTCACTAAATCAACTCATTTTCTACTGATCAAGAAGATTTTCACCATGACTCAGTATGCAGAGCTGTACATTAGAGAGAACTGCATGGGATTCCAGTGTCCATTGTGTCAGACATGGATACGAGGTTCACGTCTACGTTCTGAAAGAGTCTGCATCAAGCGTTGACTATTAAGCTGCTATTCAGTACTGTCTTCCATCCCCAAATCGACGGGTAGTCAGAGAGGGTGATTCAGATTCTGGAGGACCTACTCAGAGCTTTCATGATCGACTTTCAGGACAGTTGGGAGCCAAAGTTGCCTCTTGTGGAGTTCACATACAATAACACTTATCAGGCATCGATCGGTATGGCTCCATATGAGGCACTGTACGGGAGGAAGTGTAGGTCGCCTGTGTATTGGGACGAGGTATGAGAGAGAGCAGAATTGGATCCGGATATTGTCAGGCAGATCGCAGAAATAGTGGTCAGGATTCGAGACAAAATGAGGACCGCTCAAAGCCGATAGAAGAGTTACGCAAACCAACAGCGCAGAGATCTTGAGTTTTTCGTAGGGGATCACGTGTTCGTGAAGGTCGCACCGATGAAGGGTGTGATGAGATTTGGAAAGAAGAGAAAGCTCAGTCCGAGATACATAGGGCCGTTTGCGATCCTGGAAAGAGTTGTGACACTCGAATACAGAGTTGCATTACTGCCGAATCTGGCAGGAGTTCATAATGTGTTCCATATCTCCATGCTGTGGAAGTACATGTCGAATCCTTCGCATGTACTGAACTATGAGCTACTTCAGCTAACGCCGAACTTGTCATTTGAGGAGAGGCCCGCTCAGATTTTGGACAGACAGGAGAGGAGGCTCCGGAACAAGGTGATTCACATGGTCATAGTCAAGTGGCTGAATCATTTTGAGGAGGAGGCTACTTGAGAGACGGAGACCGAGATTAGGTTCACTACCCGGAGTTATTCGGTATGTTTTAATTTCGAGGACTAAAATGGATTGAAAAGGGTTTTGAGCCTATTATACATTGGTGGTTTCAGCAGCAAGTCTCGGCCATTGGTGGTTTCTTTAAGAAAACCTCTCCCTGCCTCTCCGTTTCACGTCCCAAGCGCGTGTCTTCAAGCTTTTGATTGTTTAAATGCTAAGGCACGCATGTATCTCTTTTTTCCCTCTTCATTCATGCCCATAGTATGATGTTATCTATGTTACAGCATGAAGAAAACCTTGGTTTATCTCGTAGCTTCATTTTTTGCAAGATTTACATGAAAATAATTCATTCTAATGTTTTTTGTTCACATTTTTATGGATTGTTGCAATGGGCTGCCATGTTTTGATGCTAAGGGGCAGAACAAGGTGGTAAGGTGTTGTCTTGAGGCTAGAGTCGAGTGCTGGTCGGGTTAAGTCGAGGGTTTATCGTTACTTTCTGGAAGGTTTGTCTCGATTTTGGTATAGAACGAGTGTTGGGGCTGAGCCAACAATCCAAGGACCAATCCATGCCATGTACTAGACCCTGGTGGGTCTGAGACATGACCTAGGGAGGCTCGACCACTGCTGGAACCAGTCATGGAGCCGATCGATCGAAGTAAGGGAGATGGTCGCGTTTTGGTCGTTTTGGATGTGCCTCAGGTGTGCGTGCTTCGTGACTTGCATGGGGATGAGTCCTTGAGATTTTTCGGTCTAGGAGGGTCCTAGGGTGGTCTAGGAGAGGCTGGTCCATGGCTGGTCCTAACCGGTTAGGTGTAGGGTCGATGGTTTGGGTATACGGTTGCGACTGGGGTTTTTATTGTTGGTGAAATAAATTCCAGCAGCCGTTGGTCTTCTTTTTCTGGGTCGTAGGTTGGCTGGAACATGTGGTTTAAAGGCTGGTTGGGTAGATTTAAGTCATGATTTGAGTTGTGAAAAATTTGGTGAAGTTTCGGGTTTATTTGGGTTAAAATCTGGAACGTAGTCCAAGTTTTAAAACGAATCATTTATTTTTGAAACGGGCTCGAGTTTACGTCTAAGAAATACTTATAAATATGTTTTGGGATGTTTTAAGGAGTTTGGTAAGCTTCGAGTCGAAATTTTGAGGTCCAGGGGTAAAATGGTCATTTTGGGTTTCCGGGGGAAAAATTGTCATTTTGCACCTGAGTCGAGATTTTAGTCCTGGAAGCGCCCTAAGCACAATTTGGCATGTTTTATTTAAATTTTTTTGTATCACAAGCATGATTTATATGAAATTATGAAAAATATGTTGCATACTTGATTTTAAGGAAAAAATTATGTATATGCATGATTTTGATAAGTGATGAAAATGATGATGTTTTTGAAGGATGTGAATTGGTTGTGACAGACGATATATATGTATAAGATGATGATGAGGCATAGGCTCAGTGCATGGGTAGTATTGTCGCTGATGTCCCACAGCCTCCGGGTACCACAGTTATATGTAGATGGATCCATTGAATAGAGCTGATACGATAGAGCCGATACAATTAGAGCTGATACGGAAGTCACAACTAATGAACTGAATTCAATTAAATAAATGTTTAAGTATATGATGATATGATGAGCTGTTTTGACATGCATGCTTTTATGATATGTTTACGTTTACGTCTTTAAGATCATGAAACGTATTTTTATTACAGCACTTTTTACTGTTGCTTGTTATGTATATGTATTTGCTATTAACGTTGCTGGTGTGTTGAGTCTTTTGATTCACTAGATATGTATGATGCAGGTGAGCATGTTGATGAGGAGGCTAGAGGCGCCGAATTCTGAGTAGGCAGGACTGCATGTGCCCACATGACCCGAGGACCATATTTTCTTCACATCACTTTTTATGAGTTTAGGGTGGACATGTACATTTTTATACACTTGTTTTGACATGTTGATGATTACCAGGATCTTTACTTGTTCATTTTTTTAACACACATTTATGATGGACGAGTTGGCAATTTTTGACTGCAGTATTTTATCTGTTATTTGACTATGATTATTTTTAAAAGCCCTATTTTTCAGCAGCGTTGTATGCATGCACAATCCATGAAATTTTCGAGGTTTATCTTGTAAAAAAAATTAAAAAAAATTAGTAGCATTTTAAGTAGTAGATGGTTCATTAAGAGTTTATGCTTTATTTTGAAAAATGTTAGTTTTAGGTTTTGGTTTACGATTTATTATTTTATGTTTTGCATACGTTCTTTTGGATTTAATAATAGGTTGGTTGGTTTATTTAAATAGTGCAAAAGTATATTTAAAATATATATATATATATGTATGTATAGTATAATTCGGCCGAATGGAAGGATAGGAAGAAAATATTTTTTCCTAGTGGATTTTAAAGAAAAACGAGTAATAGACATTTTAGTTGATATCAGAACAATATTCTTGGAAAGGGTTGTGCCACCGTCAGTTCCCAAAAGCTTAGCTGTCAAGCCTCATGTTTGTAAATTCAAATGCTTTAAATTTTTTTATGATGGTACTTGCATGTTTACATTGTTCATATGTTTAATTTACATGTTTAAAAGTTTTTTGAAGTCGATTGATATTTATGGTTTAAGTTGCTCGAAAAAAGATTTTTATATGCTGCATGATTAGAAATTTAGATTTAAAATGCATGTTGATTACGTTTAGAATTTGAAAAACGTTCAGATATAGTGCCTCCTAAAAGTGCACCTAATACTGACAGGAAAGCTAATACTAATGAGGATAATCAAGGGAATGCACCTCCACCTCTTAATGGGGATGCTGCTACTCGTGTTCTAGAGGGTATGACACGTTTCTTTGAGCAGCAGGCTTAGCAGGCTCCGAGGCCACAATACGATATGTATGATCAGTTCCAGAGGCTAAGTCCGAATAAGTTTTATGGCACCACCGACCCATTTTCTGCTGAGAGTTGGATTCGATCTCTTGAGGTGCATTTCCGTTATCTGAATATGGGAGATGCTGACCGAGTTAAATGTGCCACTTACATGCTGCGAGATTTTAACGCTCGAAAACCCGAACACACTAACAACATGCATGCATGAAAATTTATTCGAATTTATTTAAATGAGTTGTCTAGAAGCATGTTTAAGTATCTGCGTGATTCAAATGATTATTTAACTGAATGCTATGAACGTAAACTGTATGCAGTCGAATACGCGATGCACGACAGAAGGCGAGAGAACCAGGGACGATTTTGATAAATTTTCTATTTTAGAAAGTTATAAATAGAAACTTGGGACTCAGTAATCCAAATTATGAAAACGACATATCTATTTATAGTAAGAGACGAACTTAATCGGTATCAAACTTTTGCTAAGAAAATGAGTAGTTTCAGGTTTGCGGTACTAGAAATGAGTAGCATTAAATATTTTTAAATAATGTTGGGACTTTTTAGTGAAATAATTATGGGTTTAATTAACATTTTAATGGGGCTAGATTGTTGGTGATTAATTAGATAATTATAGGGCCATTTATGTAAACTAAAGCCCACTTAATAACTCAACGACCTACTTAAATAAAACTCTAGCCTAACACCCCTAAACTACACACCTCTCACCTTCAGCATACACAAACACACACATTCAAATTCCTAGGGAGGCCGAGCCATAGAGGAGAGGAAGGAAAGTAGATTCATGTCCCGTTCGTCTCTCGTTGCGTCGTCGCTCGTATATCGTAAGAATAAAGGAACAAGGCATGTTTCCAAACCATTTTTCATGCCCCATCAAATCCATAATATTGCATGTATGCTGATGTTGTGTGAAAAGTTGTAAGGATGATGGTTTTCAATTCCATATTTGTGCATCCCATGTTTTCATAAACGATCCTTAACGTTTTGTGAATTGTTGAAGGAGAGATGCAAACCAAGGTATCCAAGGCTGGTATAGATGTTTAAGAAGAGGACTGAAGGGACAAAGGATGAACCAAGGAGCCCCATAGGGCTGTCCAGCCTTGCACGCAAACGCGTGTAAGCCGTCAGTGCAGGGGGGGGGGGGGGGGGGGGGGGCTTGGGTTCTATTGGCCTTGGGGGCTGCATGGAACCCTAGCCATAGTTTGTAGGGCTATTTTAGGGTTCTAGGAAGGTCTTAGTTGGGGGAGGATAGGGCCTGGACGAGCTGGTGAAGCACAGCGGCCGTGACTCCATAGAGCGTGTGTGTTGGCCTGTTTTAGACTATGGGGTTTCCTAGGGCTAAGGGGTCGGTTCAAGGGATGTACCATGGGCTAGGGTAGTGTCTTAGGGTCCTAGTGATGGTCTAGTGTAAGCCAAGAGTCGAGCCAAGGGCATCCACAGCCTCTAGAGAGTTTGTTCCTCGACTGAACGTGAAGAGCCATATGGTGCGCTGCTGATGTGAAGGGCTTAGAGCTTAGTGCGTCTGGTCTGTGTTTGAAAGGGCCTAATTATGGTCTTTTCTAGGGTTTAAGGAAGGGTCTAGGGCCTGGTTCGGGGTCGTTTCGAGCCGTGATCCATTCAGAGTCTTAAATTGCCCAAATGTGTGAAAAAAAGAGGGCGAGTTGAGCCTAGGTTAAAAATTTAATCCATGTTTCCGTTTTGGCTTGGGCTTGGGAACTTCCAGCAGCTTATATTGAGTCTTGGGATGATAGTAAAGGTCTGGTCTCTGGTTGGTTCGAGTCGGAATGTAGTTTGGTCATTTGTTAATCGAAAATGTGAAAACGGTGGTAAAGAGTCATCCGGTAAGCGAATGGAGTCGTTTTTGAGACGTAGGTCCTAAGATTGAATTTCCAGCAAGCCACTAGATATTTTTTGAGTTTTCAAAGTTTTTAAATTGAGTCGTTTTCGTTAAGTCAAGGCTCCGGTGTCGTCCGAGTATGTATAGCGTTGAAACGTGTGCGCTTGGTTCGAGGAAAGTCGAGGGTGGTTTGAAACTTCCTACAACAATTCCACATCATGAAAATTGTTATTTTTCAAAGTTTTAAAATATATACATGATATATGCCATTTTTAAGTTTTAACGTATTTGCACGTATATGTTATTTTTATCAATCTCAACGTTTACAAATGATATGAGCTCTTTTTGGAAAATTTAAAGAATATGGAAAGTTATGAATGTTTTATGAAATGTAAAGCAAAGGAAATATTTTTGAGGAATGTGAATTGATCGTGGCGTAAAAGTAGTCAGGGATCCGTTGAAAACGGGAACGGTGTACTTGCAATGACAAAGGGAGTGAACCGTCGAGAATGGGGGCGAGAATCTCAATGATAATTGATCCATTGAAAAAGTGAATGGTGAAGTTATTGTTATGATAGTCGGTGGGATCCTCAAAGAAAAGGACGTTGAACCCGACAGCCTAGTACTATGGTCTATAGATTGATCAATAGAATGAATGTTGTCACTTTTAAGGATCGGATTTCACCTTAAAATGATAATTTTAAATGAAAAATGTTCATATCTATGCATGATTTCAAAATTTTCATATTTTGAAGGTTTTATGTTTGCATGAAGGAGACTATTTTAGTAAAAATAATTTTGATGCATGTGAGTGTATATGTATGTACTTGATATATTAGGTTTGAGCATGCTGAAACATTAAATTCACTAGGTTTGAATAGTCGTAGGTGATGACGATGTTGAGTCGTGAGGTCCGGACTATCGAGTCATCCGGGAGGCCTGCGCATACCCGAGGACCTAGAAATTCCGCATATGTTAAAGACTTTTGATGAATTTATGGATTATCGCTATTATTTATAGACTGTTAAGATGCTAAAATTTATTGAATTGAATTTTAGACTTTTGTTGCTTTATTTACTTATTCCGCATGAATGGTTTTGGATATTATGGGATTCATTTATTGGATTATTTATGCTAATTTATTTATGATGAATAAATTATGCATGCTCTAGGGAAAAAAATAGTGTAAATTAAATGAATTTAAAAGTAGAGGCATTTCAGTTGGTATCAGAGCAGTGATTCTTGAAAAGGGTTATGCCTACTGCTGCTTCCGAGGAGCTCGAGAAGTCATGCCTCAATGTTTGTGATTTTTATTGCTTTAAATTTTTATTATCTTATTATTTATTTAATTTACTAGATGAAGTTGGTTATATGAGTGTCTTAGATAAATGTTAGATTCCTTTTATTTTAAAACTGCATGTTGGTTATGTGTTGGGTTGGACGACTTGTACAAACATGCCTTCTATGAGTTCTTCGCAAAGATAATGAGGATAGGCAGGAGGAGGAGATTCTACCGCCTCCTCCTAATCAGGATGCTAGTGCTCGTGTGCTAGCCGGTATGGCTCGATTACTAGAGCAGCACGTTGGTAATGCTACAAGGGTCCGACCGAAGGCAGTATATGAGCGGTTTAGGAGGATGGATCCCGAGAAATTTTCTGCAAGTACCGATCCATTCGTGGCTGAGGGATGGATAAATCTTTGGAGGTGGTTTTTAGGTATATGGATATGGCGGACACTGACAGGGTTTGTTGTACCATCTATTTGCTAAAGAGTGATGCTTCCTTATGGTGGGAGGGAGTGGAGCGGAGAGTGGATCTGGCGACATTGCCTTGGGAGGGCTTCAAGAGGGTATTATTTGAAAAGTATTTTACCGCCGATGTTCCTTCGAGGTTGATGAGAGAGTTTATGAGTCTCTACCAGGGGGATGCATCTGTTGCTAAAATCGTCCAGAAGTTTGACCGGGGCTGTCACTTTTTGCCCCTGATTGCAAATGATGCTGCAGAGAAGATACGTCATTTTTTATGGTTTGAGGTCCACGATCTGTCGGGATGTGATGCTGTCTGACCCGATTGATTATACTGTTGTTGTTGCTAAAGCCTTTCGAGATGAGCAGTCACTGAAAGACATGAGTGGGAGATGCAGCGCAAGAGGAACCGTTCCCAACAATCGAATCAGTAGAATAAAAAACCCTTCACGGGTCCTAGAAAGGGACAAGGTCAGCAGAAGCAAAGAGCACTGAGGCAACCACAGAAACCGGCAGCGCCAAAGAGTGATGTAAAGCCTTTTTGCAAGGAATGCAACCGCCACCATTATGGCAATTGTCTATGGTTCTCTGGAAAGTGCTTCAGATGTGGAGAGCAAAGACATATAGATAAAGGACCTACAATAACAAAGGCCAAAACAATTGATGAGCCCATTAACTCAAGCCTATCCAAGATAGCAAGCTCATGCAATAGCTGTACATTTGATCCAATCGAAGGATTATTCCAGAACAAAGGAATTGGTTAATTTGTTGTAACAAACTATCACTACAAGAAAAATGATTTTCCGCAGCACGTTATCAACAACGTGCATTAAAAGCACGCTGGGAATATTACTTTTAACGGCGTGCACTCATATGTGCGCTGTTAATATTGTTACAATTGACAGAAATAACGGCGTGCATTAAAAGCACGATGCGGATAGTAATATTCGTAGCATGTGTTTATGTGTGCTGTTAATAAATTATATAAACGACAGCGTGCAGTTACATGTGAGCTGTTAATAACCTATGCAATTTTCACAGCGCACAATAAAGACACACCGTTAATAGTTTTATTAACTGCGTGCATGTTTATGTGCGCTGTTAAAAGTAAATCATTTTTTTAAAAAAATTGTGTCTAGACATTAACGTCGTACATTAATCGCACGCCGTCAATATTATTATTCACAGCGTATATATTAGCACGCTGCGGAAAAAATTAGCCACGGTTTTTACTAAATCGTCGCTGATTTAAAGTCAGCGATTGTTTCAAAAACCGTCGCTATATTTAGTATAAGTATTTCGTATAAATACCGATAGTTTTAAATCGACGATAATTTCGTATAAATACCGTCGCTATTAGCGACAGTTCTATATAAACCATCGCTAGTTGCCGTATTAACTTCTCTCACTAATTTCAATCAACGACGGTTCAATAAAAAACCGTCGCTACTAGCGACGAGTCAATTTCAAATGGTTTAATTAAAAACCGTCGCTAATAGTCGCAAATTGTCTATAAATATCCGATTTTCGTTCCATTTCCTCCACACCACTTCACAACACTTAAAATTTTCTCTCTTATACGATTTTAGTTTCGATTTAAGGTACATTTTTCTGTTACAATTTTTTTATTAATTTTTTAAGTGTTAGTTAAGATTATGAGTATTGTTATCATAGTCATATTGTAGTTTTTTTTTAAATTTATTAAATTATAAAAGTAAATTTTTTTTTATTTTGACGAAAAAAATAGCGACGGTTTTTGAACTGTCGCGAAATGTGGCGACGGTTTTGTAACCGTCGCTAAATTTAAACATCGTCGCTAAATTAGCGACAGAATCATTAGCCGTCACTAAATTAGCGACGGCAGCGATGGTTTTACCGTCGCTAATCTTTTTCAAAAACCGTCGTTAATTTTAGATGTTCTATGAATATTAACGGCGTACATTGCACGCTGCGGATAGGTGTATTAACGGCGTACTTATGCACACCGTGGATAATAGTATTAACAGCATGCACATGTACGCCGCGGATAATCTTGAACTTTCAACAACTTGCAGTTGTGCAGCGTGCAATGTGCGCCGCGGAAAGAGAATTTGCACGTTGCGAAAAGCCATTTTTGTTATAGTGTATTATTAGATTCAATTTCATATGTCAAAATCTTAGTGATACCATTGTGTACATAAATATTGTAAATGTTTCATGAAAAGATAAGCAATGAATTCCCTTTTACTGAGAATCAAAGCCTTTCTCTTTATTACTTTTCTTTAACTTGGTATCAGAGCCACTTCAATGGCAGACGCCACATCACATATTACCTCCATGGGAAATATCACAGCTACTTCCGCGAATCAGAATCCCATTATCATCAATCCGGCTAATCAGATCAATTCGGTGAAACTAGGAGATGATAATTTCCTCCTATGGCAGCTTCAGATTCTCGCCGGTATTCGAGGATTAGGAATCGAGATATTCATTCTTGAAAATCCCCTGTTCCTACTAACATCATCTCCGAAGATGGGTCAGACGATACCATCAATCCTCTTTTCATTTCTTGATGTCGCAAGGACCAACTCTTGTTCTCATTTCTGCTAGCTTCCATGACCGAAGCTGTGCAAGCCCAGATGATTGGTTGCATCACCTCGTCCCAACTATGGACTCGAGTCTCGCGACTCTTTGCAACCAGATCAAAAGCTCGTGTTATGCAGTACAAATTACAACTCCAAACACTGAAAAAGGTTACATTAAGCATGAAAGATTATCTCAGTAAGATGAAGGGATACATGGATCTCTTAGCTGCATGTGGCCATCCTGTTACAGACGAGGATCAGATAATTTACGTTCTTGGTGGTGTAGGCATGGAGTATGATTCCGTAGCAGTGCACATCACCTCAAGAGTAGATACTTTATCTCTACCCGAAGTTGGCGCACTCTTGTTATCTCATGAAGGAAGATTTGATGCCTACAATCTCAATTCTAATAACAAATCAAATTTTATCAATGCAGCCACTCTTTTTCATCAAAAGAAGATTGAAACCCAACAATCCTTTCAAAACTCTCGAGGATGTGGCCATGGCAGAAATTACAGAGGGGGTCAACGAGGGTGGCATAACAACAATGGACGACCAATATGTCAAATTTGTGGCATACCGGGGCATGTTGTTGAAATATGCTACTATCCTTTTGAAAAAGAGTTTGTTCCAAAATCTCGACAGCCAACACAAAACCTCAACAGGTCTGCTCTGTCAAATTTACCAGCTGCTGCTCTTGCCACTGCCTCCTCTGAATCATCAACTGAAGATTGGTGGTACTCTGATTCGGGTGCCTCGTATCATGTTACAGAGCTTGGAAATCTCACCCTTGGGACAGAGTATTCTGGTAACGGTAAAGTCCAAATGGGGAATTGTGCAGGTTTGTCGATCTCACATATTGGACACTCTAAATTTCGACCACCCTTTTCTTCACATCCTTTTCTACTGAAAAATCTACTTCGTGTTCCTTATATTACAAAAAATCTTCTAAGTGTTAGCAAGTTTTCCCATGATAATTGTGTCTTTTTTGAATTTCATCCACTTTTTTGTCTTATGAAGGACCTAGCAACGCAGACGGTTCTACTCCGAGGAACTTTACATGATGGACTATATAGGTTCGAGATTGGAACACCCCTCCCTGCCCTGTCCTCTTCAGCAGCTTGCCTCAGTACAAATCTCTCATCTACAAAGTCCCCTACTCCTTTATAGCATTCAATCAAAGTGTCTAATAGCATGTTAAATCAATGGCATTCTAGACTAGGCCATCCTTCTTTACCTGCTATGAAACAAGTTATATTACGTTGTAATGTTTCTATTCCCATAAATGAAATACTTACATTTTGAGCCCATTAGGCATTAAAACCAACATAACAAGCCCAATAACACTCCCGAAAAATATTTTGTTTAGGTACATTTTTGAAAATATTCCCCGTACCCTCAAAAAGTTTCCCGATTTGATAAAATTTATGTACTGATTAAAAATACGACTCGACGATTAAAAATACCCATCAAGGCTCATTTTCTAAAAACACTTCATATTAATTAATTAAAATTAATCATTCAATAAAGAATATTTTTCCTAAATATCTCTGGTTTCCGTTCCTCGTCCGAGTGTGAAATGCAATTAGAAACCTTAATGCATGAAACTAAAAAATAATCGTGAAATATACTCTAACCATGTAATATTTATGACTTAAATGCATAAATATCTTTAAACACCTATTTTAAATAAAACCCTAGATTGCAAGCATTCAGGTTATGTAGTTCGAATTTCTGAACCTTACAAATCGAGTTGAGAAAACTAATAATAGTGAAAGAATAAAAAACTATATTCTTAACAAGTCAAGAAAGTAAATTGCACCCTAAAATCTCAATAACAAAAATAACCAAAACAAAAGAACACAAATTTGTGTAGCCAAAATTTAGAGCAACAAAATAATTCTTCAACCAACATTTTGTATGTGTGTTGTATTCAAATGTCTCAAATATGTCACACGACAATATAGTAAAACAAAAATGATTCGTCTTTGCGAGTTCTTAAAAAATTCTCTTGTATCTCACTCATCTTGGTTCTCTAGCACTTTCGACAATTATGCAGCAGTTACTCTTCAATATATATATATACCAATGTTGATCTTGATAAGTTAGAATAGATTTCTACAAAATAAGAAAAGTAGTATTTCAATAGAAAACAAGTTCTTCCAATTAATACTTATCAAATCTATATTTTAAGAAACTCAATTTTCTAGAAAAAATAAAATTTTTAAGTAAAATCTTATCAAAAGGAAAAGAATTTCGGAGATAGATTTGTGTCTTGCCATGCAACGTGTTTCCTTTCAAATATATTATATATAAAAATATAATTAAGAAATTCTGGACACCAAATATCAACACTTTGAATCGTCTTCCAAATCAAGAGTATGTCTCTTGTGAGACGGTCTCACGAATCTTTATCTGTGAGACGGGTCAACACTACCGATATTCACAATAAAAAGTAATACTTTTAGCATAAAAAATAATAATGTTTCATGGATGACCCAAATAAGAGATTCGTCTCACAAAATACGACTCGTAACACCGTCTCACATAAGTTTTTGCCCCAAATCAAATATCTGTTAACCAAATTAAGTCCATCCAAATGCAGCATTAATCATTTGTTTTAATAAAATGGGATGAGAATTTAAACCTAACATAAATAAGTAAATATCTCGGTAAGGTAAGATACGTGTTTCCCACATTTGGGCTTCAAATATTTGGGCTCTTAAGTCAACCCACTATAGAATTGCTTTGTGTAGTTTGGGCTCAAAGCCCAAAATTAACCCAATGGCGGGAATCGGCACGCATTTTTAGCCCATCCATATAAATAAGTTCGTTGGCTACGCAAATTTCTTCTGTGCTCTTCATTTTGTTCTCCCAAGTTGTTTCTTTATCGAATTAAAATCTTTTAAACCCTCGAATGGCGAAATCCTCTCGAGCCAAGTACTCCTCGGATGAATCTGTGTCCAATTCTTCGGAGGAAGAAGATGTTGCCATGGATCAGGTCAACGACGAGGAAGACGAGGAGGAGCTCGAGGTCGTCGCTCGTACCGCCGATGATTTTGACGAGGAGGAGGAGGACAACTCCAACGCTGCTGCTGCTGCTGCTGCTCAAGAAGAATACGACGAAGAAGAGGTGCGAAAGTTGCGCCTTTTGCCTTAGCTATGTGAAGCGTGTGGTGGTTTACAATGTGACACTGAGGTCTACCCGAGATATGGGTGTTTGAATTAAGAATTTGTGTGAACAAGTAGTTTGCCTCTGTCGATTTTGTTTTTTCCGTGGTGATTTTTTAACTGTGCGGGTTCAGGTGCTTAAAATGCAATTTGTCTCTCTAAAGCGCACCAAGATACGTGCGTTTCACCCAAAGCCTGCACATATCGTTAAAGGTCGTGCCTTGCATGTCTCTAGGTGTTAAGGCTTAGCCAAGGCACACACCTCGTGAACTTTTGATAACTATGGTTTAATGTATCCGATTAGTTATGTTTGGTTCTGGGAATTTATCCCTTTCAGTATTTGATTACTTGAAAACAAATTTTGTGATGGTTTTTTTGCCTCCTGCTGGAATCTGGGCTTGTTAAATACCCTTGAGATTGTGAAGATATCTTTGCTATTTATTTGTGTTTTTTTATTAGCTTGTTTATGGCTTCTGTTGTTGTACAGGATGAAGATGTTGCAAATGAAATGTCCAAACGTGAAAAACTCCGGCTCAATGAAATGCAACGGTTGAAGAAGCAGAAGATAAGAGATATGCTGGAGGCCCAGAATGCTGCTATTGATGCTGACATGGTTTACATTGTGAAAATAGTTGTTAAGTAACATATTTTCAATATTGTTTTGTCAGCTGAGATTTTTCAACTTGTCTGTTTTGAGCAGAACAACAAAGGAAAGGGTCGTTTGAAATATCTATTACAGCAGACGGAGTTGTTTGCTCATTTTGCTAAGGGTGATCAGGCCTCCTCTCAGAAGAAGGGAAAAGGAAGGTGAGTGCCCTGCTGATACTTGTTCAGAGCATTTTTTGGTGTGCCAGTGCAATATAATATCTATTACATGATCTACACAGATATATAAAGTGGAAAAAATTGTAGTGAGCAATGCATTATCAGAAAATGAACATAATTTTTTTGTCCATGTTAAGCTCTCTTTGAATCGGAAAATCTACATAACTCCTGGATTTACTCTGAATCATTAAGTACCATGTATCTAATCACAAATCATTAGTTGACTCCAACACTTCTCTTAGTCCAGAAGTTTAGGACTTCTAACATTCTCATTAGACAAACTTTCCCATTGAAAGTGTTGTCTAAACATATTGCCAACTTGGTCAATAGCACCGCAAGAAGTCGCCTTGGTGCTGCCATTAGCTACCAGTTTCTCTCTCTAAAGGGATGACAATTCTAAGTTGGAGAGCCACGAGACATCAATTTGTTATATTTGCATGACATGCATAATGTATAGAATGATGATATATCAACTAATTGCTAGAATTTTGCATTCAAAAGATCCCAACACTTTATGAAGATTGCTTTATAACACTACCAATAAACATTGCATGATTTTGAGGTTCCATGTGAGATTAGATTTGACATTCTGCATTTGATGTGTCCTCATTTTATTCACACATAAGTGGGGATGTTCAATTACAAACTATCATGACAGTGGACCCCAATAAAAAATTTAAAGTCGAGGACTGGGAACAAGCCATAATGTGGCTGCATTCTTTGATTGTTTTTGCAGAGGGCGCCATGCATCAAAAATAACTGAAGAGGAAGAAGATGAAGAGTGTCTCAAAGAGGAGGAAGAAGGCCTTTCTGGCAGTGGAAACACAAGGCTTGTGGCACAGCCATCTTGTAAGACTGTCGTGCTTCATAGGGTGGTAATCCTCATTTAATTTGATGAGTTAGTGTTCATAGCATTGGCGCTTTTGTCTTGCAGGTATTCAAGGAAAGATGAGGGATTACCAATTGGCTGGCTTAAATTGGTTGATAAGATTGTATGAGAATGGCATTAATGGCATACTTGCTGATGAAATGGTAGGGACATGAGTAAATATGTGCTCTCGCTACTTGCAGTAATCTCTTTAATTTAATTGATGATTTCTTTTTTCTTGGAAATTTAGGGGCTCGGTAAAACATTACAAACCATCTCTATTTTGGGATACTTGCATGAGTTTAGAGGGATTACAGGCCCTCATATGGTTGTTGCTCCTAAATCTACACTTGGCAATTGGATGAATGAAATCAAACGGTTTTGTCCCATTTTGCGTGCTGTGAAATTTCTTGGAAATCCTGATGAAAGAGTATGCTTTCAGTACAAATGAGATATTCATCTGTCTTGTAGATTTTATACATCATTTTATTTTTCTAATGCTCAATTTCCAGAGATATATACGAGAGGATTTACTAGTTGCTGGCAAGTTTGATGTTTGTGTGACAAGTTTTGAGATGGCCATTAGAGAGAAGTCTGCCTTGCGCCGATTTAGTTGGCGTTATATCATTATAGATGAAGCTCATCGAATCAAGAACGAGAATTCTCTTCTCTCAAAAACGATGAGACTTTATAATACCAACTATCGGCTTTTAATAACAGGAACGCCACTTCAGGTACTTTTTATTTAGTTCTAGTGCTTTAAGTCCCTTGGTAATTTTTTTTGCCTTGTGTTTATAATCCAGATATATTTCACAGAAGTATGTGTGTGTTAAATTTATAAAAATTAAGTGGATTGTCTGATATTCTTTTCTCAGTTTTTATGTGGCATAGCTCCTACAACCAATTTTGTTGAGTATCTAACATGGTTTATGTTGCAGAATAACCTTCACGAACTCTGGTCGCTCCTTAACTTTTTACTTCCTGAGATATTTAGCTCTTCTGAAACATTTGATGAATGGTTCCAAATTTCCGGTGATAACGATCAGCAAGAAGTTGTCCAGCAACTTCACAAGGTATACCCTCAGTTTGTTATTTCATAAATTTCATTTCGTAGGAAACTTATTAGTCAGGTTTGATGAAACGTGAATCTTTAATTTGTGTTAACAGTTTCTTATAAGATAGGATGATTGATGATTAAAGCCTGAAAATATACTCTTTTTTACTTTTAAATTTTTTTTGTTTTGTAATACGAGGTTCTTCGGCCATTCCTCCTTAGAAGATTAAAGTCTGATGTCGAGAAAGGTTTGCCTCCCAAAAAGGAGACAATACTCAAAGTCGGCATGTCTCAAATGCAAAAACAATACTACAAGGCGTTGCTACAGAAAGATCTTGAGGTTGTAAATGCTGGCGGAGAAAGGAAGCGCCTACTTAATATAGCCATGCAGCTCCGTAAATGTTGCAATCACCCTTATTTATTTCAAGGCGCTGAACCTGGCCCACCTTATACCACTGGAGAACATCTTATAGAAAATGCTGGTGTGTTCCTTTTAATATCATCGAAGAATATATGTTTTTCTCATTATGACTGCCTCTTTTTGTCTTTATATTCATTTCATAAATCATTTTATGGAAAATTTTGGCGTGTTCCTTGCAATGTCATTTGGAAGAGTGTTTCTCCCGTTAACAACTGTCTTTTTTTTGCGTCTCTCTTCATTTGTGAATTGTCTTGTTATTGCAGGAAAGATGGTTCTTCTAGATAAACTGCTTCCAAAATTAAAGGAGCGTGATTCCAGGGTTTTGATATTTTCACAGGTGGTGATCACCCTTAAAAAAATAGATTCTCACTCCACACTTTGTGATGTTCTAACAGTGTTTTATTTGTTTTATTTTTTATTTTCCAAACTTAGGAATGTATTTCACACAACCTATGATAGCTCTCATTCATTTAAAAAATTATCTATCACATAAAAAGAGTGGTTTATTCCTGATTGATTATGCTGTTGTGGTGTACCCGTATTGGGTGGAAACATTGACTACCATTGCGATAAGGAAGAAATCTATATCTCATGTCTAATATTATTATTAAGATGTCATGTGATCGTTCGTAAAGGAAAATGTTTGACACTTATCTATATAATGCAAAGGCATGTGTCATCACATAGTATATGAATTATCATGTTGCAATGCTATTTGGAATGCCAGATTGACTCAAAACTTGTTAAATGTAAGGGCCTGCAAATTTTGCTCATTCTTTTCTCTCGTGTTTGTAAATAACTCTAGAGCTCGACATACATGGGCTTCATCAAATACTTTGACTTTTCAAGTGCAGCAAGAAATATGTAGGTGGTATAGAAACATGTGTTTGTAATAGAGAACATGTAGTGAGAAAGTTGTCGTAATCAGCAATGTTATATGAAATTGTTATTGGGGGTGTTTTGAAAACCATAAGATATAAAAAGTCATGGGTTAATTGGTGCTCATCTTGTCATATTTTTTATGTTCTTTATTTTTCCGTGAATTCCCCTCGAATTCATCTATATTGTACCAACAGATGACAAGGCTGCTGGACATTCTTGAGGACTACTTGATATTCCGTGGATACTATTATTGCCGAATTGATGGAAATACTGGTGGAGATGATCGAGATGCTTCCATTGAAGCCTTCAACTCTCCAGGAAGTGAGAAATTTGTCTTTCTACTGTCAACAAGAGCCGGAGGACTTGGTATTAACCTTGCAACTGCTGATGTTGTCATTCTCTATGACAGTGATTGGTGAGACTTTGCTGCTTCCACTATTTGTTTTATGACATTACCTATTATTTTACATTTAAACATTGTGAGCCTTGGCCATGTTGAATGGCAGGAATCCGCAAGTTGATTTGCAGGCTCAAGACCGTGCTCATAGAATTGGACAGAAGAAAGAAGTGCAAGTCTTCCGTTTCTGCGCCGAGGTTTTTTTCCTGTACCTACTTGGGTTAAAATGGGTCGTCGATGTGTAACTCACTCATAATTTGAGCATGATTTTTTCAAATTATTTTGGCAGTACACCATTGAGGAGAAAGTGATTGAGAGAGCCTATAAAAAGCTTGCACTTGATGCTTTGGTTATCCAACAGGGACGATTAGCCGAGCAAAAGAGTTACTCTTTTTACAATATTGGCTTTGCTTTGTAGAAGAGCATGAAACGATTATACAATTTCTAGAAACCGATAATTTTGTGTCCTGTTGCAGCTGTTAATAAGGATGAGTTGCTGCAAATGGTGAGATTTGGTGCTGAAATGGTTTTTAGTTCGAAAGACAGCACAATAACAGATGAAGATATAGATAGAATTATTGCCAAGGGAGAAGAGGCTACTGCTGAACTGGATGCAAAGATGAAAAAATTTACTGAAGATGCTATCAAATTCAAAATGGATGATAGTATGGTCTTTTTTTTATCCACACCACCGCCACCCCCCCCCCCCCCCCCCCCCCTGCCCCGTCTCTCTTCCTGGTTCACTAACCTAGATGTTGTTTTCTTCACGTTTCTGGCATGTTTTTCGCTGATGAAGCTAATTTATTTGTTTGGCCTTACTGCAGGTGCTGACTTGTATGCATTTGATGATGAAAAGGTATATCACTTGCTCATGGCTGAATATTGTGGTTTCATCTGCTTGAGCTCATTTCTTTTCTGGTTCCTTTTTATATGTGCGAAGGATGATAAGTTTGACTTCAAGAAAATTGTGAGTGAAAATTGGATGGAACCACCAAAAAGAGAAAGGAAGCGGAAGTATGTTTCTTCTATTGCTGAAATTATGCACTCAAGTATTGTATGCTGTCGGTTGACGTGAAATTTCTTTATTTTCTTTCAGTTACTCTGAATCAGATTACTTCAAGCAGACGATGCGTCAAAGTGGTCCTGCAAGACCAAAAGAGCCACGGATTCCTCGCATGCCTCAGCTGTAAACATCTTGCATTCATTAATTTGTAGATTTTATCCATTAATTTCTCTATCTCAATCTGTTTTTATCAGTCATGATTTCCAGTTCTTCAACACTCAGCGTCTTAGTGAAATCTATGAGAAAGAAGTTCGTTGTCTGATGGTGGGTTTGTCTTTCCGTTTGATTTCTCTTTTGCATATTTACTTTTGGCATCTGTCTAAATTGGTTTCATGGCTTCAGCAATTGCATCAGAGAAATCAGGTAAAAGACACAATAGACGTGGATGAACCTGAAGGTATGTTCTTTTATTTAGATGCCATTTTTCTATCAGTTTTTGTTTGATATTCCCTTGGCATGTCGTCTTCTACCTAGATGTGGGAGAGCCGTTGACTGCTGAAGAGCAGGAAGAAAAGGAGCGGCTGCTGGAAGAAGTAAGTTTTCATTATATTCAGTGGGACTTCGAACTTGTATGCATGTCAACCTGGAAACTGTGGATGCAGGGATTTTCAACATGGAGCCGGAGAGACTTCAATACTTTCATCAGGGCTTGTGAGAAATATGGTCGAAATGATATCATAAGTATCACTTCCGAAATGGAAGGGAAAACCGAGGAAGAGGTTGAGAGATATGCTGAAGCTTTCAAAATTCGATATAAAGAATTGAATGGTATGCACCAAGTATTGCTCTATTTTAACTTTTAAGCAAATTTTCGATTTTGAGAAACATTCATTTCTAGGTCGTTTTTCCCACCAAGAATTAATAATCCTTTCAATTATTTACTTTGTTGATTATTGTTGTGATTTCTTTTTTGAGAATAGAAAATTTTCTTACGAGTTCATGTGGAATGTATGGTTTTTTGTTGAAATGACCATTACCTGCAAGGAGGTATAATATGTATGTGAGAGGAGTATGTCAACGTCCCTTGTATATCGGTGGCAGGTTCTGTTTGGGGAATTAGAAACGTGCTTTTGTTGTTTAGACTTTCTCAAATTTGAAACATGACTAATTCTTTTGACTTTGGTTCTAGATTATGATAGGATTATTAAGAACATTGAAAGAGGAGAAGCTAGAATTTCAAGGAAAGATGAGATCATGAAGGCTATTGGGAAGAAATTGGACCGCCACAAGAATCCGTGGCTGGAACTGAAGATCCAATATGGCCAGAACAAAGGGAAGCTGTACAATGAAGAATGTGATCGTTTTATGGTGAGGCTTTCAATCATGATATCAGTTTATTTGAAGTACATCTTTGTTTTGATATTTTTTTAATGTCTCAAACTTATGATTCTGGTAAAAATCCTTCCACAGATATGTATGGTTCACAAGCTTGGATATGGGAATTGGGACGAGTTGAAAGCTGCCTTCCGCACTTCTCCATTATTTCGGTTTGATTGGTTTGTAAAATCTCGTACCACTCAAGAACTTGCAAGGAGATGTGATACACTCATCCGACTGGTAGAGCGGGAAAATCAAGAATATGATGAGAGGGAGAGACAAGCACGTAAAGAGAAAAAGTTAGCCAAGGTATTCACTCTTCAAAAAGAATCTTTACACAGCACCTTTCTAGTGTAGCCTAGAAATATATGATTTTTGAGCAGATATTTGATGCTATTGTGTCCTTATTTGACCTGGTGGTGATGTTTTACCTTTAGCAACGCTGTTAAATAGTTATTAAAAATAAGCAATGTATGCGTCCATACTTGATGGTTAGTGATATTTTTCCTTAGCCTATATTGACATATTAAGGTGAAGCCATTTAACTGGGCGTGAGCCGTGGGTGTTAACAACATATGGGTGAGTCTTAAAGCCAATGTGCACTTTTAGCGCGTCTCAGTTGAAAGAATTGTGTATTTTAAATGAAATCTGATGTGAGTCATTTGTATTCACTTAATTTCTTAAGAATTTCTATTTTATCGTTGTTCAGTTGCCTGTAAATTTTATTTTATGTATTAAATGACTTTTTTCATTATCTAAATTTTAAAATATTGTTAAGTATCACTTCAATAGCACATTCATCTCGACCTGCGCCTAGAGCCTATTCTCTAGGATACATGCGTCTTTGTATGGCATACATCTCTGGTAACTATGATTCTTTTGTTTCTGGCAGAACACAACTCCATCTAAGCGTTCCGCTGCTAGACAGGCTACCGAGAGCCCTCCTTCCACTCAAAAGAAACGGAAGCAATTGTCAATGGACGATCATGTCAACTCGGTATTCTTTCACATCTATTTCGCTTCGGTTTCCTTCACTTTATAATTTGATGTGGGGCTAAATTATAGCTGATTCATATTTTGGCAGGGAAAGAAAAGAAAATGATGTCAGATTGCATTTTTTGGTGCATCATTGGGAGTCTCTTGCCTCCATCAAAATGGGAATGCAACTTGCTCCAATTTTACGTGCCAGTTTTGGCTTTATTCCTCCATTAGTTATACATGAGAGATCAACAAAAGATGTATGAATTTAGCTGATTAATGGTTAAGCAATCAGCATAATGTTTAGTATTACCGGTAATAGATAACATCCTGGTGCCAATGCTTGAGCAGATGCAATATTATTTATTTTTGTACGAGTACATCATGAGTAATGAGTTCGAGTATTCCTATTTACTAAGAAATTATGTGGGAGAAATCTTTATTTTTGTCCCAAATGTGTTGAGACATGTTCTCCATTTAGTCACTAGCGCTCTAAAAAAATAGTCCGTTTTGTATAGTTTTTTGCCCAATTTAGTTTTATTCTCTGTTTTACTGATCTTATTATTTATTTATTTTTTAGTCCATTGTACTTTCGAAAAATGAATTAATTTTTTTTTTATGTTTTTCATTTGAATGTCGTCCGGTTGTATTTATCGGGTTTTAAAGATTGTTCTTTACAGCTTAACTGCTAATTCACAACCTATAGTTATTGTCATAGATTCTTTAAACAACAATTAGCACAATCGTGTTTCGAATTCAACATTGACATCTTTTTACTCTATTCAATTTTGAGATAATTCTTCAATACATATTACCTTACCAAATTTTGAAGACATGGTCTCCAAGTATATGCAATTTCGAAATTTACATTGGAGTGAGTTGTTGAATATAGAGTATTTTCTTGTATAGGTTTAGGGATGTATACGAACCAAACCGTTTGTGAGCTATTCGAAGCTCGATTCGATAAAAGCTCGTTTAATGAGGCTCGTTAAGATAAACAAACCAAACTAAAGCTTTACAGTATTCGGCTCGTTAGCTCGTGAACATGTTCGTTGGTAAGTTCATGAGTAATCTTTTAGATGAAAAAATAATAGTTTTGATATTTGATTTATTGATTTTGCATATTATTTATGAAATATATAGAAAAATCTATTAAATTTATTTATTATAATAAATTTACAAATTTTGATAAGAATAATATATTTTTCTTTAAATATATAATTTATTTTTTAATTAATTTAATAAAAATTTAAATGTATAATACATATTTATTAAGCTTATTTAAGCTCGATAAAGGCTTGAATAAGCTCATGAGCCATGCATATATTCGTTAAATAAAGCTCGAGCTCGGCTCGATTATAAACGAACCAAGCTCAAACATTCAAGAGTTCGGCTCGGCTCGACTCGATTACATCCCTATATAGGCTTATAAAATACCTAAACTGCATTGAATTTAGTAGCTTCTATGTTGAGCAAAAGTTGTCTTGCTTAAAATATTTTCTTATAAATTTTATTGATATCATATACTTAAATTTCAAAATTCTTGAATATTTTGGACTGGATTTTTAAATTTCATTTATTTATTGAAAATTTAATATCATTTATTATTTAATATTTTCGAATTTATTATTTTTACAATAATACCATAATTCGAAATACATTTTTATACATATCTATATTTAAATAAATAATTATATGCCCAAAAATCGTGGTTCTCACATTCTAGTAATGAAATGTTTTTAATTGTATCTAGAAGTTGAGAATCACTTAAAAGAAGCACTTGCAAATACTACATTAGTCCACAGACTTACACTATTTTCAGTTTTAGTCTTATTTTACCAAAATGTTAACGTGATATCGAACACGTTAGCAATGTAATCTCTACATCAGCATATTTCGATGACATGCCATCATTTTCTGATATCATTTCAGAACTCTAATGAAAAATCACTAAAATCGAGATAAGTGTAAATTATTAGCTGACTAAGACCATAAATCAACCGACTACATGAACAAAAATTACAAGTATACAAGTTAAATTTCCTAAAATATAATTTTCTTACTCCATTTGCGAAGTAATTGTAAAATTATATATATAATAAGACGATGTTGTCCGTTCTCTACTTTGACCGTGCCCTAATTACGCTCCATTTCATCAAGAAAACAAGAATGATCATATATATTCATAAAATGGATTATGTATATTACAAAATATATTGGATGTGCATTATTAAATATTGATCAGCTCACTATTATGTATTTGAAAGTGGCAATGATGTAATTGGAGTCTCAAGAATTAGGATGTACATGCAAGCATGTCTCCATTTCTTTAATCAATCAGGGAATAGATTAATAAACAAGTTTTCATAAAATTAAATATAAGAAAGAAAGAATTGGAATTCTTCAAATTAAAATAATAGTTAAGGCATTTTTTGCATGTCAACAAAAAAAAAAAAAATGCCACACTATATATTTTCTTGAGTACCTATATACAATATAACAAAACAAATATAAGATCGAAATCTCCTTTTTCAAGTACTAAACTTTTTATTTGGTATTTATCGCCGAGTCCTCTCTCTCAGTGACTATTTGAATCGGAATTTGGAAACATTAGCAATTTCTTCAATTTGTCTTCGTATCGGTTGTCGAAGTCGCATTATTACCACTTTCCTGAAACATCAACATGAACCTGATAAATTACGGCCACAAAACTAACATACTTTTAGTCAACTTTGATTTAAAAAATTATCGCCGTTTTATGATTTTTATTGAACCGGGGGATTCGTTACAATCAGGTTTCAAACCGAAAAGATTATCAACAAGACAAACACACATTAAATTTTGCTGGATATGATAATAAAATCAGGTTTATGAGACAATTATGTACATCGTTTAGCCATTATCCACATGATTAGTTTGATCTACAATAAAGGTGGATCCAATGACATATATACAATGGGTCGCTTTTATGATTTTCATGTGGATCATGTATTAGACAAGTGACAATGTGAAAAATCAGATGTTACTCTTACTACATCATTCGATGAACATGACAATTTGCAATATCTTAAATGTAGGATCGATCGAATAGATCTCTCCACACATGTAATGTGTACGTATTTCAAGCAACATATTTTTATATTAGAGTTTCAGGTGCGATTATTGTCATACATAGGAATAGAATTTTAATTTTTGAAAAAAAAAAAATTTAGATGAGATTTGAAAATAACAGACACTAATTTTGGAACATTACCTTTTCTTCAACATGAGTCTTCTCTTCTCCCACAGAGGTAGTCACTTTGTTATCATTAATTGTATTCGTGATCACTTGGTTTCCTGCATCCTCCAATTTTAGCCCCTCCTCTGCAAACAAGAAAAAACAAACTAATTAAATTGATACAGTTCATCAAAGATTCAATACAAAAACAATGCAGCTTGATATTGTTATATAATTAAAACCCCATGCAACAAAATTATAAGATAAATCTTGCAGCACAAAAACTCCGATAAATTCTAATACAAAAACCATTTTCCGTTGCAGGATCGTTCATAGAAGCTATGGATTCTACTTCATGTTTTTTCGATGTCGGTGAGAAAAAATGGCGAGGAAAATGATCACATGAATTCAGTTTCTCTGCTTCTTCGCCACCTGCTCCATGGCCTTCTTTCGTCTTATCCGAAGAGGTCTTGGGATTCCCTTCTCCTCCTTCAGCAGATTCTCCATTTTCGATATTCTCCTGATTCGATAGGGTATTTTCCTTCTCCGTGGTTTCTGCTTCTTTTTTAATGAATACGGCACCTGGGATTTCATTTTCCTTGACATTTGCAGGTTCATTCGAGGCATTTTGGAGAGGAGGGGCGTTTTTGTTGGAATCTGATCTTTTGCTCATGCTTTTGGTAACAGCTGTGTTGGCTGTGGCAACAGCATGCTTCGATTCCCCACAACCCATTATATATTATTATTTTTATGGTTTGGACGTTTAAATGGAGAGGAAATAGCTTCTTGAATTCAATTTCCTTTCCTCGATTGGAGAAAGAGATTGAACACAGAGAATGAAAGGGAAAATGTTCCTCTCTTTTTCACATATTTTTGTTTGAGTTTTTATAGGGTAAAAATGAAGCGTTTTTTCCGTTGGTGTAGGGTTGAGAATGACATTCAGGCTTTGTTCGTGTATTCTTGTTTTTATTAAAACTAGGTAAAGACATATGCTGCGCACGTGAAAATACATTTCTATTATAAAAAATTGTTGTGAAAGAAATGATATCAGAAGAGATTAATTTACAAAAAAATATATATTAATGATTTCATGCTATATTAGTCGATAGAGAATGAGTAATGCTACATGTGCAACCAAATTTGTACAATAATTCTTACAATTCAAAAAAATTAATACAGAAATTTCATTTATCAAAAACTCATGATAAATTAAATATAAAATCTCATTAGATAATAACAAAATCTCACGATATAATTGTTGTAAATATCGCAGTACGATATATTGGTTGTACGTTTAGCATTATCCGTAGGAAATTCAATGTAATATAATTTGTACTACATGTGTTATAAAATGAGTGCAAAAGATATTTGTTTAAAAATTTTATGTGTTAAGCAAATAAAAACAAATAAATTTGACATTTCTTATTATCAATCATAAGAGCGTCCGCATTGGTGGGTGTTATAACACCCACCACCTCATCAAAAATCGTGGGGTCCACATGCCACATACACATTACATTAACACATCTATTCTTCCACATTCATTTTAACATTCACACTCATTATTTGTGGGTCCCGCTGTTCACTCATTTATCTTACTCTTATTTTACATTAAATAAATTCAATTTCAAATTTTTCAGGAAATTTAAATTATTATTATTTTATATTAATAATAATTTGTTTTTATATATTCAATACGTAAAATAATTTAATTTTATGAGTGTCATTTACTTAAAATTAAAAATTTATTATAAACCTAAAATAAAACGGTACAACATATAATAATAAATAACACTTGCATAAAAATAAAAGAAAATAAATTAAATTTAACAGAAGATGCAAAATACTAATTCAAGGATTGTTGTTGTATTGTGACCAAATATGTTCAACTAAGTCGGCACGAAGTTGGTGATGCACATGAGTGTCATGTATTTCGGAATTTGTTCGGAGATATTCATGAAATCCTCGGTTTGAGCCCTGGACGGGTTGTGCGGGTTCGTCACCTTCATCGTTGTACCAATTTGTCACGTGAACCCCCTCATCTTCGATAATCATGTTATGTAAAATAATGCATGCTAACATAATATATTTTAACTTTTTTCTGTACCAATAACGAGCTGGACCTCTGACAATTGCCCATCGAGCTTGGAGCACCCCAAATGCTCGTTCAACATCTTTTCTTGCAGACTCTTGTCTTTCCTTAAAAAGCCTCCTCTTTGGATCCTCCGGGCAAGGAAAAGCCTTAACAAAAGTGGCCCATTTCGGATATATTTCATCTGTTAAATAATACCCCTTCGTATATTGAGTCTCGTTTACCATGAAATTAATCTCTGGTGCATTTCCTTGCAAGACGTTATTGAATATGGGAGATTCGTACAACACGTTAAGATCATTACGTGAACCGGCGACACCAAAGAATGCATGCCATATCCACAAGTCTTGAGACGCGACCGCTTCAAGCACGATTGTCGGTGACCCATGGCCTCTTGTAAACTGGCCTTTCCAAGCAACTGGGCAATTTTTCCATTCCCAGTGCATGCAATCAAGACTGCCCAACATTCCAGGGAACCCGTGCCTTTCATCATGCATTTGAAGAAGACGTTGAACATCATCAGCATTTGGCCTTCTCAAATATCGATCACTAAATAGTTCAACCACATATCCGCAGAACTTGAAAAGACACTTGATGGCAGTTGATTCACCCATGCGTAGGTACTCGTCAAGATGGTCGGCCGGGACTCCATACGCCAATTGACGAATTGCAGCCGTGCATTTTTGTAGTGGTGACAAGCCTTTTCTTCTCGCAGCATCGTCCCTTTGCTGAAAATACGGTGAACGATCCTCAAGTGCATTCATTATTCGAAAGAATAACTCTCTTCGCATGCGAAATCGTCTTCGAAATATTTGATCTGGATACACCGGGTTTGTGGAGAAATAATCGTTGAAGAGCCTCGCATGCCCGGCTTCACGATTTCTTTGGATGAACCTTCTTCTTCGCTGCATCACGTTATTACTTTGACATAATTCAACTATTTGTCGACTTTGTTGAAGTATCAATGACATTAGCTCTTTCCCCGGATCATAATCTTCGTCATCAACTTCAACTTGGACTTCGTTTTCACTTGTCGAGCTAGAGGTTGAACTACTGGAATATTGAGACATTTTGGAGTAAACAAATTCAAGTGTATCTGTTTGCCAAATTGTATGTTTGTAGAATAAAGAATTGTATAGTACAAGGTGTCTATTTATATTGAAATTTGCAACGGCTATATTCCAACGGCTACTTTGCAACGGCTATTTTGCAACGGTTATATTCACCAACGGATACTTTAAACCAATACATAAAATAAGTAACAACGTTTAGCGACGGTTTTTGAAAATCCGTCGCAATTAGCGACGGTTTCAAAACCGTCGCTAAATTGGTTTCAAAACCAATTTCTTTGGGCATTAAAATAATTCAGAACACATGGACCCCGCGTGTCAGCAAATCGGCGACGGTTTATTTAAAGCAGTCGCTAATAGCGACGGTTTTTTCAAAAACCGTCGCTAAGTATGCAATTTTTTTTTAAAAAATAAACTGACACACTCTCTCTCATGTGAAACGCCCACTCACATTGGAGAGTGGGTGCCCTAACTCATAAGGAGAAATATTGAGCAATAATGAATAATTTTTGTAAAGATTTATTTATAATAATTTTAAAAATTTACCTTCAAAGATATGTAATTTCAGATTACATAAATCTATAATTGATTTACTTATATCCATCCTTTATAAAAATACATCTTCGTGAATGGCAAGATCATCAAATAAGTAATTGTTATAGTTTCTGATCTTTACAAAGACGAAAAATAGTTAAAATTAGTAAAACTGTATGTATTCAATCATATATTGTTAAATTTTAATAATAAACTAAGGCTTTGAAAAATATTAGTTGGATTTTTTTATAAAGAAAAATAGATAGAATAAATACTCACGAAATATTTATAAGGTCATCTTTCTTCTATATCCAGTAATGCTTTGTATCATTTTTGTAAAATATAATTAATCAATGAACCTTCTTCATAACACCAACCCACATGATTTAATTATTTGGCTTCATTATTTTAATTCGTTGTTTTAAATTAATTATTCTCAATTAATGCAAAATAGAGGATATTCAATATCATGTCCTTACACAAATTATGTTTTTTGTGAAAAAAATTCACTATATTTACAACCAAATAAAACAAAAGAATTTTGGTATTTCAATATTGTACAAACTAATTTTTTTAGGAAAAAATTATTTTCGCTTCATCTATAAACAAATAAAACCCATGATTTTTTGTATTTCAATATTCTCAAATTAATATTTTGCGGAAAAAATATTTTCAATTCATCTACAAGAAAATAAAAACCAAAGAATTTTTGAGTTTCAATCTTCTTGACAACTTGATCCTTGCCTAGCATACGTAGATTGATAATCTTGATATCATCATAATAATTGATTTTACAAAAATTTCCTCACCAAATTAAAGATAAACTTCTTGCATATATAAAATCATTCAAAAGATTATAAATCTACAAAATAAAATAAATCACTTTCAAACAAATATTTTTGACAAATATTTTTGTGAAAAACATTTGTTCACTGCATCTACAAGTAAATAAAAACCAAATAACTTTGAAAGTAGTGAGTATTGCAAATGAATAAATTTTATAAAAATTTATTTATCATAATTTTAAAAATTTACATTCAAAGATATATCTTTTAATGTTACAAAAACTATAACTGATTTGTCAATATATATCTCTTATAAAAATAATCATTCGTTAATTGCAAAAATCTCTCATAAAATAATTGTTATAGTTTCTAGCCTTTAAAAAGAGGAAAATATAGTTAAAATTAATACAAATATATTATTCAATCTTATATCGTTAAATTTTCATAATAAACCAAGGCTTTGAATAATATTAGTTGACTTTCTTTTTGATAAAGAAATATAGATAAAATAAATATCAATGAAATATTTATTAGGATTATCTATATTAATATCTGATAACTCTTGTATCATTTTGTAAATGTAATTAAATATCGAACATTCTTCATGACATCAACCTTGTTAAAACCAAATTAGTTTAATTATTTGACTTCATTAGTTTAATTCTTCATTTTAAAATAATTAATCTTAATGAACGTAAAATAAAAGATATTTAACATCATATCGTTATACAAATTAAGTTTTTGTGGTAAAAATATTTTCATTTTATTTACAAGAAAATAAAACAAAAGAATTTTGTTATTTTAATCTTCTACAAATTAACTTTTTTGTGAAAAAAATCTACAAATTAAGTTTTTTGTGAAAAAATTCTTTTTCACTTCATCTATAAGCAAATAAAACCAATATATTTTGGTATTTCAATCTTTTCAAATTAATATTTTTTGTGAAAAAAGTTTGTTCAATTCATCTACAAAAAAATAAAAATCAAAGAATTTTAAAATTTCAGCTTTTTTGGCAACTTGATCATTATCTAACATAAATGTAGTTTGACAATTATGTCCTTATCATAATAACTGATTTGACAAAAAACTCCTCACTAAATTTTTCATGTATGTACAAACTAAGGACAAAGTTGACAATATACAATAGAAAAACTTTGACCTTGTTTCACACTTTTATAATTTATAATATGTATAGAATGTATAGATGTATAGATTAAGAAAATGTTATATGTGCAATTAATCGTATACAAAGGAATTCTTCTCCTTAAACTCTCGCCAGCTGGATTGAAATCAATTTATCCCGATGTTTTGATCATTTCCTAGGTCTTTGTCTACTCCTTTTCACTAGGACCATTATTGATGGTGAATGGAAAAAAATTTACGTCTAATCCTCATACTCACTGGAATTTAATAGTTCCTTTCAGAGACCCAAAGTTGACCTGTGCTAATGCTTCCAACTCAGGGTGAACCTTAAATCACAAACGGATTGTTAGAAGGGTCGGGAGGGTATTATGATATAGCTTATCTGACTTTGAAGTTAGAGCAAAATATATCGACTATCAAGAAGGTAGCTAAGACACCACCCAAAAATCAATGTAGTAAATTCCAAATTAAATCCTCAAACTTGACATTTATACGAGAATAATACGGTGACCACGTGTACGTATAACTCACGTGTCTCCTCGATCGGGGGCTCGCCTTACTATAGCTAAATAAAGAAGAGCTCGTCCATGGGCTAGACAACAGCTAGGAGTTCGCCTACTAAGGGTGAGCATCCACCCCTCCACACTTCTTAGCTCCTCATCATACTCTCCACACTCCTTAGCTCATCCCTATCTCCTGAACACACTCCAAGCTCCTTAGCTTATCCTCAACTTTTTAACTGATTAAACACTCCTTAGTACATCCTTAACTCAGCTTTAGCTTCTTATAGCTTCCATACACGCCTCATCTCATAGCCCACTCTTGTCACCACCCTTGGCTACACATGACACAACTCCAAATACTCAACCTATCCTCTAATTCCTAACTACTTAGCACACCTCTAGCCCTTTAACACTCGCACTAACACCTTGGCACACCTCCCCCTTAGCACACCTCATATCGCCTTAGTACTCTCCCTAACACCAAGGTACAACTCCAGCCCCTTAGCACATTTATCATGGCTCGCCTCAACTGCCCACCTTAGTGTACTGGTTCTCCAACTTGGATATTAACATGAGCCTGCCATCCGAAATCAGACCACATGTTGGGCTTGTTAGAGTAGATGCACTGCAAGCGAACGGTTGGCTAGAGAATTTATTGACTCAAGTGTAATGAACAATCTTTATTTTAGTATAATTTAACATTTTTATGGTTTCATTTTCCTTTATCTGTATACCCATGCAATCAGCATAGATATATTCCTTGATTGTACTTTAATACAAATTGTTTGAAACTGAATTTCAGAATTTTGACAAACCGTGCGTTTAATATATTGAACTAACTGATCAAGAAGACTAATAGAAACTGATCTAAAATACGCAAACTAACGGTTGCCCTTAACTAAAGGTTAGTACGCAGATTTTCAAAGGCAAATGGACTAGCAAACTGAACTACGCAGACAACTGACTGATCAGTTACTACAATCAGTTGAGGGCCTATCAGCTGATCCTTCAGCTGTACACGTCATCAGTTAAGGAAAAGAACATTCAGCCGAAAACTATACAAAAGCTGACTGCAACAAGTAATGGGATTGCAAAAGCTACAATGTACAATTGTCAGAAGACTGTTGATGTGGCAAACAACGGACAGAAAGTTTCAAATTGCATTCAGTATTACCGTTGGAGGCAAAGCCTATAAATAGCAGAGAAGAGCAGCTGAGAAACTCTACAACTCTGAATCAACCCGATTGATATCCTATTCTATTAACTAAGCTGTTACTCTGCTGAAATCTTTTATCACACTTATTGTATACATTCATAGCATTCAAAGCTATACTTCGAGCTTACAAGCACAAACTGTTATTGTGATTATACTTGATCTTGTAGAGATCAGTTGTGCTAAGTTATTTCATTCCAGTTGAGTACTGTTTACTAGTTTGTAACTAAGAGTTTCACTTTGGCATTGTTAAGTCCAAAACTAAAGTGGGTCTGTACAATTCTTTGTATCGATCAAATTCTTTTAGTGAATATCCTATCTTTGTGATAGAAGGGGTAACGTAGGAGTGTTTTAAATCTCCGAACATCCATAAAATCTTGTGTCTTCTTATTTCAGTTTTATTCTATCTATCAGTCAGTTTATTTCTGCACTTTTATTGTTAACTGATTGATATCGACCTACAATATTCCCGAGTATTAGTTTATCATTAGACTGACTCATCAAAGAAGAAAAGGTTGTGAAAAATCTAAACACTCTTTCACTTTTACCCGATCCTATCAAGTAGTATCAGAGCAGTTGAATCTTTTTCCTGAATATTCATATGCACAAACTAATTACCATGTCTTCATTAAAAAAAATTCCAATGTTCTCCAGAGAAGATTTTGATGATTGGAAAATCAGAATGCAGGCTCATCTAGCTGCAAAAGACGATGACATATGCTACGTTATTACAGACGGACCCATGAAAATATTGAAGGCAAACACTGTTGTTGCCATAACTGATGAAGCACCACACCGCATTGAAAAACCCTGAGATGGATGGACAGCTGAAGACAAAAGAAAAGCCAACTTGGAAAACGTGACTAAAGACATTTTGTACAAAACGCTGAACAAAGTCACTTTTAGCAAAATAAAAATGTGCAAAACTGTAAAGGAAATCTGGGAGAAACTGATTCTGCTCTGCGAAGACAATGAGAAAACCAAGGAGAATAAACTATGTGTTGCGGTTCAAAGATTCCACAATATCAAGATGAAGATTGGAGAATCCATGCACGAATATGATAAAAGAATAAGCAACATAGTAAACGAACTGAATGCACTTGGTAAGGTGTATTCAAATAAAGAGGTGGCACTGAAAGTAGTCAGAGGTCTTCCCAAGGAATGGGATATTAAGACCATGGCAATGCGAGAATCAAAGGACCTGAACAAAGTCGAACTTCATGATTTATTCGCTTAAAAGCCTATGAGTTTGAGTTGCAAACCAGAGAAGGGGAACCTTCTACACCAGCTGCTACAATTGATATAAATGCTGTCAAACTGGAACCAACTCGTTCAGTTGAAAAATCTGCTGATCAGTTAAGCAATGATGCTATGTCAATATTTGTCAAAAGGTTTGGGAGATTTATGAGAAGAAATCAAGGAAACTTTCAAAGACAATACCAAAGAAATAACTCCAAGGAAGAACCTAACGCTTGCTACAACTGTGGCAAAACTGGTCATTTTATTGCTGACTGTCTTAAGCCAAAGAAGAACAGTCGAGGCTCAATTGAAAAGGGAAATAAATCTTACGAGCACAAGAGAAGAACCAAGGATGAAAAGAAATCTTACAGAAAGAAACATGAAATGCTTCTAGCATAAGAAAGCAAGTCCAAATGGGCAGAATCTGATAGTGATGATTCAGAACCTGAGAGCTTGAGCTGCTCCAGTGATGATGATGAGGAGGTCAAGTGTCTAATGGCTGATGACACAGAACTGGAGACAACCAGTCAACATGTATTCGACTTATGAAGGCCCTCGAACTACTTGCTTGAAAATTTGCGGAAAATTAAAAATTTTCTTTTTAAAAGAACTTAAATGGCCTCATACATAAAATCACTGGTGAATCAAGTTCAATATTTCAAAATATTGCAGCGGAAAAAAAATCAAAGTTTTTGCCAACAACAACGATTTAAAAATATCCAACAACTGATAAAAATTGTTTGCGAAGAAAATAACAACTGCTGCTCTGAGGTCCTCGGGTGCCACTACTGCCGACCCAAGCTGACTCACTGGTCCCCGCCCTCGGCCCTGGCCTCAACAGTACCTACAACAATCAAGTCTAGTGAGCCTAAAGACTCAGCATGCATAAATCGCAGGTAACGAGTAAAAATCTGAATTTAAAATATGCATGAGATAAAATATCCTGTCCTGAGGCATACTGAAAATAATCTGTACTGAGCAATTATAATACGTGCATAACTGAACTGGAAGTCACTGTAAAAATATTTGCTCCTTGGAGCCTGTACTGAAATATCTGGTAAAATTTTCTGTTGAGATTATGTTTTACGCCTGTGGCCACTGCACTAAGCTGAACTGATCGGTAACTGGCTACCGGGGAGGCTGAAACTGATCTGAGCTGGCCGGTCACTGGCGACCGGGTGGTACCATACTGAACTGATCGGTCACTGGCGACCGTATAAAAATAACACTCCCACATAGTGAATGAACCACAAGCCATATCGCATAAATCTCAAAAATAATCATTTTCTGTTTAATGCACGTAAAATAATTAACTGGCATAATGAAAATTCCTGTAATTTTACCAACTGGATTGGATTGGATCGTTCCCAGGCTCGCTGCAACCTAACTGTGCCATGAAAAATATGCAATAGCTTAAACATGACCAACTATGCAATTTACGTTCAAAAGATGCGACTATGACGCCTAATGACTTCGCATTTAATCATGACTCCGAGCCAACCTGAACCGACACTGAACCAACGTATAGTCATGATTAAAATACGCTGAAAAATCATAAAATAATGTTCCTAAAATGATAGGGTCGAAATCTAGGTGAAATGGAGGCCAAAACACGAAACGCTCTTTCGAGAGTCAATTTGGCACATTGCACCGTAAATTCTCGTACGACCTCAAAAATGATCCAAATGACGAACGGTCGAAAACATGACCTTCCCAACTCAATGAGGCACTGTCCAGTCCAAGGCCATGGGCTAAAAGCCAACCAAGAACTCAAACGACGCTTCTGAACAGCAGCATACTTGCTGTCAAAAATACAGCAGCTGCGCACTACAAGACTTGCATTGGTTTCGAGACTATCGGCCATTAGGGGCGTGAACCACCAACCAGAGACTCTTACCAACATCCCAAGGAATGATTTGAACCATGGCTAAGGGCCCTAGGCCAGCCACAATCCGCATCACACCAAATCTTAACCGAAGGGTCCAACCGAGAGCAACATGCATGCGTGTGTAGTGTTTATGCTATGATCGATGTCTTGCGTCGTTCCAGTGGCCATTTGATTGACCATGGCTCGATCTAGACATCTAGGAGCATGATATGAACCGTGGCTAAGGGCCATAGGCCAACCAAGATCCACACCAAGCCACAAAAGAAACGAACCATATGCTGAAAAATGGAAGGGCCGAATGGGGAAAGGGGCTGTTCTGACGTTTTGATTAAAAACCGATGAACCATGGACCAAGCCACCAAAAGGGCAACTTAGTCACGTCTTAGAAATGCTAGGGAAGTGATCCAACCATGGCTATAGGCCCTTGGGGCAGCCAAGATCAGATCCAACCCCTTGGCACAAAACTGAAATTTTCGAACCACATTTTTCTGCACCTAAGGGACTTGCTGTCATTCTGAATTTCCAGCAAGCATGGGGCTGGTTTGAATGGACCAACATGGTCCTAATGCATCCTACTACATGTATACAAGCCGCCTTGGGAGCCTGGAATCGAACCAATCACCTGAAACCACAAAACTCAGAAAAACGTGAAGCTTGTCATGAAAGGGCCGAAATTCTGCATGTGTGTTCCAAAAATATTTTGACATGTATCTCGGTTTTTGCTTGCTAAAACATGATCATGTACTGAAAAATAAATGATAATATGACTTGATTCAGGTTTGAAAGAAATCTAGACATGCCTGGTTTCAATTTGAAAGAAAACGAACGAAACAACGACGACGCGGCACGGAGGAGGTGGAGCGCTTCTTGTCTACCTTTCTTGAACTCGATTTTTCTCCCTTTCTCCCTAGCTGCTATCCACGTTTTTTCTACTGAAAAGGGGTCTTATTTTCGGTGGAGGTGGAGGGGGGAGTGATGGTTATGAAGGTGAGGAGAAGGGTGCACAAAAATAGGATCATATCAAGACCAAGTCCACTCCCCTTTTGAATTTGAATTTTGAATTGCTATCAAATGATCTCTTGGGTGATTCTAGACTATAGTGGCCGATTTTATCATGCCAAACAAGGGTTAGGATAGTGGTCTAGTATTAATTAATTAAGGTGGAAAAATAGCTAAAAGAATTAGCATGCTAATCAACCAAGAATGGGTCAAAGGTGAGTTGGCAAGTCCTAGTTTGTTCTTCTAGGGGTGTGGCCGAAAATGCATGATAAATGGTAGGGGAAAAATTGATTATCTAGTAATTTAATAACCCTTAAAAGCCTTACTAATCCTTTAATTAATTTAGTGAACTAACCCCTTAATTAAGTAACTTAAATGAGCTCATTTCTTAATCACCTCCAATAATTTAAATTAAAATCCTCAACTAACTTAAATAATTCCTTAAACTTCTTTTTAACTTAAATGAACTTACTTGCTAGCTAAATTAACTTCTGGAAATATTTCTCGAATCTTAAATTCTATCTCAAAACTCTAACTCCGGTCCGGCCTCACTGAAAATACTGAAATGCTAAAAATCAAACTACTGAACTGAAATAATAAATAATTAACTTCAAATAAATGCATTTAAAATAATCATGCAATGAAGTCAATTAAATTTAAAAATCTAGAATTATGCATGGCTTATACGTCTACTGACTTACGGGTTCTACACGACTTTAGTTCAACTGACTTCACACGAGATGAACTTATTTCTACACTTCATGACATGATCAACGAGTATCACAAGCTTGCTCTATCTTTTGAAAGGCCAGAGCAAAGCAAACTGATCACAAAGACGATAAAATTGAAATTGATGAATTAGTTGATCTGTTGAGTCTTAAACAGAAGATTGCTGAGCTGAATGGTGAAAGAATCAAGAATCAATCTATGATTCAGTAGTTAATACTTGAGAATTCAAAGCAAACTGAGTTTATTATGGCATGATATAAATCATCTGTTGCATTAGCTAAAATACAAGATAAGCGAAAATCAGTTACTGATAAAACTGTTTAGGGTTCACCAACCAAGATGAAACTTCCACCAGTGATATTCAGCCAAAACTGAACATGGACAAAGGGAAAATTGACTTTGTAAAATCAGTTGTAGTTCAAGAAAAACATGAGCTAAGTAAACTAGTTGAACAGCCTATTGAAAATAAGAACAAGGCTAGAAGGTATGGTATTGATTATAGCCCAAAAATTTCAATTGACCCACAAAGTCAGTCATCAAAAAGGTTCAGCAATAAATACCTGAACTATTCTAATGGTTACTCCAATTACTAAAACAGAAAGCCAGTTCAGAAAAGATATCTGCTGAACAACCAGTTGAACAAGGCTAAAACTCTTATTGCTTCATCTGCACACCACACATCAAGCACACACAAGCCGAGAAAAACTATTTGGAACACAGCAACTAGAAAGTCAGTTAGACTAATCCAAGTCTGGGTTCCTAAAGGAATAATCAGTTTAGGACCCAAATAATTGTGGGTACCAAGATTATATATTGTGTGTGATTGCAGGTGACAGGTACAAACAAAAAATCAACCTGGTATCTGGACAGTGGATACTCGCGTCATATGACATGGGATGCAAATTTGCTATCCCAACTGATCAAATACATTGGTCCAAACATCAGTTTTGGAGACAACTCCAAAGGTAAAACGGTGGGTAAGGGTAAGCTTATCCATGGTAGTTTCACTATCAAAGATGTTTTACTAGTTGAGAATTTAAAATATAACTTGATTAGCATCAGTCAGTTATGCGACAATAAATTCTCAATTCAGTTCGACAGACACACTTGCTCAGTTAGAGACTCAACTGATGAGGTCATCCTAACTGGTAATCGTTGTGGGAACACCTACAAAGTCAGTTGGACTGATCAACCTTATGCACCAGTTTGTTTTATAGCTTCTAAATCTTCTAAAAACTGGTCGTGGCATAAGAGGTTGAACCACCTAAACTTTAAATCTATTGCTTATCTTAGTAACCATGATCTTGTAACTAGTTTGCCCAAAATAGATTTTTCAAAAGATAAAATTTGTTCAGCATGTAAGCTTGGCAAGCAAGTAAGACCTTTATTTAAAAACAAGGGTTGTAAATCATCTTCCTGATGCTTAGAACTGCTACATATGGATCTTTTTGGTCATATACAAGTCATGAGCTTAGGGGGAATGAAATACACCTTAGTAAACAAAAACCGTTGTCTAAGAGCGTGTTTTTTTTGGATACAACAACGGTTTTTAAAAATCGTTTTCGTATGAGCGTGTTTTTTTGGGCTACAATAACGGTTTTTAAAACTGTTGTCTATGAGCGTGTTTTTTTTGGGATACCACAACGGTTTTATAAAAACCGTTATGGATTGGCATTTTTTTGGACGAAACGACAACGGTTTTCTTAAACCGTTGTGGATTGGCGTTTTTTTTAAGAAACGACAGCGGTTTTAGTGAACCGTTATGGATTAGCGCATTTTTTTGGAGAAACCACAACGGTTTTAGTTAACTGTTGTTAAAATAGCGACGGTTTATGTTTTAAACCGTCGCTACATTAAAATTGCGACAGTTTTCACAAACCGTCGCCGATTTCAAATTAGCGACGATTTAGAACCGTCGCTTTTGTAAATCGGCGACGGTTACAAAACCGTCGCTATTTTAAATCGTCGACGGTTACAAAACCGTCGCTATTCGCGAAGAATAAATAAAAACCGTCGCAAATAGCGACAGTGATACCGAAAACCGTCGCCAATAGCGGCGGTTATACCAAAAGCCGTCGCAAAATTGTCTATGTATACTCGCATTTTCGATCCATTTCTTCCACATCTACAATACATTTTCCACTCTGGTACGATTTTAGTTTCGATTTAAAGTAAGTTTTTTTGTTTCAATTCTTGGTAAATTTTTAATTTTTATTTAAGATTATGAATTTTGGCACAACGACGAGATTTGTTAGATATTGCTATTGAACATGTTAAAGAGAATCCTCATTTGTTAACCAACTGCAGGGCCTTCCGATTCCAGTGCTGTTCCGAATCTCTCTCCTTCTCTATAGCTTCATCAGGAAGCTATACCAGCAGAGCGTCATATGAAGCACACTTCCAAACTCAGATGAAGCACAGAAAAGACAGAGCGTCAGATGAAGCACACTTCCAAACTCAAGCCTTGTTCACAAGACGCGTTGATTTTTTGGAAAACACTTTCTCAAAAAAAATGGATTTGCTGCAAGAAATTATGATGAATGCAGTATCAAACCTCCCCTCGGATGTTAGTCTGCTATCCAAAAGGTTGATGCGTTTGAAAAAAAGGGGAAGAGAAAGGAAAATATCAGTAGGAACAATCTACAAAGAGACCCAGCTAGAAGATATTTGACAAATTTTGAAAATTATTCTTGAAGATTATTTTATTCAGTTAGAAGATTCCTTTATTCTTTCATTCTTTTTATAAATCTATACATTGAAAGAGTTGTCAATAAAAGGTTATATTATCTACAATGAGTTCAATTGATCAGTTCTTATTTTCTAAGTTTTGTCAAACACCAAAAATGAGGAAATTGTTGGAAACTGAATTTCGGAAGTTTGACGAAATAAGAATTTAATATATTGAACTAACTTATCAAGAAGACTGATAGAAACTGATCTAAAATATGCAAACTATCGTTTGCCCTTAACTAAAGGTTAGTACGCAGATTTTCAAAGGCAACTGAACTACGCAGACAACTGACTGATCAGTTGGAACTGATCAGTTACTACAATCAGTTGTGAGCCTATCAGCTGATCCTTCAGCTGTACACGTAATCAGTTAAGGAAAAGGACGCTCAGCCGACAACTATACAAAAGCTGACTGCAACAAGTAGTGTGATTGCAAAAGCTGCATTGTACGATTGTCAGAAGAATGTTGACGTGGCAAACAACAGATAGAAAGTTTCAAATCGCAATCAATATTACTGTTGGAGGCAAAGCTTATAAATAGCAGAGAAGAGCAGCTGAGAAACTCTACAACACTGAATCAACCCGATTGATATACTATTATATTAACTAAGCTGTTACTCTGCTGAAATCTTTGCTCACATTTATCGTATACATTAATAGCATTCAAGGCTATACTTCGAGCTTACAAGCACAAATTGTTATTGTGATTATATTTGATCTTGTAGAGATCAGTTGTGCTAAGTTATTTCAGTCAAGTTGAGTACTGTTAACTAGTTTGTAACTAAGAGTTTCAGTTTGGCATTGTTAAGTCTAAAACTGAAGTGGGTCTGGTCTGTACAACTCTTTGTATCGATCAAAGTGTTTTAGTGAATATCATATCTTTGTGATAGAAGGGGTGACGTAGGAGTATTTTAAATCTCCAAACATCCATAAAATCTCGTGTCTTCTTATTTTAGTTTTATTCTATCTATCGGTCAGTTTATTTCCACACTTTTATTGTTAATTGATTGATATCGACTTACAAGATTTCCGAGTATCAGTTTATCACTAAAATGACTCATCAAAGAAGAAAAGGTTGTGAAAATTGTTAGTGTTTATTCAACTCTCCTTCTAAACACTCTTTCACTTTTACCCTATCCTATCACAAATGAATCGTAATTTGACCTTGAAAATCATTTGTAAACACTGTATATTCTAAATTCGTTCCTAGTCATTTCAGCCGCCTAAAAATTATGATAAAGGCCGCTTGAGCTTGAGACTAGCATATTTGATGTTTTGTACCATGTTTCATAGTAAGGGCGTAGAGATGTTCAATCATGTAGATGGGTAATCATACGATGATTGTACCGAACAACCCTCCCTCGGACTTCCAAGTGGTTATAATTCATCGAGAGGAAAAAGTATGTGGTTGTGATTATACATGATTAGTCCTTAAAACCCGGGACAACACTGAGACTCTTCATACTAGGATTGTGTTTTGACTCGTCTACCGACTCCGCGAGCGTCACAAGGTAGCGAGGTTGGGTGCAATTGCGACATATGTACGAGCCAGTGCATTGTAGTCAGGAATTCACCGCTCACCTATGGGTGTGAATATCCTATGCGATCTCACGAAATAATAGTGCATGCAATCTCTGGCCAGAGTGTGGGATATATATTAGGGAAAGAGTTCTCTAGTTGTACATGTGATGACATTATAAATGTTTCATGATTGTATCACATAGCAATCGAATTTAATATGCAACCCTCGATGAACCAATGGTTGCAGATTCAATTGGGATATTAGAGATGAAAGTACCGTACTGTACATTAATCATAACCGAATGGTTCTTGCAGGCACTATCAGTGATACCTAGGGAATCATGGGGCGATGCTACTAGACGCTCTTACCATGATTCGATGGGTTTAATCAGAAAATAATTTCTGACATACTCATGACCAAATATTGGTGCATGAAATGGGGTAAATTAGGGTAAGCCCGAATAAAGAAAATTGTCTTTAATCACAAAGAGTTGTGAACCCACGGCTAGCTGTATCCTTAAACCATTGAGGGTCACACAAACACTGGTCTACTTGTTCCCGTTGAGATAATAAATTCAATAAGTTGAATTTATAAGAAATAAGTTGATATGATCAATCGATAAGCTTATAAATAAAGTTTATAAAAGCTTATAGAAATTTTTAAGAGCATGACTGCTAAAACTGTCAAAGGGAGTGCATCTGCCATATTTGGACATTGGTGATCTCGAAATTAAAATGTGCATCATAAAAACAAATAAGTTGAAATTGTCATATCGATGATGTTGGATCGTCGATCGAGATTATGATATTATTAATATAATGGGAGCATTGATCATAGGCATGTAAGAGTATAAGCACATCATGCTAATTTATTAAAGTTTAAATAGGCTTTAATAATTAAATTATATATTAATTGAGTTAAAATATAGCCCATTAAGTTTTTATAAAATATGGTATTGATTTATGTAATATGAAAATATTCATGATACCATAATTTTAAAAAATTGCACACAAAGAAAAAAATCAATGCATGATATTCTCACACTAAAATCGGGATTGACTTTGATTTGGCATGCAATATTTTTTTAGAATCTTTAATTGACTTAATTAATCTAATTAATTAAGTAAATAGAACATTACAAATAAAAATAAGATTTTGATTCTTATTTACGTGAAGAGGCATCCGAAAGTTCAAGAAAGAGATCATTATTTTCGGCTCTTCCCAAGTTTTAGTTTGTTTCTCTCAAAATATCTTTTATTTTGCAAGAAAAATTCAGCTTATTGTATTGAGTCGATTTCTTCTTCTTCGTGTTCTATCTCTACGAAAATTATCTTCTAATTTTCCTGTGCAAGTTAGAAGAGGAATAAATATTCCAGTCGTGGATCAGATTAGCAAATCGAAGAACGTTTGTAGAGATTTACAACAAAAGCTACGTCCGCTAATACCGTAGTAGTTGAAGCCTAGTGAAAATTTCACCAAAGATAAAATTTTCTAACTCCCTATTAATATTTATTTAATTTATACCAGAGGAGTGTCAAAATAAAATTTTTAAACTTGTGCTGCGTTTTGGATACGAGAAAAACCGGTATCCTAACAGTGATATTAGAGTCAGGTTCTCTTTATCATATGATTTAAATCATGTTGAATAATATTTCTAACCACACAAGAAAATTTTTCGGAAAATTGATGCACCATAAAAATTTTATTTTTTATCAGATTATCGGAAAAAAAATTATTTTCTGATCTTTCTGGAACGACAGATGAACTATTCCTGGCAGATCATGCGCAGGGTCACGCGCGAGTTGAGCGTCCGCGCAGCATGAGCGCGTACGCTGCGCTTTCTGCGCGCGACGGGCACACTGAGTGCCCACCATTGCCCGATACGATCGGGCAGCGGGCGAGCAAAGCGGGCAGGTGCCTAAGAACGTATCGGGTACCGTGCTGGGTAATGAGCTTAAATTGTTCGGGCTTAGGGTGCAATTTTCTGATTTTTCAAAAATTTTGGACAAAATTGATATTTTAAGAAAATTAGTTCAATTTTTCTTTTGAAAATTAATTTTTGAAAAATTAATAATTTTCATGTAAAATAAATAATTATAATATAATTTAAATTATTTATGGTAAAAGTGAGTTTTACAAAGAAATCAATTATTATTGAATTAATTTGAAATTATATAAAGATGTTTATTTAATTTATTAAATTCTTTAATAATTCTGGTGGTTAGTAATAAAATTATTAGATGAATGATTTAATCGATTAATTTAATTTTTTTAATTAATTGATGTTAATATGTGATATTAAATGCATGAAGGATGATCGAGAGCCTTGACCAATGTATTAGGTGTATGTTAGGATATTTTACTATTTTATTTATTTTGTTAATATTTATTAAAGTTGGCCTGGTTTATGGCACGTTCCCATCCCATGAAATGTATCCATTATGTGTCATGGCTATTTAAATGAAATTATTAGAAATAGTGGGAGATCAAGACTGGAAGATGGTAGGCCCAATGTACAAGATGAAGACATGAAAAATATTGGAAGCTCTTGTAATAAGTTGCATTTGCATATCTGCATTCAACTAGGTTTTTGACCTGGATCCATGTTTGATTCACATGGATCTAATAGTGTTGTGATCGATCATCCTTATTTATTGTTGAATGTCATATTATGATATATATGCGATGTATAGTAGTATGCATATATGTATATTATTAAATAATATAGTTGCATGAATCCGGCAATCATACAAACATGGCACACGATTTTAAATTAAAATGATGAGACAATTTTAAAATTAAAATCACTCATTTTGAATAAGATTCAAAATTTATATCAAACCGCAAAAGTAAAAATTAAAGGAGTTTAATTTATTTTTGCTTTCCATCAACCGTGGTTGCATGTTGAATTCTACCCGAGAACAGTGTCTAGCTCATATTTTTGGGGAGGCCTGGAAGCCGAAAAGCAGTGACTTCCACCGAACATATGATGTCAATTGAGTGGAAATCACATGACCTCGGCTCATATTATAAGGGGAACTCATGGCGACCATCCATTGCAATTCAATATTGATGGGCCGGTTTGACACGTGAAAATAAACGACGTCATATAATTGGGTCCTTATTAAACATGAGGCGAAACACGGAGAGGTTGCATAGGGATGCCATTGGGTTCTACCTTTTATAAATTATAATTGGCTGATATTATATGGGATCATAATTGTCTAATTGGACTCTACGTACCCACTAAGGAAATATGATTTCGCTTTTTCATCAGAGGGTGGTGGAAATGTCAAAATAGTGGGAGGAAAATTTATAAAATAAAAATCCATATTTTTTATCTTAAAATTATTTTTAAATAATCAGTAACCATTATTCTGTTTTTCGTTTTTAGTATATTTATGATAATGACTCGTAACCCGCTTTCAATCATTCTCGATCAAAACAAGCTGATTGGCCCTAAATATAATGACTGGTTTCGAAATTTAAAAATTGTTCTGAACTCAGAGAAGATTTTGTATGTGCTTTATAAGAAGCCACCGAAGGAGCACCTTCGAACGTTAGTGAGACTGAACTAGCTAAGCTTGAGAAATGGTGAGACCATGATCTCCAAGATAAAAGCTACATGTTGGCTTCTATGTCGAATGAACTGCAGAGGCGGTTCGAGGAGGCTGCGAATGCTGCTGACATTCATCTTCATCTAAAAGAGTTGTATGGAGTAGAGACTCGCTCAGAGAGATATGCTACTGTGAAAGTACTCATGACTACACATCTGCGAGATGAGACTTCTGTCCATGAGCATGGTGTTAGAATGATTGGGCTGATCGAGAAGTTGGTGGGGCTCGACGTGGTTATTCCTAATGAGCTCTCGACTGATATTCTCCTGTTGTCACTGCCCCCTCGTTCGATGGATTTGTGGTTAATTTTAACATGAACAAGCTTGAGGCCACCCTTGAAGAGTTTGTCAATATACTTACTACTTATGAGGCCACAATTAAGAAAGAAAAGCATGTTCTTCTCGGGGGGGGCTCATCGTCCGGTACGAAAAAGGATCCCAATATAATGGCAAGAAGCGTTCTTCCCCACCAAGGAAGAACAAGCCCAACAAAAAGCCACACAAGAAACCCACTCCGGGGTCCTCAAAGCCCGACAAGTCAGAGCATGTTTGTTTCCGCTGCAACAAGCCTGGACATTGGAGGCGTAACTGCACAGAGTATCTTGCCCAGATGCGTTCTGGCCATGGTATGTTTTACATCGAATTAAATGTCTCAATTAATTCCTCTTCTTGGGTATTGGATACCGGATTTGGTTCTCATCTATGAAATGATTTGCTGGTGATGGCAAAAAGCAGGAGACTTAGAGATGGAGAGACATTTCTAAGATTGGGGAATGGAGTAAGGGTTTCTGCAACTGCTATTGGAGACATTACTTTGATTTTGAACAATAATTTTAAGTTACTTTTGAGAGACGTTTTATATGTTCTTGAATTGGTTAAAAACATTATTTTTATTTGTATGCTTGATAGAGATGATTATTCTTGTGTTTTTGCTAAATGTGTTTGCAATATTTACAAGAATTAATGTTTGATAGGAAACGAAGAATTAATTAACTATTTCTATAACTTAAAATTGAAATATATTATGTTGAACAATATCCAAGCATAAAAGAAAACAACAACTAACAAAAGAAAGTTAGATGATCGAATCGAGCACAAATGTGGCACGCTAGACTAGGTCATATTTCCCAAAGCAGGATACACAAACTATGGGAGAAGACATGTTTAACTTGTCTGACATAAATTCTCTACCTACTTTTGAGTCATGTCTAAAAGGAAAAATTACCAAGGCTCCCTTTAAGGGAAATGTGGAACGTGCATATGGTCTATTGAATTTGATCCACACAGACGTTTGTGGCCCGCTAAGCGTTAGCACAAAATATGGGCAATCCTATTTCATTACATTTACTGATGAATATTCAAGGTATGGGTGTGCCTATTTGATGAAACACAAATCTGAAGCATTTGAAAGATTCAAAGAATTCAGATCTGAAGTAGAAAAACTAGCTAGAAAGAAGTATGAAGACACTTCGATCTGATCGAGGTGGAGAATAATTGAGTACTAAATTCTTGGATTATTAAAATAGAATTGGATTCTCTCACAGTGGACTCCACCAGCAACACCACAATTGAATGGAGTTTCTGCACGTCGTAATCGAACTTTAATGGGCATGGTTCGATCTATGATGGGATTCACTGAACTGCCTACATCATATTTGGGCTTTGCGCTTGAAACTCCTGCAATGTTGTTGAATAATGCCCATATAAAAGGAGTTGATAAAACACCATATGAGATATGGATGGAAAAAACTCATAAATATTGTTACTTGAGAATATGGGGATGTCCTGCTTACGTGAAGCAGACAGTGAGAGACAAATTGGACAGTCGATCCATTATGAGCTATTTTGTAGGGTATCCAAAGAATTCTGTTTGATATTATTTCCATCACCCCCAATGAAGAAAAAATTTTAGTTTCAAGAAATGTCACCTTTTTGGAAATGGAATTTCTATTAGATAGAAAAGGCAAGATGATAGAACTTGAAGAAATTCAAGATACTTCCTCAATTGTAGAAGTTGAAGCTAATCCCAACAACTAGTAATTGAAGTGCACACACCTAGAAGGTCTGATAGGATTATTAGACCACCTGCTAGATATACACTTCTTCATCAACATGGCCATGATAAGCCTTGTGTTGGATGTGATCCAATGAACTTTAAAGAAGCAATATCTGATACTGATTCATCCAAATGGCTTGAATCCATGCAGTTTGAAATGAACTCTATGTATTCAAACCAAGTCTGGACATTAGTGGATCCACATGAGGGAATCGTACCCATAGGATGCAAATGGATTTACAAAAGAAAGCTTGGGGTGGATGGGAATGTATTGACCTCAAAGAAAGACTTGTTGCAAAAATTTATACTCAAAGGCAAGGAATTGATTATGAGGAAACTTTTTCACTAGTAGCTATATTTAAATCCATTAAAATACTACTAGCCATAGCAGCATGGTATGACTATGAGATATGACAAATGGATGTAAAATTTGAATTCCTCAATGGAGACATTAAAGAAGATATTTATATGTCTCAGCCTGAGGGATACACATAAGTGGGAAGTGAGTATAAGGTATGCAAACTTCAGAGATCAATATATGGTTTCAAGCAGGCGTTCAGAAGTTGGAACCTCGGATTTGACAACACCATCAAGGAATTTGGTTTTGTCAAGAATCCTGAGGAACCATACGTGCAAAAGAAAGTTAGTGAGAGTGTAGTGACATTCCTAGTACTTTATGTTGATGATATCTTACTCATTATAAATGATGTAGGATTAGTGCAATCAACTAAATTATGGTTAGCAAGTAAATTCTCTATGAAAGACATGGGTGAATCATCATATGTACTGGAAAGATTCTCTATGGAAGAGTCCAAGAGATGATACTTACCAATGTGTCATGGTGTTACTCTATCTAAAGCAATGTGCCCCAAGACTGATAAAGAGATAGAGATAATAACATGTATTCTATATGTGTCAACCATTGGTAGTATCAAATACGGTAAGATATCAAAACGCCCTAATGTTGCTTACGCTCTGAGTATTACAAGCAGATATCAGGCGAACCCTGGTCCAATGCATTGGAAGGCCGTAAAAGATATTATTAAGTACCTAAAGATGACTAAGAACTTGTTCATGATCTATAGGGGTGGAGAATTAAAATCGGAAGACTACACTGATTCAAGCTTCCAAAGTGATGTAGATGATTAAAAATCGACCACTGGTTTTATATTCATGCTCAATGGTGCGGCTGTCTCTTTGAAGAGTTCCAAGAAAGACACCGTTGCGGATTCCACCACTGAAGCTGAATATATCGCTGCATCTGCTGCAGCCAAAGAGGCAGTTTGGGTGAGGAATTTCGTCCAAGAATTGGGCGTTATTCCTAATGGAGTTGATCCAGTCCCGGTGTACTGCAACAACATTGGTGCCGTTGCACAGGCAAAGGAACCAAGGTCTGATCAGCGATCCAAACATATACCGAGGAAATTCCACATCATCATGGAGATTGTGGGAAGAGGAGATATATCAGTCGAAAAAGTCGCCTTTGCAGATAACGTTGCTGATACACTTACAAAGCCCTTGCCAGGACCATTGTTTGAGAAGCATCGCGAAGCAATGAGATTAAAGTTTAAGGGTAGCTGGCTCTAGGGCAAGTGGGAGATTGTTAGAGTAGATGACCTGCAAGCCAACGGTTGGCTAGGGAATTTATTGACTCAAGTGTAATGAACAATCTTTATTTTAATGAGATTAATGCCACTTGAGCTTGAGGCTAGAATCTGTGATGTTGTGCACGGTGTTTCATGGTAAGGGCATAGAGATGTCCAATCATGCAGATGGGTAATCATACGATGATTGTACCGAACAACCCTCCTCGGACTTTCGAAATGGTTATCATTCATCGAGAGGAAATGTGTGTCGTGGTGATTGTACATGATTAGTCCTTACGAACCAGGACAACATTGAGGCTCTACATACAAGGATTTTGATTTGACTCGTTTACCGACTCCGCGAGGGTCACAAGGTGGCAAGTAAAACGACCTCGATTTTTTTTTACTAATCTTAAATCATAAATTCTAAATTACTAAATAAAATAATTTAACATAACCATGAATCATAATAGTTTAACAATTTAAATCTCAAGTGCATAAAATAAATCCTAAATCATCTCTTAACAAAAATTCCTAAATCGACCTTTGAAAAGATCATTAACAATAAATTAAAGCATAAAAGTATCTATAATAAAAATCATTAACATAAATCTTTAAATTATAAATCTATCTAGCTAGTGCGGAAACATAAAGGCCCTCGAGTTTGTACTGCTTCATTCGATCGACTCAATCGTCACCGCCTCCAAAAATCATCAAATCCTGCATCATACAAACCTAGTGAGTCTATAGACTCAACACGTTCTAAACATGGATAACAAATAATACATATACATCCACATGCATTTAAAAATCATATTTTTATTTAAAATTATCTTTTGAACATAAATAAACCATTAAAAATCATTTAAGTATAACTAAATCATAAATAGTAAAATCATTTTAAAATAACTTTAAGCATAAATAAATCCTTTAAAAATCATTTAAAAATAGCTTTAATCACCATCATGAATCATAGATCATAAAATCATTAAAATGATAAAGCTTTCAATCATATATAATTTTGGGTGAAGTTTGATCCTTGAAAGTGACTAGCTTTTATCCTTTGGTCGACTTCAGTCTTAGCTCCACATGGTCCATGGGGGTGTGCACTAGGCTCCACCATGGAAATACGATAGTTGGGTTCCCTCGGGGCCTTTTTCAATAGACGGGTTCCCTCGGGGGCCTTTTCCCAAACATGGGTTCCCTCTGGGGCCTTTTCCCGTAAATGGGTTCCCTCTGGGCCTTTTCCCCTCACGTTATCCCCGCAAAATCATATATCATAAATCATATCTTTTGTCACATTCAATTCATATCCCTCAAAATATTTTTCATTTTCTTTAAAAATCATAAAATAGCATATCTTTCAAAAAATAGCATTTTAAACAGTATAAATTACACAGCTTTTCCAAAAATCATAAAATAACATATTATCATCAAAATCATCATAAAATACCATTTATCATGCGTTATGAAATCTTCGGGACGCTGCCAAGCGTTTTCGTATTTTCCTAAGTGTAAAAAGACCGTTTTTTCCTTGGACGTAAAAATTCTCAAATTTATCTTTTTCTCACTTTTAATGACATGGGATTATTATAAATAATTATTTAAGCTTACATGAATTTTTTCATATTTCTATTTGGCTTAAATCGATGACTTTTAAATAAATCTTTAAGTAAGACATATTAGTGCGTTTTAATCCCGAATTAAACCAAACCTTAATATAAAATTTCCAAATTAACAACTTAGACTTTTAATAATTATTTAAGCTTAAACCTAATTTTCCATAATTTTATTCTGCTTAAAAACTAGGCGTTTCAATTAATTTTTTAATTAATGTTTCGTGAGACGATTAAATCCCGGAAAATTCCAAAACTCGTTATTTGATTACAAATTTTTAACATAATATTTTTAGTATTTATTCTACCCTTCCAAGTCATGAGCCACACCCGTGGACCCATGGATTCAATTTTAGTTCTTTAATTTTCGAAATTGACACATAATCGAACACACCAAGCCATCTCCCAAAATACTCGAGCCACGCCCGAGCAACCTCAAGCCAAACCCTAGCCAACCCATATAGGCACCCTCCTGACCAAGCCCAGCCCATAGAACCTAGCCCTGGCTCGCTCAAACCCCCTGGAAGCGAGACCCAAAATCTGCACCCTTCTCTAACTCACGCTAGTAGACTCCTAGACAACCTAGATCACCTCCAGCCGAGCCACACCCAAGCCCAGCCGACCATGAACATCCCTGAACTATGCCCAGACCAGACTAGCTCCTGGAACCCCAAGCACGAAGCACCTGTATCCAAGGAAACAACCTGCGCGTTTCTTCTTCCCTCATGCTAAACCCCTTCCAGTCGAGCCATGAGCCAACCACTCCACTCCAGACCCTAGCCTGACCCATGCCCATGACCCTTGGACCCTGATGAACCACCTAGCTTGCCCCCAGAGCGAGCTGCGAGCCCCTCTTCTTCCCCCAACATCTTCTGCGCGTGAATATGGGAGGAGTCCCACTTCGGGTGGACTCCTTCCCCAAGCCTAGAACTCGAACCCTAGCCACCCTAGGACCCAAACCAGCCCTAGATCGAGACCACCCTGCCCCTGACCCAGCCCTGGACGTGCCACCTTGCCCCCATGCAAAACCACCGATCCCTTGAACCCCAACAAGCATACACACACTTTTTCTTTTTCTTTTTTTTTTAAACTCACGGCCCTTCTTTCTGGATTATTGCCCAGGGTTCCAGCTTTGGTTTCTTTTAATTTTATCATCTTTTGATCATGTTCCAAACATATAACATCCCACCTTGGCAGCGTATCGTTGGATTCAAAAACGTTTTCTCATAAAAACGTCATATAAACGTTCTACCGTAAAAATTATCGAATACCTATTTTATTCAAGCATAAACAATTAAAACACACATATTATGATTTGTATGATGTTAAAAGAGTTTAGGAAACGTGCATTTGTGTTTATAACGCTCGATTATTCGATCGTTGCGAGGGTAAGAAGACGGACGATCGGACGGCAAAGAATCCTAGCTTTTCTTCTTCCCAATATTTTCGAAATTGATGTAGGTGTGTGCTTGGTGAATTCGGCTGATTTTAGGGTAAATTATGGTGTTTTGAAAGCCTAGGTAGCTTATTTATAATTAATTATCATGCTAATGAGCTTTGATTTTGGGCTTGCAATCTTAAGGGTAATTGGGCCTACTTAAATTAATTAAATTAGGCCCAATAACACTTAATTAATTAATTATTTAAAGTTTATAAAATTAGTTTCCATAAAATAATATTTTTTATTTTTAAAACTCCTTGTTTGCCCAAAACCGGCTTCCCGGAAAAAATCGAGCTCGACTCGTAAAATAATTCGAACTCTAACATTTTTAGAAAAAATAAATCATTTTTAAATCATATTAGGAATCATTGCCATTAATTAATTAAAAATACATATCCTTGTTTTGGTCGTCCCCGATCTCCTTTCCCCTGCCTATTATCGAATATTCGTGTAAAATCCTTAATTTCATGTAAGCATGTCATATTATCATTTAATCATGCAATTATGCATTTAATCATATAATAAACATCATGCTGTTATTTAAAATCAGTTAAATAAAACAATTAAGCAATTAAAATAATTTTGCATGCATGCGGTTTACGTGGACTGATTTTTCGGACGTTACAGCAAGGTTGGGCGCAATTGCGACATATGTAGGAGTCAGTGCATTGTAGTTGGAATTCACCGCTCACCTACGGATGTGGATTTCTTATGTGATCTAACGAAATAATAATGCATGAAATCTCTGGCCAAATTATAGCATGTACATCAAGGAAGGAGTTCTCTAGTTGTACATGCGATGACATTATTAATGTTTCATGATTGTATCACATAGCTATCAAATTTAATATGCAACCCTCGATGAACCAATGGTTGCAGATTCGATCGGGATATATGAGATGAGGGGACCGTACTGTACGTTAATCATAAGCGAATGGTTCTTGCAGGCACTATCAGTGATACCTGGGGAATCATGGGACGATGCTACTAGACGCTCTTACCATGATTTGATGAGTTTAATCAGAAATTATTTTCTGACATACTCATGACCAAATGTTGGTGCATGAAATGAGGCAAATTAAGGTAAGCTCGAATAAAGAAAATTGTCATGAATCACAAAGAGTTATGAACTCACGGCTATCTGTATCCCTAAACCATTGAGGGTCACACAAGAACTGGTTTACTTGTTCCCTTTGAGATAATAAATTCAACGAGTTGAATTTATAAGAAATAAATTTGATATGAGCAATCGATAAGCTTATAAATAAAGTTTATAAAAGCTTATAGAAATTTTTAAGAGCATGACTGCTAAAACTCTCAAAGGGAGTGTATCTGCCATATTTGGACATTGGTGATCTCGAAATTAAAGTGTGCATCATAATAACAAATTAGTTGAAATTGTCACATCGATGATGTTGGATCGTCGATCGGGATTATGATGGTATTAATATAATGGGAGCATGGATCATGAGCTTGTAAGAGTATAAGCATATTATGCTAATTTATTAAAGTTTAAATAGGCTTTAATAATTAAATTATATTTTAATTGATTTAAAATATAGCCCATTAAGTTTTATAAAATATGATATTGATTTATGTAATATGAAAATATTCATGATCCCATAATTTTAAAAACTTGCACACAAAGAAAAAATCAATGCGTGATATTCATATTCTCACACTAAAATGGGGATTGACTTTGATTTGGCATGCAAAATTTTTTTTAGAATCTTTAATTGACTTAATTAATCTAATTAATTAAGTAAATAGAAGATTAGAAATAAAAATAAGATTTTGATTCTTATTTACGTAAAGAGGCATCCGAAAGTTCAAGAATGAGATCATTATTTTCGGCTCTTCCCAAGTTTTAGTGTGTTGGTCTCAAAATCTTTTTTTTTTTTTTGCAAGAAAAATTCGTCTTATTGTATTGAGTCGATTTATTCTTCATGTTCTATCTATACGCAAAATATCTTCTAATTTTCTAGTGCAAGTTAGAAGAAGAATAAATATTCCAGTCGTAGACCAGATTAGTAGATCGAAGAACGTTCGTAGAGTTTTACAACAAAAGCTACGTTTGCTAATACCGGAGTAGTTGGAAAGACAAAATTTTCTAACTCCATATGAATATTTATTTAATTTAAACCATGCGAGCGTCAAAAAAAAATTTTGAATGTCAAATTTTTAAACTTACGCTACGTTTTGGACACGAGAAAAATCGGTATCCCAACAGAGTTTGAGCATGTGATGAGCCCTGGGGTATCAAACCCTATAGGCTATGGCAATACCTTCCATGGCCTCGTCTCCTTTCGTGAAGCCTAATAACAGACAACTATATTCTTCTCACTCATCTTCTGAACAAAGCTAGACTATATATATATATATATAAATAATATTCTTACTCACTGTAGTGGAAACTCTTTATGCATAGTACGATTCTTGTAATTTCGGTGAGTATATTTCACTTGTATTTTTGTTCAATACTCTCTGGATTTGTTTTATTTAGTTTAATTAATTGTTATGAATTTGTGCATTGGTTTCTTAGTACATTTTTTTCTCACGAAATAAAAGTTTTGGTTTGAAATTCTTGGCTGACTGATTCTCATTTCTTTTAATTTTATTTGCAAATTCACATTGTTATCAATAAAAATAATGGAAAATTTTCATTCAAAAGAACATAGAATTTTAAAAATGGTTTCTTCATATCTCATGTTAATAAATTGAAGTTTTTGTATTGAGAATGCTTTTTGAAGCACAAACCCTTCAAAACAATATGTTTTTATATGGTATATAGATCTGGTCTTTAATTTTAAAATATAGGCTTGAAAAGTTGTATCATCTCTATAATTCTTGATTTATGAAAACACTCAACTTATGATAATGTGAATTGAGAAAGTACTCAACACTGTAGTCATTTCTGATTAGTTGTTGCTGGAGGATTCTTGGTTCTACTCTCCATTTGTTGGCCATTTATTCAGGTCATTATCCGTAGCATTATATATCATTTGCAAACAAACGCCTGGAAAAAAATTACTTCTCATCATCGTACAACCTCATTTATCTTTTATCTAATTATAATCGGTTTCAAATAATTTGAAATTTTTTGAGGCAAAAAAATTTGTATGCATGATTCTACTATTTTAAGGGCCCGATTTTAAATGTTCGACTCATACCCGAAAAACTCAGGTACGACAGTCATCTCAATGTTGTCGTCAGTTGAATGCTGACGTGAACCGACAACCAGAGATTAATGATATTGCATGTGTTTTTCTTCATAAAAATTATAACTCTGTTGTTGTTGAAGAAGGTGGATATGAGAAGATGAATATAATTGAAAAAGATTATCGAAATTTTATGGATAGGGTCAGAAAATTAATACTTAGAGAGGGAGATGCACCAGTTGTTAGAGTAGATGCCCTGCAAGCCAACTGTTGGCTAGAGATTTTATTGACTCAGTTGTAATTATCAATCTTTATTTTAATATAATTCATTATTTCATGGTTTGTTATTTCTGTATCTGTATACCCATGTTATCAAACATAGATAAAGACCTTGATTATAATTTAATACAAATGAATCGTAATTCGATGTTGAAACTCGTTTGTGAACATTGTATGATCTAAATTCGTCCCTAGTCGATTCAGCCGTTTAAAACATGGATAAATGTCGCTTGAGCTCGAGACTAGCATCTGTGATGTGGTGTACTACGTTTCTTGGTAAAGGCATAGAGATGTCCAAACATGCAGATGGGTAGTCATATGATGATTATACCGAACAACCCTCCCTCGGACTTTCCAAGTGGTTATCATTCATCAAGAGGATAAGTCCGTGGTTATGATTGTACACCATTAGTCCTTATAACTCGGGACAACACTGAGGCTCTATATGCTAGGGCTGTGATTTGACTCCTTTACTGGCTCCAGGAGAGTCATCAGGTGGCGAGATTGGGTACAGTTGCGACACATATAGGACCCAGTGCATTGTAGTCGGGGATTCATCGTTCACCTGCGGGTGTGGATATCCTATGTGATCTAATGAAATTATAATGCGTGGAATATCTGGCCAGAGTATGAGATGTACGTTAGAGAAGGAGTTCTCCAACCGTACATGCGATGCCACTATTTATAGTTATCACATAGTTATCGAATTAATATGCAACCCTCGCTGAACCAATGGTTGCAGATTCGATCGGGATATATGAGATGAAGGGATCGTACTATACGCTAATCATAATCGACTGGTTCTTGCAGGCACTATCAGTGATACCTAGGGAATCATAGGGCGAAGCTACTTGATGCTCTTTCCATGGTTCGATGGGTTTAATCAGAAATATGATTTCTGACATTCTTATGATCAATCGTTGATACATAGAATGGGGCAAATAAGGGTAAGCTCGAATAAAGGATTATGTCCTGAATCACAAGGATTTGTGAATCAACGGCTAGCTGTATCCCTGAACCATTGTGGGTCACACAAGCACTGGATTGTTTGTTCCCGTTGAGAGAATAAATTCAAGAAGTTGAATTTATATTATGATATAGTAAATTCAAGGAGTTGAATTTATGATAATTAAATTTTGGGAGAATAAATTCAAGGAGTTGAATTTATAAAATCTGAAAATTTAATTTTTTAAACTCAAAAGTCGAGTTTAATAAATATTAAATTTTGGAGGTGATAAAATTTAAGTAGTTGAATTTAATATTTAAATAATAAATTCAAATGTTGAATTTATAATTGATTTAATTTATTAAGCTCAAAAGTTGTGTTTATTAAACATTAAATTAAATATAATGAGTAGTGTGTTTAATAGGCTTATAGTAGTACAAGTTCAACATACTAAATAATTAAAGTTCTTAATGGACCTTGATTAATTAATTAAACTAGTTGAACTAGCTCAATTAATTAATAAAGCCTATTAATGTTAATTATGAATATTAGGTCATGGCTTAATTATAAATAGGTGTAATCAAACCATAACCCTAGCCTCCACACCTTGGAATTTTCGAAAATTCCTTCTCCTCCAACTCTAAAAGTTCGGCCACTCCTCCTTGAAAAAAAGTTTGAGCCGTCTCTCAAACTTTGATCTCCAACATAAAATTTCTTCTAATTTTTTTAGTGCAATTTAGAAGAGGATCAAACCATCTAGTCGTGGACCTAATTAGAAGAATAAACAAAGGAGCTTTTGAAGAAAGTTCGTAGAGATTCATCAAGAGCTAGATCCATAATACAGGATTAGTTGGAGCCATGTGATTCTATCACCAAAGGTATAAAATTCTAAAGCCCTATGAATGTTTATTCTTAAAACCATACAAGTGCCCAAACAAAAGCATATTTTGATTGTCAACCTGCGTGCGCGCACAACGCGGCGCAGAATGGAGTGCCGTCACTGCCCGAAACGCTTGGGCAGCGAGGGCGGCTGCCCAAGATCGTTTCGGGAAGCGTGCTGGATGACGAGCTTGAATTGTTTGGGCCTAGGGTGCAATTTTCAGATTTTTCAAAATTTTGGGTAAAATTGATATTTTTGAAAATTGGTTCAATTTTTCTTCTGAAAAATTAATAAATTTTTTGTAAAATAAATAATAAGAATATGATTTTAATTATTTATGGTAAAATGAGTTTTACAAAAAATCAATTATTATTGATTTAATTGGAATTAAATAAAAGAGTTTATTTAATTTATTAAATTTTTAATAATTGTGGTGGTTAGTGATAAAATTATTAGATATATGATTTATCAATTAATTAAATTTGTTTAATTAAATTGATGTTAATATTTGATTTTAAATGCATGAAGGACGATCGAGAGCCTTGACCAATGTGTTAGGTGTATGTTAGGATATTTAACTGTTTTTATTCATTTGGTTAATATTTGAAATTATTAAAGTGGGATTGGTTTATGGCCCGTTCCCACCCCATGAGATGTATCCCTTATGTGCCATGGCTATTTAAATGTAATTATTAGAAATAGTGGGAGATCGAGACTGGAAGATGGTGGGCCCGATGAACAAGATGAAAACATGTAAAATATTGGAAGCTCTTGTAATATGCATCCCTGAATTCACCTAGGTTTTGGACCTGGATCCATGTATGGCTCACATAGATGTAATAGTGATGGCGATCGATCGTCTTTATTTATTGTTGAATGTCATATTATGATACATACGATATATAGTAGTATGCATGTATGTATATTATTAAATATTATAGTTGCATGAATCCGACAAACATACAAACTCGTGGCACACGGTTTTTTTAAATTAAAATGATGAGACAATTTTACAATTAAAATCCCTCATTTTGAATAAGATTCAAAATTTATATCAATCCGAAAAGTAAAAATTAAAAGAGTTCAATTTTTCCTTATCTTCCATCAACCGTGGTTGCATGTTGATCGCTACCCGCGGACAGTGTCTGGCTCATATTATTGGGAAGGCCTGGACGCCGGAAAGGTGTGACTTCCACCGGTCATATGATGTGAATTGAGTGGAACTCCCATGACTTCGGCTCATATTATTGGGGGAACTCATGGCGACCGTCCACCACAGTTCAATATTGATGGGTTGGTTTGACACGTGAAAATAAACGACGTCATATTATTGGGTCCTTATTAAACGTGAGGCAAAACACGCGGAGGTTGCATATGGATGCAATTGGATTCTCTCTTTTAGAAATTATAATTGACTGATATTATTCGGGATTATAATTGGCTGATTGGACTCTTCGTGCCCACTAAGGAAATGCGATTTCCCTTTTTCATCAGCGGTTGGTGGAAATGTCAAAATAGTGGGAGGGAAATTTATAAAATGAAATCCATATTTTATATCTTCGAATTATTTTAAAATTATCAGTAACCATTATCTGTTTTCATTTTTAGTATATTTACGATGTCTACTCGTAACCCGCTTTCAATTATTCTCGATCAAAACAAATTGACTGGCCCTAACTATCATGGCTGGTTTCGAAATTTAAAGACTGTTCTGAACTCCGAAAGGATTGCGTATGTGCTTGATAAGAAGCCACCAAAGGAGGCGGCTCCTGATATAAATAGGACTGAATTAGCTAAGCTTGAGAAATGGTAGGACCATGATCTTCAAGCTAATAGCTACATGTTGGCTTTTATGTCGAATGAACTTCAGAAGAGGTTCGAAGAGGCGGTGAATGCTGCTGACATTAACCTTCATCTGAAAGAATTGTATGCTGTACAAAGTCATTCAGAGATACATGCTACTGTGAAAGAACTCATGACTACACGCTTGCGAGATGGGACTTCGGTCCATGAGCATGGTGTTAGGATGATTGGGCTCATTGAGAAGTTGGTGGGGCTTGACGTGGTTATTCCTAGTGAGCTCTCGACTGATATTCTCTTGCTATCTTTGCCTGCCTCGTTCGATGGATTTGTGGTTAATTTTAATATGAAAAAGCTTGAGGCCACCCTTGAAGAGTTGGTCAATATGCTTACTAATTATGAGGTCACAATTAAAAAGGAAAAGCATGTTCTTCTAGTAGGTTCTTCGTACAGTACGAAAAAGGGAGCCCCAAATAAAGGCAAGAAGCGTTCTGCCCCTCCAAAGAAGAACAAGCCCAACAAGAAGCCATACAAGAAACCAAATCCGGAGCCCACAAAGCCTGACAAGTCAGAACAAGTCTGTTTCCACTGCAACAAGCCTGGACATTGGAGGCATAATTGCGAGGAGTATCTAGCCCAGAAGCGTCCTGGCCATGGTATGTTTTATATTGAAGTTAATGTTTCTATTAATTCCTCTTCTTGGGTATTGGATATCGGATGTGGTTCTCATCTATGCAATGATTTTCAGGTGATGGGAAGAAGCAAGAGGCTTAGAGATGTTGAGACCTTTCTAAGACTAAGAAATGGAGAAAGAGTTGCTGCCACTGTCATTGGAGACGTTACTTTAATTTTGGACAATAATTTTAAGTTGTTTTTGAGAGACGTTTTATTTGTTCCTGAATTGGTTAAAAACATTATTTCTATTTCTATGCTTGATAGGGATGGTTATTCTTGTATTTTTGCTAAGGTGTTTGCAATTTATACAAGAGTGAATGTTTGATTGGAACTAGAGAATTAACAAACGATCTCTATAACTTAAAATTAAAAGATATTCCGTTTAACAATATCCAAGCGTGTACGAAAACAACAGCAAACAAAAGAAAAATAGAAGACCCAAATCTTGCAAAATATGGCACGCTAGACTAGGTCATATTTCCCAAAGAAGGATGCACAAGCTAGTGGGAGAAGGCATGCTTGACTTGTCAGACATAAATTCTCTACCAACTTGTGAGTCCTGTATAAAAGGAAAAATGACTAAAACTCCATTCAATGGAAACGTGTAACGTGCGCATGGTCTACTGGATTTGATCCACACGGACGTTTGTGGCCCGCTAAGTGTTAGCACAAAATTTGGGCATTCCTACTTCATTACCTTTACTGATGACCATTCGAGGTATGGGTACGTTTATTTGATGAAACACAAATCTGAAGCATTTGAAAAGTTCAAAGAATTCAGATCTGAAGTAGAAAATCAGCTGGAAAGAAGTATTAAGGCACTTCGATCTGATCGAGGTGGAGAATACTTAAGTGCTGAATTTTTGGGTTATCTAAAAGAGAATGAGATTCTCTCACAGTGGACTGCACCAGCAACACCACAATTGAATGGTGTTTCTGAACGTCGAAATCGAACCTTGATGGACATGGTTTGATCCATGATGGGATTCACTGAATTGCCTACATCGTTTTGGGGCTTTGCGCTTGAAGCTGCGGCAATGTTGTTGAATAATGTCCATACTAAAGTAGTGGATAAAACACCATATGAGATATGGATGGGAAAAACTCCCAAATATTCTTACATGAGAATATGGGGATGTCCTGCTTACATGAAGCAGACATTGGGAGACAAATTGGATAGTAGATCCACTTTGTGCTACTTTGTACGATATCCAAAGACTTCTGTTGGATATTATTTCTATCATCCCAATGAAGTAAAAGTGTTTGTTTCAAGAAATTCCACCTTTTTGGAAAAGGAATTTCTATTAGATAGAAAAGGCAAGATGATCGAACTTGAAGAAATTCAAGATACTCCCTCAACTATAGAAGTTGAACCCATTTCCCAAGAACCAGTAGTTGAAGTACAAGCTCCTAGAAGGTCTGATAGGGTTATTAGACCACCTGCAAGATATACGCTTCTTCATTAGCAAAGGCGTGATGAGCATTGTGTTGGATGTGATCTAATGAATTTCAAAGAAGCAATATCTGATACTGATTCAACCAAATTGCTTGAAGCCGTGCAGTCTGAAATGGACTCTATGTATTCAAACCAAGTCTGGACATTGGTTGATCCACCTGAGGGAATCATTCCCATAGGAAGAAAATGGATCTACAAAAGAAAGCTTGGGGCGGATGGGAAGGTAGTGACCTTCAAAGCAAGACTGGTTGCAAAAGGTTATACTCAAAGGCAAGGTATTGACTATGAGGAAACTTCTTCACCAGTTGCTATGTTTAAGTCCATTAGAATACTACTGGCCATAGCAGCATGGTATGACTATGAGATATGGCAAATAGATGTAAAGACTGCATTCCTCAATGGAGACATCAGAGAAGAAATTTATATGTCTCAACTTGAGAGATACACATCAGTAGGAAGTGAGCATACTATGCAAACTTCATAGATCAATATATGGTCTCAAGCAGGTATCAAGGATTTGGAACCTCATATTTGTTAGAACTATCAAAGAGTTTGGTTTTGCTAAGAATCCTGAGGAACCGTGCGTGTACAAGAAAGTTAGTGGGAGTTCAGTGACATTCCTGGTACTTTATGTTTATGATATCCTTCTCATTGGGAATGATGTAGGATTATTGCAATAAACTAAAGTATGGTTAGCAAGTAAATTCTCCATGAAAGACATGGGTGAAGCATCCTATGTATTGGGAATACAAATCTATAGAAATAGATCAAAAGGGATGTTGGGGCTCAACCAGGCCACCTATATCGATACCATTATAAAGCGATTCTCTATGGAAGAGTCCAAGAGAGGATACTTACCAATTTGTCATGGTGTTACTCTATCTAAGGAAATGTGTCACAAAACTGATGAAGAGATAGAGATGATGACATGTATTCCATATGCGTCAGCCATTGGTAGTATCATGTATGGTATGATATCGACACGTCCCGATGTTGCTTACGCTCTGAGTGTTACAAGCAGATATCAGGCGAACCCTGGTCCACTACATTGGAAGGCCGTGAAAGATATTCTTATGTACTTGAGAAGGACTAAGAACTTGTTCATGGTCTACGGGGGTGGAGAATTAAAATTGGAAGGCTACACAGCTATCTTCCAATGTGATGTAGATGATTCGAAATCGACCTCTGTTTTTGTATTGATGCTCAATGGTGCGGCTGTCTCTTGGAAAAGTTCCAAGCAAGACACCGTTGCGGATTCCACCACTGAAGCTGAGTACAATGCTGCATCTGCTGCAGCCAAAGAGGCAGTTTGGATAAAGAATTTTTTCCAATAGTTGGGCATTATTTCTAATGGAGTTGATCCAGTCCCGGTGTACTGCGACAACACTGGTGCCGTTGCGCAAGCAAAGGAACCAAGGTCTCATCAGCGATCCAAACATGTACTGAGGAAGTTCCACATCATCCGGGAGATTGTGGGAAGAGGTGATATATCATTCGAAAGAGTCCCCTCTGCAGATAATGTTGCTGATCCACTTACAAAGCCCTTGCCAAGACCATTGTTTCAAAACCATCGCGAAGCAATGTGATTAAAGTTTATGGGTAGTTGGCTCTAGGGCAAGTGTGAGATTGTTAGAGTAGATGCCCTACAAGCCAACTGTTGGCTAGGGATTTTATTGATTCAGTTGAAATAAACAATCTTTATTTTAATATAATTCATTATTTCATGGTTTGTTATTTCTTTATCTGTATACCCATGTTATCAAACATAGATAAAGACCTTGATTATACTTTAATACAAATTAATCGTAATTCGATGTTGAAACTCATTTGTAACACTGTATGATCTAAATTCGTTCCTAGTCGATTCATCAGCCTAAAACATGGATAAAGGTCGCTTGAGCTCGAGACTAGCATCTGTGATGTTGCTACAGGAGAGTCATCAGGTGACGAGGTTGGGTACAGTTTCAACACATATAGGATCCAGTGCATTGTAGTCGGGGATTCACCGCTCACCTGCTGGTGTGGATATTCTTTGCGATCTCACGAAATAATAGTGCATGTAATCTCTGTCCAGAGTGTGGGATATATATTAGGGAAAGAGTTCTCTAGTTGTACATGCGATGACACTATTAATAGTTATCACATAGTTATCGAATTATTATGCAACCCTCGGTGAACCAATGGTTGCAGATTCGATCGGGATATATGAGATGAAGGGACTGTACTATACGCTAATCATAATCCACTGGTTCTTGCAGGCACTATCAGTGATACCTAGGGAATCATGGGGCGATGCTAATAGACGCTCTTACCATGGTTCGATGGGTTTAATCAGAAATATGATTTCTGACATTCTTATGATCAATCGTTGATACATAGAATGGGGCAAATAAGGGTAAGCTCGAATAAATGATTATGTCCTGAATCACAAGGAGTTGTGAACCCACGCTAGCTGTATCCCTGAACCATTGTGGGTCACACAAGCACTGGATCGTTTGTTCCCGTTGAGAGAATAAATTCAAGAAGTTGAATTTATATTATGATATAGTAAATTCAAGGAGTTGAATTTATGATAATTAAATTTTGGGAGAATAAATTCAAGGAGTTAAATTTATAAAATCTGAGAATTTAATTTATTAAACTCAAAAGTCGAGTTTATTAAATATTAAATTTTGGAGTGATAAAATTCAAGTAGTTGAATTTATAATTTAAATAATAAATTCAAATGTTGAATTTATAATTGATTTAATTTATTAAGCTTAAAAGTTGAGTTTATGAAACATTAAATTAAATATAGTGAGTAGTGTGTTTAATGGGCTTGTAGGAATACAAATCCAACATACTAAATAATTAAAGTTCGTAATGGACCTTGATTAATTAATTAAACTAGTTGGACTAGCCCAATTAATTAATAAAGCCCATTAATGTTAATTATGAATATTAGGTCATGGCTTAATTATAAATAGGTGTAATCAAACCATAACCCTAGCCTCCACACCTTGGAATTTTCGAAAATTCCTTCTCCTCCAACTCTAAAAATTTGGCCACTCCTCCTTGAAAAAAAGTTTGAGTCGTCTCTCAAACTTTGATCTCCAACATAAAATCTCTTCTAATTTTTTTATTGCAATTTAGAAGAGGATCAAACAATCTAGTCGTGGACCTAATTAGAAGAATAAACAAAGGAGCTTTTGAAGAAAGTTCGTAGGGATTCATCAAGAGCTAGATCTGTAATACTGGATTAGTTGGAGCCAAGTGATTTAATCACCAAATGTATAAAATTCTAACGCCCTATGAATTTTTATTCTTAAAACCATACAATTGCCCAAACAAAAACATATTTTGATTGTCAAAATAAAATAAAAATTTTAAACTTCCGCTGCGTCTGGAGCACGAGAAAACCGAGATCCAACACCAGCTATTCAAGCTTATTTCTCGAAAATGCAGTCACTTTGTCCTGGTTTTTTCTATAGCTTTGATTTGGATGATGATGGTCAATTAAAGAATGTATTTTGGGCACATAATAGGAGTGGACAAGCTTATAAGGCCAATTTTGGGTATGATATAACATACTTATATAATAAGTACGTCTTTCCATTTGCTCATTTCATCGGTGTAAATCATCATGGATACTCGACACTACTTAGGTGTGGTCTACTTTCAAATGAAGATTCAGAGACATTTGTCTAGTTGTCACATATGGTCCTTTTAACCAATAACTTTTTTTCTTCGAGCATGAGTAGGCTGTAAATTTTATATCTAGTGATACTCTACAAGTTTGGTTTGCAATGCAAAAAGCTGTTTGTGATTCGAGCAATCGAACAAGGAGTTATACCATTTTTCCCTAGGTCGCTATAAACTACCTGAAAATCTTAACTATGCATATATATGTTAGATAAATTTGAAAATTCGAATTTTAAAGATAAAAACTGTTTCAAATGCTCTTTCAAAAACTATTCGCTCTGATGCCACTCGTTACGATCAGAAATGTGTTTAGTAGGGGGTGAATAGACACTTTATTTTAATATTGTTCGCTCTTGAAATATTCAAAAATAAACAGAGCATCGAGAAATTAAATCGAGTTTGATTTACAACTCAAGCGAAATAAACTTAAAATTATCTCTCTAAAACTGATTAAAACTTTTGTAAAACATTTAAAGGATATGCAATTTGAATGTATAAAAAAAGTTTGGTTGAAAATTTTTATCAAATTCTTAAATTCTTAAACAATGCACATCAAAACGACAATAAATAAATATGATAAAATAAATAGACACAAATTTTTTATGGATATTTGGAGATTAAAAACCACTGTGACGTCTCTTCTTCCACTCAGGAAGATATCCATTAGAAGATTTTAATTTATCCAACTCTTTGTACTAATCTACTTTGACTTGTGGCTTATCTATTGCCTTATCGAAACTCTTAGCACATTCTCGATTGTAGGCCGCAACTTTATAAACCAAATAATGTTTAATGCCTTTGATGTCAAGACTACAGACAAAATCTTTTACGCCTTTGTGTAAAGAATAACATTCAACTATTCTTTGAAGGCCAACTATCATATCTATACTGTGAATGATTATGTGTGTGAGAATTTAATCTTTTACATTGTATTTCTCTTAAATGTTTCCTCACACACAAGGAAAAACCTCTAACTAAGCTAACGTATCTATTAAGACTTCACTTCTTGAGAAAAACGTAACTCTTCTTGTGGGCTAGATTTCTTTGTATTTCATTCTCTAATCCGCCTAATCAGGGCTCCAAACCTTTTATTTGTTCTTCTCTCTTGTTATTTGATCTTCAAATGGTTGTATTTTTTGCCTCCAAAAATGATATGAAAGTTTGAAATAAATAATATGACCATTTGGAATGGTTTTGTACGATTTCTAACATTGAAACAGTCATTTTTCGCATTTTTATCCATTTTTTGAGACTGGTTGATTTTTATGTTGATCAAGAATGTTTGACTGAGCTAATTTGATCAAGTTGATCTGGTCTATTCAGCTTGGTCTGATCTTGTCAAATTCGATCTGTTTTGTTCTTGTGATTATAAATCTTGATTCATCGATTTCTGAGCAACATGGTGAACATGAAAGTTGTAGTCATTTCTCTTAGATTTCCACAAAATCAAAAATCTATCAATTTCAAGTTTTTTATGAGAGAGATATACTCAAAGTACCAGATTGTATTCAAGCTGTAACATTTTATTCATTCAGTACAGAACCAACAATTTCATCACGATTTATCAGCTTCTTAAGATCTGATACAGAGTTTGACTTTGGAATATGATTTGTAGATCATTGTGTTATATTTGTAATGCATACTGAATCATTCCATTTCAATAATCAAGCTGAGAGTTATGACAAAAATACCATAATTGCTCATGTTAAACCGATTCTTGTTTCGATAGCATCTGAATTAGCCTCACTGAACTGAATTATGTTGACTTGTCGCAATTTGAGTTTTCTCTTCGGCCAATTTTGTTTCTAGTCATTTGCATCATCAAGCTATGAGATATCATCAAAATAGTTCAGCTTAGGTAAATTTGAGTTCCAGCTTCCAACTTAAACTAGCAACTACACACTTAAGTAAATATATTAAAAATACAATAACAAATTTTTTATTATAAAAAAAAATAATGCTAGCGTTTTCTCAACAAAAAAAAGTTTTATTAAAGTGTTTAGATAAAATAAGATAGTAGACCTTGAATATATTAATGTGTTTTTTATTATAAGAATTTTATATTATAATTATTATAATTATCGAAAAAATTACATAACACTATTAAAATAATAAAATAATTATTTTTCATTTGGTAAATCATAAGAAAAAATACAGATGAATAGAGAGAATTCATAGAGTCGATATTCAAGTACAATTTTCATTGAATTTCAATCACCTTATTTATCGAGAACAGTTAGATAATTTTTATAGATATTATCTTGCCATATTTATCTTGATCACAAATATCTCAAATCTAAGAAAATATAAATAATTATCTACAACAAGAATATACAATAAAAAAAAGATTACAACAATAAATTCTTCTTTGAATTTCCTCCAGACGATGGATGCGTCTTCTTAAAACCTTACTAAGAAAACTACAGTTGTATGAAGGGTTTTTTTTAAAATAATATATTTTTAAAACTTATTTATTAAAATATTACAGATTCTAAAACTTTGTGAAAATATTACAAACTGGAACTTCAAGTTCCGGATTCTATTTTTTTTTTAAAAAGCTTGAATTAGTCACGGATTCATTGAATCCGTGACACGTTGTCCCGGATTTAGAATCCGGGACAGTCTGTGCCGGATTCTGACCGGGACAGCATGTCACGGATTCAAATGAATCCGTGACACAATTTCATGCCTATAAATTGCACCGGGGTTTTGGCGAATTCATCCCATCCTTCAGCTCAAGTTTTCGGTTTCGGCATTCTTTTTGAGCAGAAATTCTTTGTAATTTTTGTGCAGAAATTCTTTTTGATAGTTTTCTGTCGCATATCAGAATTTGAGGGAATTGCACCGAGTCTCAGTAATTCAGAATTTGAGGGAATTGCGCCGAGTCTAAGTTAAATCTCTGTTTTTTCTTTCTACATTGAATTTTTTTATATATTATTTCTGATAATGTTTGTAATTTATTGCAGTTGTTAAACTTCGGTAGCTGATATAATTACAAATTCCATAATATCACATTTGAAAAGTTAATTTTAATAATTTCTTATATTTTTATTTTATTATTTATGTTGTATTACCGTAATTTTATTTTTTCGATAGCATTATACTATTTTTATAATTATGTTTTATTTTATATTTTTAATATTAATTTTTTAATTTTTGTTAGAAATTGTGATTAAATATATGTACGGCCAATGTCTTTGTAATATATTATTATGTGAAATAAATAATAATTTTGTGATTGTGATTGTGATTGAATAAAATTCTTTGATTCATGAATTTTACGTACTATTTTAATTTTTTTTAAAAAAATTTAAGCTATTACTGGAATTTTACCTTTGGTTCTCGAAATTTGAGGTTTTATGAAAATCCTCATCATTATCAATTAATAATTGTATTCTAGATGTTGTGTTTTATAAGTTTAATTTTTAAAAATAATATAAAAATTCTCATAATTAACATAAAGTATATGAAAATAATAATAATAATCCATATAATTATTCTGTATAAAAGAGTTGTAAACAAAGAGAATTTAATTAAATATATAGATAAAAGGTCAAAAAGCATTTTGGGTGTGTTAGGTGGGTGCGAGCGAGATTAAGTTAATATTAGGGACTTTTTAACTGTTTAACGTGTTAATTATAATAATCTAATAAAATAAAGATAAGAAGCCCACTTTGTAGGCATTACATGTATTTACCTGTTTTTAAAAAATAATAATAAGATTAATGACTCTTTATATTTATTTCAAAGTTGCACGTCTTGACAATACATGTATTAAATTATCAATAATAATAATAATAATAATAATAATTTTTTTTTTCAATGATAGATTTTGAATTAATTTACTTATAATCCTTTTTTTTTGTAAGTAAATTATTTTTTAATGTAACATAAATTTTATATGTAGTAAAAAAATTTTGAAAAATATAAATTTATCTTGTAAATTTTTCATTTTTTTTTGTTTATTATTTTTTTTCTTTTTAATTTATTTACACTCTTAATTGTTAAAATTGTTAATTTGGAAAAATTAATATATTTGAAAATTCTAATTACACATGTTTAAAAATCTTAATTTTTAATTTAAGGCATAAAATTTTTTTATTATTATAAAAATAAACATTTGTATTAATAAATATAAAATTTAATTAAATTGATTTGATATTTGACAATATATATTTTAATAATAACAATAATCATCATGTAAGTGATTTTTTACATTTATCTTATATAAACTATATATTTTAATATATGTGTAAGAAACTCATAATTAAATTTTGTTATGATTGTATACATTATGTCATTTTTTTTGGTGCAGACATGGATACTGTTAGAGCTTTACTTTACGTAGGTGGCTATGTCATTACTGAAGATGGTAGGGTATGATATAGTATCCCCGCGACAAGGCCCATTAAAATCTCTCGTTCTATTACATTTTCTTAATTGGTGAATTATGTCCATCGCAAGCTGGAGATCGACCCATCAAAATTCTGCATCAAGTTGTCCACGAAATATTGTTATAGCTCGTTGGCTCGTTACATTGAAGAGCATGTCTATATCACAGATGATGATAGTCTACAATTTATGTTTGAGTTGCCGACACTGGATTGCATGTACTTGTATGTTGATTCATCGCCAGTGTTACAGAACATAAGTGATTACGATTTTGATGCAGTCATGCCAGTAATAACGCAAGGTTTGGGAACATTAGGTTTGAATGAAGCGGGACCTTCTATGTATCACGTCGATGAACAATCAGCTCATACATACTCTGGGATCGACACTGGTCCTTGGGATCACCATATCACGGCTCACACTGAAGAAGACTATGCATGGGGGATGAATACAACACGAGAATTGGATTATACTTCAGGGGGTTGGGATCATCATATCACGGGTCCATCAGGAGTTGATGTTGCATGGGGTTCTAGTAGGACAGGCCAATTGGATTTAAATTCATGGGCTGATGAGAAAAATACCACAAATGTCAGACATTTTGATAGTTCTACTATGGATGCAAATATTCCCACCCCAATTACAGAACACATGCCTGAGCAAGATGATTTATTTGGGGACAGTTCGCATCATGTCATGAATAGCGATGATGATTTGTATGCTACATCAAGTGACAGAGAAGATGATCATCATGTTGACACTGCAAATGAAGGGACATCGGCGCGTGTGTTAATGTCTGGAGCAACAATGACAGAGAACATTCCTATTGCACCGGAGCAACATTTACGTGAAATTCCCCAATTTTTCAATGAAGTCTACGACGAAAAAATTCCAGATTCATTGGTATTCCTTCTGTATCACGAACAAACTTTTACAATCATGAAAGGCCAGAGCTCGGTGTAAAAATGGTATTTAAGAGCAAAAACGATTTAATAGCTTCAGTGAAGGATTTTTCTGTTCGGGTTTTGAGACGTGAATATATTGTTGTCCAAAGTTCTCCGACAATTTGGAAGGTCAAATGCAAGAACTGGTCCGAAGGTGACAATTGTGGGTGGGGACTTCGAGCATCGTTGAAAAAAAGTTTAGGCTACTTCATGATCACGAAATATGGTGATGATCACACATGCATGTCTACCCAAGTCGGTATAGATCACCACAACCTTGACGTAAACATGATAGCCAGTACACTTTTGGGAATCGTGCGTTGTGATCCTACATACGAAATCAAATATGTGCGAGAAAGTATTAAAGAAAAATATGGGTATGATATATCGTATGCTAAGGCATGGCAGAGTTTGAAACGCGCGGTAGAGGTAGTCTATGGCACATGGGAAAGCTCTGTAACTTTGCTTCCTAAATATATGGGAGCTTTGTCGAAGTACAATCCAAGAACTGTTGTAGAATGGAAGCATCTTCGACCGTATGACCATTCACATAAAGTTTTGAACTTTGTGTTTTGGACATTCAGACCATGTATAGATGGTTTTCGACATTGTCGCAACGTAATCAGTGTAGACGGTACCCATATGTATACCAAATATAAGCACAAACTACTCATAGCAGTAACATTAGATGCCAACAACCAGGTTTTGCCGCTAGCATTTGCGTTTGTTGATGAAGAAAATTACGAGTCTTGGCATTGGTTCCTCGGTGATGTTGCACGACATGTTACCAGAGGGTGTAGTGGTGTGTGCCTTATATCTGATAGACATGCGGGTATAACAAGTGCAGTTCAATATCTCCCTGACTTCAAGACTCCTTGTGGTGTTCATCGTTTCTGTTTGAGGCATGTTTGCTCTAATTTCAACAGCAAGTTCAAAAACTTTCATTTAAAAGACTTATGTTGGGAAGCAGGGATACAACACAAAGTAGCAAAATTTAATGCGACAATGGAGGCAATTAGAACAAAGAATGCAGCAGCTTCACGTATTTGTCAAACATTCGAAAAGAAAAATGGTCATTGGCTAATGATGGTGGATGGAGACGAGGGATAATTGTCACGCCCCGAGTCCGAAGCATCGGTGACATCCGACATTGTTTAACAATTAAATTGAAAACAATAAAGCCTCGTATCAAATCAAACCAGTCTTTTTCATAAATAAAGTATTTTCTTACAATGACAACGGAATAAAATACATCAGAGTTTCAAATAGCGGAAACGAAAGAAAAGTAAAATCTTGAGTTCTGGTCTTGATCTCCGGTTCACCAACCCCAGAAAGCATCTTGCTCTTCCTCATCCAATTGCTCCTCATTTTTATCTAAAATTTGTAAGGGGTAAGTGTTTTGGGAAACACTCAGCAAGTGGGGGTCGATCGATCCCAAAGATACATATAGAATTTAGTTTTCTTAAAACGTTCTTTTAACAGACTTTCAAAACTTAATATTCTTAGCTTATCAGGACAGAGACAAATCGAATAAATGAAAGAATTCATCAGATGATTCAGAACAATTCGGAAACCGATTACTCAATTCAGAACAGAACATACCAGAACAGACAGAACACCGTTACTCATCTCATTTCCATGGTCAAATTGTCCCCAATATGTTAGTCCTCTAAGGGTGAGGCCAGAACACGGTTTTATACCCACCGATGGGGGCCAGACGGAACATGGTTTTATACCCATCAATGGGGGCCAGACAGAACATGGTTTTATACCCACCAATGGGGGCCAGACAGAATTACAATTCTCGTCCCATTTCAAATCAATTTGTAACAGTGCAACACAGAATTCAGATTTACCAGACAGAACTTATCAGAATTTCAGATATCAGAATTTCAGACGGATACAGCGGAATCAACGAATTTCGAATATCATAAGAAACATATAATCGATCGAAATTTTAAAAAGACAGACTTCATATTTTCGAAAATGGAGACACCCAATCATGAATGTCATAATATATATATTCAAGTTTAAAAATACAAACGAATATATAACAAAAGCCCACTTACTGATCTTTTTGTAGGAAGTTTCTTGTCGAAAATCGGGCAGCACTTCGACGTAACCTTGGCAAATGCTGTCTTCAATCGTGCAACACTTCGACTCAGGATTGCAACTCTGGTCTGCACGAAATTTCCTTCTTCTTCTTTGCTTTGCTTGGCCGAAACTTGGAGAGGTTTGAATAGGGTGAAGACCGAATTTTTATGCTTATTTTTGGAGCACATTTCCTTCAACCTTGAAGTCTTATTTATAGGAAATTTTTGGTCCTTTCTCCTCCCCCATGGCCGAACTCTTGTTCCCCAAGAAAGGATTTATTGTGCTCATAATGGTGGTCAAAGGCATGCTAAGCATCAAGGGTCATTCTTTGCATAATAAAGATGTCCTAGCCCTCAGCTCCTCCCGCAGCTCCTTCATGGGTTAACGCAAAGGTTATTTCTTGCATACTTAATTTGTCCAAGCCTTTAGCTCATCTTTTAGCTCCCTTTTTGGTCTTGTTAGGACAAGCTTGGTTGAGCTGCTTTGAGCTGAAAGATCGAGTCCTTGAGCTGGGGTTTTACTCCTCTCGTGACAATACTTCGATGGATGTGGTTACTTGCAGCTCGGCTTCCGGTTGAGCTCATTCCCGAGCTTTGAAGTTACTTCCACGAGTTACTAGCTGAAAATCTAAGTTCATATTTAAGTTTTATGAAAGTATTTTGATCTTAGATTAAGCTAAGTTTTAAGCTCGTATATTTCTTACCTTATTTACTTGGGATCGTAAAATCTCGGGTTCTCACATCCCTCCCTCCTTATTAAAATTTTCGTCCCCGAAACTTGCATTAGCTTGATCATTCAAATAGGTGAGGGTATTGTGACCGCATCTTCTCGTCGAGTTCCCAAGTTGCCTCTCTTTCAGTATGATTTGACCACTGTACCTTGACATAAGGTATTGTCTTGTGCGTCAATACTTGATCTTTTGTGTCCACTATTCGAATAGGGACTTCTTCCTATTTGAGTTCTTCGTTGAGGTTTCCTTCAATCATCAGTGGTGCAACTTTAAGTACATGACTCGGGTCTGGGACATACTTCCTCAGTTGTGAGATGTGGAAAACGTTATGTATCCTGGCCATGTTTGGTGGTAACGCTAATCGGTAGGCTAAGGTTCCTACCTTTTCCAGTATCTCGAACGGTCCCACGTATCTCGGATTCAACTTTCCGGATTTACTGAATCGAACTACTTCTTTCATAGGGGAGACCTTGACGTAAGCTTTCTCACAAATCTCTAATTCTAACGGTCTTCTTTTTAGATCGGCCCAGCTCTTCTGTCTATCCTGGGCTGCCTTGAGTCTCTCCTTGATTATGACTACTTTATCAACGGTTAACTGAATGAGTTCTGGTCCGGTAACAGCTTTTTCTCCAACTTTGTCCCAATATAAAGGCGACCGACACTTCCGACCATACAAAGCTTCATATGGAGCCATCTCGATACTACTATGGTAGCTGTTGTTATAGGCGAACTCTATTAACGGTATTTATTCACTCCAATTTCCGGGAAAATCCAGTGGACATGCCCTCAGCATATCTTCGAAGGTTTGAATTGTCCTTTCGGTTTGGCCATCAGTCTGGGGATGATAGGCCGTGCTGAGAGTGACATTGGTTCCCATAGCCTTTTGGAAACTTTTCCAAAATCTTAACACAAATCTCGGATCTCGGTCAGACAGTATACTCGCTGGAACTCCATGTAGCCTCACTATGTTGTCCACATACAAAGTGGCTAATTTATCCAAGTTATAATTCATTCGTACTGGCAAGAAATGGGTGGACTTGGTCAATCTGTCAATGATCACCCAGATCCCATCGTGACCCTGTCCTGATTGTGGTAGTCCTACTACGAAATTCATGGAGATGTTATCCCACTTCCATTCTGGTATCTCCAGTGGCTGTAAAAGTCCTCCAGGCCTTTGATGTTCCGCCTTGACTTGTTGACAGACTAAACACTTAGCAACAAAGACAGCTACATCTTTCTTTATACCGTTCCACCAGTAATTATTTTTCATATCCCGGTACATCTTGGTGCTTTCTGGATGTACTAAAAATCTCGATTTATGTGCCTCCGCCATCACTTCTTCTCGAATTCCATCGACGTTTGGCACATACAATCGTCCTTTCATCCAGAGTATTCCATTTCCATCAATTTGAAATTCTGGAGCTTTTCCTTCTTGGATTTGTTCTTTAATTTTAAGGATGGAGATGTCTTGAATCTGCTTCAATTTGATGGTCTCTCGAAGATTTGGTTTCACTGATAGGGAATTTAAGTTCACCTTCCCAGGGTTCCTTCGACTCAATGCATCTGCCACCTTATTTGCCTTACCTGGATGGTATTTAATGGACAAATCATAGTCCTTGAGAAGTTCCATCCACCTTCTTTGCCTCATATTTAATTCCTTTTGAGTGAAAATATACTTGAGGCTCTGGTGATCGGTAAACACTTTTCATTTTACTCCATAAAGATAGTGCCTCCAGATTTTAAGCGCAAATACTACTGCGGCTAACTCCAAGTCATGAGTGGGGTAATTCTGCTCATATGGTTTCAATTGCCGTGAGGCATAAGGGATTACCTGACCCTCTTGCATAAGCACACACCCCAATCCTTCCTTTGATGCGTCGGTGTATACAGTGAAATTCTTACCTTCCTCGGGAAGAAAGAGTACTGGTGTGGATACGAGTTTTGTCTTTAGGGTTTCGAAACTTTTTTCACAAGCTTCATTCCAAATAAATTTCGAATTTTTCTGAGTAAGTTTGGTGAGTGGAATGGCTATTGAAGAAAATCCTTCCACAAATTTTCTATAGCAGCCTGCTAATCCCAGAAAACTTCTTACTTCAGTCACTGTCTTTGGTTGTGGCCAATCCTTGATTGCCTCTACCTTCTTAGGATCTACTGACACTCCTAATTCAAAAATTATATGCCCTAAGAACGCCACACTTTTTAACCAAAATTCACATTTCTTGAATTTGGCGTATAGTTCCTTTTCTCGAAGTGTCTGCAAAGTGAGACGCAGATGCCCCTTGTGTTCTTCTTCACTTCGTGAGTACACAAGGATATCATCTATAAAGACAACCACAAACTTGTCGAGATATGGTTTGAATACCCGATTCATCAGGTCCATGAATGCTGCAGGAGCATTTGTTAGGCCAAAAGGCATTACCGTGAATTCGTAATGTCCATATCTTGTCCTAAAAGCAGTTTTAGGGATGTCTTCCGCTTTGACCTTCAACTGATGGTAACCAGATCTCAGATCTAGTTTTGAGAAGACCTTGGCTCCCTTTAACTGATCGAAAAGATCATCTATTCTTGGGAGTGGGTACTTATTCTTTATGGTGATCTTGTTCAACTCCCGGTAGTTAATACATAGCCTCATGCTTCCGTCCTTTTTCTTTACAAAAAGCACTGGGGGGGCTCCCCATGGGGATGCACTAGGGCGAATCTGCTTCTTGTCTAATAATTCCTGCAGTTGCTCCTTTAGCTCCTTTAATTCAGCTGGAGCCATTCGGTATGATGCCTTTGATATTGGTGCAGCACCAGGGACCAAATTGATTTCAAATTCTACTTTCCTATCTGGTATCTCTCCCGGTAGTTCCTCTGGGAAAACGTCTGGAAATTCTTGAACAATCGGAATATCCTCCAACCTTGGGACTTCTTCTTCTTTGATTTCATTGATCACTGCCAGATAAATTTCTTCTCCTCCTCTTATGGCTTTCCAGGCTTGTGAGGCAGATAATAGAGATTTTCTTTCTTTTGATTTTCCATGGAATAAAATCTCTTCTTCATGAGGAGTCTGGAGTCTAACATTTTTCTTTTGGCAGTCCACAATGGCATGGTATTTAGCTAACCAGTCCATTCCAAGAATGATGTCAAACTCAACCATATTGAGTTGAATCAATTCTGCTTCAAAAATTTGTTTGCTGATACAAATTTTACAGTTTCGATACACTTTTTGGGTCTCAATTATTTTACTTGCCGGTGTTGCTACTCTTAATGGTTCACTAAGAGTATCATGTTCGAGTTTAAGCTTCTTAGCAAACCTTCTAGACACGAATGAGTGCGTAGCACCACAATCAAATAAGGTATAAGCAGGCATTTCATTGAGTAAGATAGTACCTGCCACCACTTCATTGGTATCATCAGCTTCCCCTTGGGTGATTGTATATACCCGTGCATTGGTCTTGTTTTCATTTTTCTTGTTGGACCCCGTCCCTTTGTCCTTGTGGTCAGGACAATCTTTAATTCTATGACCCACCTTTCCGCACTTAAAACAAGCGCCCGTCTTCCGATAACATTCTCCAACATGTTTCTGTCGACATGTATCACACCACTTTCCTTTGGTGTTACCAGCACTGCCACAATTTCCTTTGAAAGACCCACCTGAATAATTTGGTTTCTTAAACTTGGGACCGTTCTGATTAGATTGACTGCTCATCGGTCTTTTGTTCTTGTTTTCATCCTCGCGTCGCCTGATATCGGTTTCTGCGCTCATTGCAGCGCCCATCAGATCCGCAAAATTGTTTGGCTTGAATACTGCCAATGCCGACTGAATTCGACTGTTGAGTCCCTTTTTGAAACGATGCATTTTTAACGTCTCATCCGACATGATCGTTGGGACATAGGTTCCTAGGTCGTTGAACCGGGAAGTATATTCCATTACTGACATGTCCGGAGCCTGTTTGAAATTCTCGAACTCACTCAACTTCTGTAGTCGAAACTCAGCTGGATAATATTGTTTCAAAAATTCTCTCTTAAAAATCTGCCATGTGATTTCTTCCACTTCTGCCAAGGATGGCGACACAGTTTTCCACCATTTCCTAGCTCGGTCTTCCAAAAACGGTGTTACAACCGCCACTCTCAGTTCTTCAGGTATCTCCAGTAAATGTAGTTGTGTTTCGACGTTCTTGAGCCAGTTGTGGCTGACCTCTGGGTCTGGGTTCCCATCAAAAGTTGTAACTCGATTTCTTCTGAGAGATTCGTAATGGTACTTAATCCCACGCGGTTGCGGTTCAGGTGGTGGTTGGATGGCGTTAGCCAATGGGTTCACGAATCCTTGCAACGTCGCAGCTACGATAGTGGCTATTGCCATCATATCCTCTTGACTGAGATTCACTCTTGGTGGTGGTGGTGGTGGGTTTTCATCTTGGTTGGCGCCACGAGGGTTACGGTTGTTTCGGGGTGGTCTACCTGCCATTTCCTATAAACAGGTATTTTATTAATTTGTTTGCCACAATATTTAATCAAAAATAATTTCATTAAATTGTAAAATTTTTCATACAACCAAATATTTTTCAAAATGATTAATCAAATATTTCTAGATACAATCGAAGCCTATTCTAGAACTTTCTCTCCCTACTCGTCTATTACTTCTCCGTCTCCTACTGCCTCGTTAATTTCTTCCTCCACAGGGTTCTCTTCCAGTTGTTCTATGAGTTCTTCCATATTGACCATCTCATTTTGTAGATGCTCGATGTAATTCTGCAATTGTGTGTTGTGGTGATCGAGATTGTTTACTTGATCCTGTAGTTCTTGTATTGTTGATTGGCTCACTTTTTCATCGATTTCTTGCTCTTCAATCCGTTTCTGAAGACGACGTTGGGTTTTGAGAAGACTATTTTCCCGAATTTCGAGCGTAAAAATCCTATCTTGCACTTTCTTCAACTCCTGCTTGGTGATCTCGTGCTGACGCTCTGACTCTAGATCATAAGCCGCGTAACGTCTAACGTCTTCGCGTAGTTTCTTCTCTTCCACTCTGGCCTCACGAAGATCCTCCATCATGCACACGTTATTTCCGTCCAACTGATAGTTATCTCTTTCAAGTTTATCATTCTTTTCTTTCAAAGTTTTAATTTCTGACTCCTTTTCCTGAAGTTGTTTCTGAAGTTCATTTATGATGCTTTGAAAGTCCATGTTGGTTTCCTATAAAAACATTTAAATAAGATACTCATCCTTTCTTAAATATGCAATAAGATAATAGAAAGTTTAAAAATAGTTTGGTACACATATTATTTTCTTAGTCACAAGTTTACTACATCCCAGATACTTTATTATAATGCTAATCTAATCGACCATCTCTCCGCCGTCGCTGTCGCTGGCACTGTCGTCTCTGGCCACCTCCATCGGTGCTACCTCCTCTTCCTCATGTTCTCTATCACCAAATGTAGGTAGTTATTCTGATCCTGAAGTCTGTCCATAGCGCTGTGGAGCTTCGAAATGTACCGATCCTGTCTGGCGTTGTACTCGTCCTGGCGCTGACGGGCCTGAGCAGCACGTCTTCACTCTATCTCCACTCTCTTCAATAATTCCTTGTTAAGTGCAACTAAGCGTGTGATGCGAACGGAATCGGTCGGTATCTGCAACAGCTGGCTCTCCGCCAAGTCCAGATGATGAGTCAATCGCTGCACATCAGTCTCAAGCATGTGTCTAATCTCACTAAGCTCTTGTTTCTCCAATCTTTCCTTGGCTAGTTGCGGTTTCAAAGTCGCGATTTCCCTAGTCTGATTATCAATCGTGAGCTGACGCATGCGAAGGGCAGCCTGAGCGCGAGTACGTGGAGCAGCCATTTCCTAGGATAAAAATCGAAAGCAAAGCATCAGAATCGTATCAAGGATAGAAAGGCACAAATAGTAGAAAAAAAGTTGTCGTGGAAAATTTTCGATACTCAGAGTTTGTGGAATGATCGAAGGGATAGATCTTTGAAGTCTATTCGAAATTTAGGAAACAGATGAAAGTTAGACTTCAAGAACGGGTGAAAGTTGGACTCAAATTGGGATACACTAGGCTTTTGCCAAAATTTGACTTTGTCAAATTTTGTCTGTCAAAATCCCAGCGGGATTATGAATCTGGTAGCTCTGATACCATTAAAATGTCACGCCCCGAGTCCGAAGCATCGGTGACATCTGGCATTGTTTAACAATTAAATTGAAAACAATAAAGCCTCGTATCAAATCAAACCAGTCTTTTCATAAATAAAGTATTGTCTTACAATGACAATGGAATAAAATACATCAGAGTTTCAAATAGCGGAAACGAAAGAAAAGTAAAATCTTGAGTTCTAATCTTGATCTCCGGTTCACCAACCCCAGAAAGCATCTTGCTCTTCCTCATCCAATTGCTTCTCATTTTTATCTGAAATTTGTAAGGGGTGGGTGTTTTAGGAAACACTCAGCAAGTGGGGGTCGATCGATTCCAAAGATACATATAGAACTTAGTTTTCTTAAAACGTTCTTTTAACAGACTTTCAAAACTTAATATTCTTAGCTTATCAGGACAGAGACAAATCGAATAAATGACAGAATTCATCAGATGATTCAGAACAATTCGGAAACCGATTACTCAATTCAGAACAGAACATATCAGAACAGACAGAACACTATTACTCATCTCATTTCCATGGTCAAATTGTCCCCAATATGTTAGTCCTCTAAGGGTGAGGCCAGAACACGGTTTTATACCCACCGATGGGGCCAGACGGAACATGGTTTTATACCCACCAATGTGGGCCAGACAGAACATGGTTTTATACCCACCAATGGGGGCCAGACAGAATTACAATTCTCGTCCCATTTCAAATCAATTTGTAACAGTGCAACACAGAATTCAGATTTACCAGAAAGAACTTATCAGAATTTCAGATATCAGAATTTCAGACGGATACAGCGGAATCAACGAATTTCGAATATCAGAAGAAACATATAATCGATCGAAATTTTAAACAGACAGACTTCATATTTTCGAAAATGGAGACACGCAATCATGCATGTCATAATATATATATTCAAGTTTAAAAATACAAACAAATATATAACAAAAGCCCACTTACTGATTTTTTTGTAGGAAGTTTCTTGTAGGAAATTTTTGGTCCTTTCTCCTCCCCCATGGCCGAACTCTTGTTCCCCAAGCAAGGATTTATTGTGCTCGTAATGGTGGTCAAAGGCATGCTAAGCATCAAGGGTCATTCTTTGCATAATAAAGATGTCCTAGCCCTCAGCTCCTTCCGCAGCTCCTTCATGGATTAACGCAAATGTTATTTCTTGCATACTTAATTTGTCCAAGCCTTTAGCTCATCTTTTAGCTCCCTTTTTGGTCTTGTTAGGACAAGCTTGGTTGAGCTGCTTTGAGCTGAAAGATCGAGTCCTTGAGCTGGGGTTTTACTCCTCTCGTGACAATACTTCGATGGATGTGGTTACTTGCAGCTCGGCTTCCGGTTGAGCTCATTCCCGAGCTTTGAAGTTACTTCCACGGGTTACTAGCTGAAAATCTAAGTTCATATTTAAGTTTTATGAAAGTATTTTGATCTTAGATTAAGCTAAGTTTTAAGCTCGTATATTTCTTACCTTATTTACTTGGGATCTTAAAATCTCGGGTTCTCACAATAATGACGATGAACATGTCTGAGTGTACTAATGTTGTGTTGAAAGGGGTGCGACGTCTTCCAATAACTGCAATAGTGGAGATGACCTTACACCATTGTATGCACTATTTCATTCAACGGCGAGCGCGAAGTGATAAGATGCTGGAAAAAAATCAACCATGGGCCGACTATGCATACTCTAAATTCGATATGTGGTCAAAAAAGTCAATTGAACATCGAGTAGTAAGATTTGACCAAAGGGATAAAACAGCATCCGTCGCGATAGGAGGAAGACCGGGTCGCCAACATCACGTACAAGCTGTGAACATTTCTACGCGTGAATGCACATGTGGTAAATTCACAATATTTGGAATTACTTGTTCACATGTTATATGTGCAGCGAAATGGTTTGGTTTGAATCCCGCACAGCTTGTACAACCATGGGTTACATTGAGCGAATACATGAACACATACGATGGAAGATTCTACCCGATTACAACACAATGGTGTTTGTCGACAAAGGAGGCAGGCTGGTAGAGATCGCACGACACGCATAAGAAACGAGATGGATCAGCCATCAACGAGGGAGAGACAACGTGAGGGGTAAAAGATCTACAATAACGTATTGTACCTTATTTTTAAACCATAAAGTGTGAAGTTATTAATGTAATTACAAAATTGTATAATAAAAGTTTGTATTTATTAATAATTCTTGTTCATTGCAGGTAGGTGCAGGTGAAAAGATCGAGTTATGGTGCCAAATAATTATGTTTGTGACGTAGATTTTACAATTTAATCCGCGTATTGTTATTACAATTCAGTGTTGTATTGTCATGTAGATTTATTAATATGTAGTTTGTTTACTTATGAGACTTGATTTAGCAATTACACTTATGTTTTTTCATTACTACAAAATTCTATACGAATGTTGAAAAAATATGTTGCAGCAACAACTTGTAATTAAAATAAAAAAATTGAAAAACATACAACAATACTATGTAAGTATTTGTGCATATCTAAATAAATAGTTAATGTCGATGGTAACGACGCCCTCCAGTGCCACACGGTGGTCTCCTGATTATTCTACGTCCACGACCTAACATCTGTTCATCATCTCCATGCGTACTTGTTTGTGCTGCAGATGTACTGGTATCGTCAATGTTCCCACCAACCTCATACCCTTCTGTATTAGAATATTGTTGAAATGGTATGGGCGATGTGGGGACCCAGACGCTAATCATCTTCTTAATCGTCATTGGGACTAAGTTAATCAATTATAATAAACAGGGTCTAAATTTTTTTTTAAAGTACATTATCAAAAACGGAACGTAATGGCATACATCTTAATATACATGTCAGTATTAAAAGTACCAGTCTTGCACTATATACAATCAGTCTCAACTAAGGGTTAACAACTATATAGCAAGTGTTTAAAACCTATCTCTAGTCCAAGTCCGTAGTCACCACTCTAATCTCGATCTTTCTTCACCTCTGTGACCCTGAACCTGTCCCACCTGTTGCCATGCACACATACAAACACGACAACAGCCGGATAACTCAGGTGAGAATAAAATCCCAGTATAAACAATGTATCAATATAATCATATAAAACATATATAAAAGCATAAACAAACATTAAAACATCTATCCAATCTGACTATATGAACCAATACGAATCTGTATTTAAGTCAATGACTTATTATCTTATCTCAACTTATTTCTAACCTAGGGATCCCGATCTAATTTAGACTTTGGTATGCTGTATCGAATGTCTACAATAGACGTCGATCTACATCTAAGCTCATCGATACACCGTAAGTCTAGAGTCTTCGCGGTTCTGACAAAGACTCGGCGGTTCTGCCCTAGCTAGGCTGATCTGCCCTAGACTCAAACTCTGGCTCTGCTATAATTCAATAGACTAAACATATCAATCTGATAATTTGCAAATATCAATGCAATAAAATAAAGTATATGATTTTGGGAAACTCAAGTCAAACCTAACTCGAGTTGTGCAATCCCGAATCAACATTTATTTCTACCTTTCTTGCTGTCGCTCTGATACAATCGAAGTCTCGACTCAAAGTCTGTCAATGTTCAATCTGGCAATGACAATAACGAGGAATACAATATCAATACCTTCCTCAATCAATACTGGATATAATTAGAACTGAATCAAACTCCGTTTCAACAGCATAACTGTACAATCTCACTATACCCAGCAGTACCAATCGATACATATCAATTCTTGCAACTCATGGGCCATAATGATACACATCTGATATAATATCTCAACCCAATTAACTCTGAAATTCATAACAATTCTATATGATATCCGTTTCTTAATCTAACTTCGATTCTATGCTGTCTAACATGTCAAGAACAACATATATGACGTGTATTCAATTCCAACAACATCATAATTTCAAAACATGTCAAAACGTAATAAAACTTACGTCCTGTAGTAGCCTACGTTGATATGAACACAGTACCGAAGTCGGATTTAAAATATAACGGGCGGATTTCTCACGAATCGAATTCTAAAATCAAGAATCGACTTTTTCCCTTAAGTTTCGATTTTTTCTCTGATTCCTTGATTTTCTTTCATATGTATATATATATATATACCGTGCATGTTTTCCCAAAACATGGCTCATGTCTTTGTGCTGCACGTCTCGCGCATATGCGCGACCTATCTCGGCGCATATGCGCGAGACATAATGTCTCGACGCGTGTCTACACGGTGGCTCGCGCATATGCGCGCACCTCTTCCGCGCATATGCGCGAGGAATTCTTCACAACTCTCGGGTACCCTCGCGCATGTGCGCGAATCCAAGTCGCGCATGTGAGCCAACCTCTCTGTACCTCTCGCGCATGTGCGCGCATACAGTCGTGCATGTGCGACTAGTGTTCTGTTCCGCACCATGGGCTTCTGCCCTACTCGCGCATATGCGCGCCTACTCTTCGCGCATATGCACGAGACCTTCGGCTCTCGCACCAACAACTTCACATACAAACTTTTAATTCGTGTCTCGATTAGCCCTTTCAAAATCGTCTCGATTAAAAATTAATAATCGTAATTTAACACGATATAAAATCTTGGGCATTACATTTCTCCCCCCCTAAGATACGATTTCGTCCTCGAAATCACAGGCATTCAATCGTATCAATAAGGAGTATATATACAAAACTGTATTAAGAAAATTTACATTATCGAAATAACTCTGGGAACTCTTGTCTCATATCTGATTCAGTTTCCCAAGTGGCTTCTTCAGTGCCATGACGAGTCCATTGCACTTTCACAAGTGGAATGGTCTTCGTTCTGAGCTGTTTTTCTTTACGATCAATAATCTGAATTGGTTTTTCAACATAGCTCAACGTCTCATCCAGTTCGGCCTCGTCTGGCTGAATAGCATGTGAAGCATCAGGAAGGTATTTCCTTAATAACGATACATGAAAGACATCATGTATCCCAGATAATGAAGTCGGTAACGCGAGTCGATATGCACGATCTCCTATCTTTTCGAGAATCTCATAAGGCCCAATATATCGTGGAGACAGTTTCCCTTTCTTTCCAAATCTGACAACTCCTCTGAAAGGTGAAATCTTTAAAAATACTCGGTCTCCTGTCTCAAATACCAACGGTCTACGTCGAACATTGGCATATTTGGCATGTCTGTCTTGTGTTGCCTTCATTTTCTTTTGAATTAGCTTCACTTTTTCTGTCATATCTCTGATCATATCAGATCCAATCTCAGGCACTTCAGAGATATCATCCCAATAGAGAGGGGATCGACACTTCTTTCCGTACAACGCTTCAAATGGTGCCATCTCAATACTCGTCTGATAGCTGTTGTTGTACGAAAACTCACAAAATGGCAATGCATCTTGCCAATTAGTGCTAAAATCAAGCACTACTGCTCTCAGCATATCCTCCAGTGTCTGGATAGTTCGCTCTGACTGTCCGTCATTCAGTGGATGATATGCGGTACTCAGATGTAACTTCGTACCGAGAGCCTGCTGCAAGCTCTGCCAGAAGTGCGAAGTAAATCGAGGATCACGGTCTGATACAATTGACTTCGGCACTCCGTGCAATCTGACCACTTCTCTGACATAGATCTCTGCCATCTGGTCAAATATGTACGTCATCTTGTACGGAATAAAACATGCAGATTTGGTCAATCTGTCAATCACGACCCAAATCGCATCAAAACCTCGGGAGGAACGCGGCAATTGTGTCACAAAATCCATGGAAATGTGATCCCATTTCCATTCAGGAATAGACAAACTCTGTAATAAACCTCCTGGTTTCTTTCTTTCTGCTTTCACCTGATGGCAATTCAGACATTTGGAAACAAATTCGGCAATGTCAGTCTTCATTTGTTTCCACCAGAACTGTTTTTTCAAATCATTATACATCTTTCTGCCACCAGGATGAATACTGAATCGAGTGTTGTGCGATTCTGACAATATCTTTCGTCTCAAATCTGAAACATTCGGCACAACCAAACGATTATTTACATACAAGACGTTATCACGTACCTGATATTCCGATCGATGTCCTGTTCTGATCATCGATACTGATTTCTATACATTCTGATCAACTTTCTGAGCTGCCTTAATTCTTAAGATCAACTCGGGTTCTACTTGCACCGTATAAAGTTTCAATGGTCTATAATCTGTTCCAAATGCTAATCCAGACAAACAACAGTTTTCTATCAAATTTGAAACACCGATCGTCGACAAGGATAAAGAACATACCTTTCGACTTAGTGCATCAGCTGCTGCATTAGACTTTCCTGGATAGTATTTGATTTCACAATCAAAGTCTTTAAGCAAATCAAGCCATCTTCGTTGCCTCATATTCAATTCAGATTATGAAAACAGATATTTCAAACTCTTATGATCAGAATATATTTCAAACTTCTCACCATAAAGATAGTGTCGCCATATCTTTAATGCAAAGACAATGGCTGCCAGTTCAAGATCATGAATTTGATAACGGGTCTCATGTGGTTTAAGCTGTCTTGAGGCATAAGCAATAACATGCCCTCGCTGCATCAGAACACATCCCAACCCTCTGTGAGAAGCATCGCAATAAACCACAAAACCACCAGTACCGGATGGGATAGTCAACACCGGAGCACTGGTTAATCTCTTCTTCAACTCCAGAAAACTGGTCTCGCATTCTTCAGACCAAACAAATGGAGCATTCTTCTGAGTCAGCTGAGTAATTGGTTTAGCTATACTCGAGAAATCTTTAATGAAACGACGGTAATATCCCGCTAAACCAAAAAAACTGCGAATTTTGGGCACTGACGTCGGTCTCGGCCAAGAAATCACGGCCTCAACCTTGCTGGGATCCACGGATATCCCATCTCCGGATATAATATGCCCCAGAAATACTATCTATCTTAACCAAAACTCGCATTTCGACAGTTTAGCATATAATTTTTCAGCCCTTAAAATTCGCAACACAGTTCTTAATTGCTCAGCATGCTTACTCATATTCTTTGAATAAATCAAAATATCATCGATGAAAATAATCACAAAATCATCGAGATATTTCTGGAATATACGGTTCATTAATCCCATAAATACAGCTGGAGCATTAGTCATACCAAATGGCATTACAATAAATTCATAGTGTCCATACCTGGTTCTGAATGCTGTATTTGAGATATCAGAATCTCTGACTCTCAGCTGATGATATCCAGATCTCAAATCAATTTTGGAATATACTGAAGAACCCTGCAACTGGTCAAACAAATCATCAATACGAGGCAAAGGATATTTATTCTTTATTGTTGCCTTGTTCAGTTGCCGATAGCCGATGCAGAGTCTCATCGAACTGTCCTTCTTTCTTACAAACAATACTGGAGCACCCCAAGGAGAAACACTCGGTCTGATGTACCCCTTGGCCAGTAAGTCTTCCAGCTGGTCTTTCAATTCTTTTAATTCAATTGGTGGCATTTGTTACGGAGCTCTAGAAATCGGTACTGTACCTGGCATCAATTCAATGCTGAAGTCTATTTCTCTAACTGGAGGTAATCCCGGGATCTCGTCTGGGAAAACGTCAGCAAATTCACGTACCACTGGCAAATCTGCCAATGCTGGACTCGACTTCAATAGATCTACTGAATATACAAGGAATCCTTTTGCTCCTTTCTGTAACAATCGAGTCATAGATAATACGGATATTAAAGGAATTCTCGATCTAGAACCCTTACCGTAGAATTTCCACTCTTCAGCCATGTCAGGCCTGAATCTCACTATCTTGTGGAAACAATCAACTGTAGCTCTGTACTTGGTCAGCATATCAATACCGATAATACAGTCAAAATCAGACAACCCCAGTACAATACACTCTAACTCAATCTCATGCCCGTCATACTGTAGTATACAATGTTTTACAGAATTTACTGATATCAAACCTGTCCCTAAAGGAGAAGAGACAGACACTACAGTAACCAAAGACTCTACAGGCAATGCATGACTTAATGCAAATCGTTCAGAAATAAAAGTATGTGAAGCACCGGTATCAATCAATACATAAGCAGGGTAACCACATAAACAACAGTTACCTGCCACAACGTCATCTGGTGCTTCCTGGGCCTGCTCCTTGGTCAAAGCGAATACTCTGGCCTGCTGTCTAGGAGGCTGGCTAACAGTCTGGCTACCTCCTGGCCTCTGCTGTGACTTTGCTGGCGCTGGCTGGAATGTATGAACAGCAGCTGATCGTCTCTCAGTCTGTGCTGCTGATCCCGATGACTCGACTCCCTGAGATCTTTGGGAACCTCTCTGTGGACACACTTTAGCAAAGTGTCCCGGCTGTTTACAGATGTTGCAACTACCAGTCACTCCCTGGCATTGCTCAGTTGCATGTCTTCCTCCGCAAGTCTTACAATAAACTCCAGTATAACTCCGGTTCTGTCGGGAACCACCGGAGCTAGAAGAACTGCTGCCAGATTTCTTAAATTGCTTTCCTCTGGCTTTCAAAAATTCCTTCTTCCCTCCACTGCTGCTGCCACCCTCAAATCTGGGATAAGGTTGCTGTGGTTTCGGTGCTGGAGGCAAAAATGAAGCCCCTTTCTGTCTCATCAGACCGGCTGCTCCTTTGGCTCTGTTCAGGGCGTCAGTAAAGTTATTCGGTCGCCTTGTGTTCACCAATGTAAAAATCTCTGGGTTCAATCCATTGATGAATTGATCAGCAGTAGCTTCCTCGCTGTCAGCAACATGTGGAGAAAATTTCAACAAGGTGGAGAACTTGGAAACGTACTCTTCTATGTTCATCGGTCCCTGCCTTAGATTAGCAAACTCCGCCCCCTTGTCTTTTCTATACGACACTGGAAAGAATCGTTGATAAAATTCAGTTCTGAATACATTCCAGGTGATAGTCGTACCTCTATGCTCCAAAGCCCTCTTTATCGTAATCCACCAGTTCTTTGCAACATCGTGTAACTGGTGTCCAATCAATCGAATTCGCCGCTCATCTGTATACTCCAATGAATCAAACAACATTTCAATATCGTCAAGCCAACTCTCACACTCCACAGCGTTCTATGTTCCTTTCAAAGTTGGCGGGTGAAATGACTGAAATCTTTTCAGTAACGTTTCCATTGGAGTCGGTGTTACATCCATTGGAGGATTTGATGTACTACTTGTTCCGGAATTCGTCTAGGAGGCATATCTGGTTATCAACAGAATTAGTAACTCAAATACAACAACCAACTTCAGTCCTCCTCTGATCATCTTACTGCTGATCTAGAATCGGTGCTGATCCATTCTCAATAAAACATATTACTATATCACATCAGATAAGAAAGTAACATGTATTAAAGCAGTAAGACATGCTAGAATTCAAAAGCAGGAAAGAAATCCTCAATCTACCCCGCTCACTAGCCTCTTCTATCTCAATCTAAAGGATCTATCGCTCTGATACCACCTGTTGTGGGGACCCGGACGCTAATCATCTTCTTAATCGTCAATTGGACTAAGTTAATCAATTATAATAAATAGGGTCTAATTTTTTTTTTTTAAAGTACATTATCAAAAACGGAACGTAATGGCATACATCTTAATATACATGTCAGTATTAAAAGTACCAGTCTTGCACTGTATACAATCAGTCTCAACTAAGGGTTAACAACTATATAGCAAGTGTTTAAACCCTATCTCTAGTCCAAGTCCGTAGTCACCACTCTAATCTCGATCTTTCTTCACCTCTGTGACCCTTAACCTGTCCCACCTGTTGCCATGCACACATACAAACACGACAACAGCCGGATAACTCCGGTGAGAATAAAATCCCAGTATAAACAATGTATCAATGCAATCATATAAAACATATATAAAAGCATAAACAAACATTAAAACATGTATCCAATTTGACTACATGAACCAATACGAATCTGTATTTAAGTCAATGACTTATTATCTTATCTCAACTTATTTCTAACCTAGGGATCCCGATCTAATTTAGACTTTGGTATGCTGTATCGAATGTCTACAATAGACGTCGATCTACATCTAAGCTCACCGATACACCGTAAGTCTAGAGTCTTCGCGGTTCTGACAAAGACTCGGCGGTTCTGCCCTAGCTAGGCTGATCTGCCCTAGACTCAAACTCTGGCTCTGCTATAATTCAATAGACTAAACATATCAATATGATAATTTGCAAATATCAATGCAATAAAATAAAGTATGTGATTTTGGGAAACTCCAGTCAAACCTAACTCGAGTTGTGCAATCCCGAATCAACATTTATTTATACCTTTCTTGCTGTCGCTCTGATACAATCGAAGTCTCGACTCAAGTCTGTCAATGTTCAATCTGGCAATGACAATAACGAGGAATACAATATCAATAACTTCCTCAATCAATACTGGATATAATTAGAACGGAATCAAACTCCGTTTAAACAGCATAACTGTACAATCTCACTATACCCAGCAGTACCAATCGATACATATCAATTCTTGCAACTCATGGGCCATAATGATACACATCTGATATCATATCTCAACCCAATTAACTCTGAAATTCATAACAATTCTATATGATATCCGTTTCTTAATCTGACTTCGATTCTACACTGTCTAACATGTCAAGAACAACATATATGACGTGTATTCAATTCCAACAACATCATAATTTCAAAACATGTCAAAAGGTAATAAAACTTACGTCCTGTAGTAGCCTGCGTTGATATGAACACAGTACCGAAGTCGGATTTAAAATCTAACGGACGGATTTCTCACGAATCGAATTCTAAAATCAAGAATCGACTTTTTCCCTTAAGTTTCGATTTTTGCTCTGATTCCTCGATTTTCTTTCATATGTATATATATATATACCGTGCATGTTTTCCCAAAACGTGGTTCATGTCTTTGTGCTGCACGTCTCGCGCATATGCGCGACCTATCTCGGCGCATATGCGCGAGACATAATGTCTCGGCGCGTGTCTACACGGTGGCTCGCGCATATGCGCGCACCTCTTCCGCGCATATGTGCGAGGAATTCTTCACAACTCTCGAGTACCCTTGCGCATGTGCGCGAATCCAAGTCGCGCATGTGCGCCAACCTCTCTGGACCTCTCGCGCATGTGCGCGCATACAGTCGCGCATGTGCGCCTAGTGTTCCGTTCCGCACCATGGGCTTCTGCCCTACTCGCGCATATGCGCGCCTACTCTTCGCGCATATGCGCGAGACCTTCGGCTCTCGCACCAACAACTTCACATACAAAATTTTAATTCGTGTCTCGATTAGCCCTTTCATAATCGTCTCGATTAAAAATTAATAATCGTAATTTAACACGATATAAAATCTTGGACATTACAGGCGACGTGTTAAAATTAGGGCGACTCTCATTCATACCCGGTCAAAAGTCACTTTGTAAAAATTGTGTAAAACTACCAACAAATGGAGTGTAGTAACCAGTGTCATACGATGGAAAGCTTGAAACCACTGGCGGAATAGTGTATGCCATATTTGAAGATGATGGTCGGGGTTCAAACTCATTTCCTGTCCACATCGGTGGATATTGCACCGGAGCTGGGCGTGTCTGTGACATAGATGCATATGTTATGTAACATATATTTAATACAATATATTAAATTTATGTACATATATAGATAAATTGAACATGTCTTACGATAAATTGTCGGTAGTTTGCATCAACAGGATGGTAGCCCATGATGTTCGAAGGTACCACTGGCGGCGAGAGCACTATCTGTGAAATGCGATGATACCAACCAACATAGTCCACTGTGATGGCGGGTGTACCAGGTATGACATAACCCCCACCAATCACAAAATTATATCTGTCATTCCACATTTGTACAAAATCTATGTGATATGTAGCCCAATCAAAGTTGTTTCGGACTTGTCGAGTCAGTTTATGGAAATTGTCGAAGTTAGTTGCAGGTGGCGGAATACCCTGACGCATTCCAAACTGTCAGAGACACCGCTCTGGTCTATGCATCTCAACTATATGAAAATTAATCAATGCGCATGCCGACCGACATAGATGAACTCTATCTCCATCAAGAACTGTGCCAACCTCCGGGGACTCCATATCATAAACTGTCCATAGAAACTGAAGCAAATAAAATGAAAAAAAGATTAACAATTTGATAATATATAATTCAGACTGAATTTGTAAAAAAATTTCAAACTCTAAACAACTAATTTATATATCTACCTGCCAATCTACCATCCTGTCAAGCATATCTCTCATTATACGGACCGAATGATGGGCCGTGTGTGTCCAAGAAAATCCGCGTATCCACCTGCAATTTATAAAAGTACACAATATTTTCATTTAAAAAAAATAACAAAATAATAATAATAAATGTTAATTATTTCTTATTAGTACCGTGCGCCGTATGGTGAGAATGGTAGACCCAGAAGCACATCCACAGCCTGCTCTTCTGAAATAGATACCTATTGAGCTCTATCACGGCAAAGAAGAGTAATTCTAGACCACACCCAAATCTGCAATAGCATACAACAGAAATAGTCAAATCATAAGAAAAAATAAGTACAACAAATATAATGACCGTAGAAGTGTACAAATACCTGCAATATCTGAACTGGGCCACACAAATCGACCTTTAATCTCATTGACGTGTCGCACAACTCTCTATAAAGATATGCCAACAGAGCAGAACCCCAGCTATACGTATTCACTAATTCTATGTCCTCAAGGAACTGCAAATACATAAGTTTCACAGCAGCACCTTCCGAGTCCGGAAATATACATCCACCAATGATCATTAATGCAACACAACGAGAATATTGTGCCACGTCCTCTTCAGTGCTTTGATCATTAATCATATTATTTAGGCAATGTTCTAGCAAAGCGGTCAGATAAAGATGTGCACCTTTAATCTGAGAAGATGTGGGCGTAAAACCCAACCAAGTAGCGCGGCGCTATTGTAAAGTATGTTTTTTGTACGCGGTATCTACACCAGTGATGGGAATGCCATCAATATTCAACCCCCAAATAAGGGCAACGTCCTGCAGGGTGATTGTTGCCTCGCCCACGGTAAGGTGAAATGTGTGCGTCTCACGACGCCATCTCTCAACAATGGCCGTAAGCAAATGATTATCATAATATTTAATAGGACCACACTGAATGACACCATAGAAGCCCATGCATGCAAGACATAGGCGGACACGGAGGTGAATCCCAGCATTAAGCAATCTCCAAAGACATTTGTCAGACCGGTGTGGCGGAATTAATGCATCCATGTTCTCAGCGTTGATACTATTTGATATGTGTCTACCCCGCAAATACAACACATTATACGTATTTTCAGCCATCTTGCAAACAAAAAAATCATTACTTAACAAATATTATATTTTTAATCAACAAAATTTAACTACATTTTTTAAATTAAACGAAAATTATTGAAATTTCCGGCTCGAAAAAATAAAACGTATTTGTTGATGACAAATTAGTAATAAGAATAAATACTGTAGATTAAATAATTTCTTTTAAAAAACAATAATACTTCATAATACATTTAATTATAATAAATATATTCGTAATAATATGATTATAATAAATACATTATTAATAAGAATAAGGACAATTCTATTCTAATCCGGGAGATTTACTACATGTTATTAAAAAATATATACGTGTCATTTTTTATAAATTTACTATTAATTTTAGTTTGGTTTTTAGCAAATTTCTGCCACTAATAATTATTTTTGCAATTAGATCATTTTTTCTTAAAATATATAACTCATTAACATAAATAAAAAAATATATATAAAACAAATTGAGAATAACTTTTAAAATTTCACATGATTTTAACCTACGTAATTTATAACACAATTAATATAATAATTATAGATATAATATACATAAAATTTCACGTAAATATAAAATCCGTAATTTATACACATATTCTAATTCCAATAATACAATTAAATATAATTAATATTCACGTAAATATAATTATTTTAAATACAATTAAATCAAATTAATAATTCACGTAAATGATTATTAATAATAATTATCAATTAAATAATTAATAATTAAATAATTAACATTTGAATATAATTAACAATTCACGTAAATAATTACTCCAATAATAATTAATATTCACGTAAATATAATTAATTTAAATATAATTATTGTGATTATTATAATATTATATCACGTAATATAATTATTGTAAATAAATTTTACGTAAATTAAATATAATTACTGTAATTATTGTAGATATAAGATTATATCACGTAAATATAATTATTGTAATTAAATTAAGTATAATTATTAATTATTGTAATTATTATAGATATAATATTATATCAGGTAAATTAAATATAATTATTGTAATTATTGTAGATATAAGATTATATCACGTAAATATAATTATCGTAATTAAATTAAGTGTACTTATTATTATTCCAAAATTTTTAAATCACAGTATTATAATTACAATAATACAATTAATATTTTAATTATTGTTATTACTTAAAACTGGTATAACGATCGAACAATAAAAAAAATATAACAAACAACACAAATAATGTTACATCTTAATATTCTGAAAAATATCGAAGACTTACGTTACTAAATAAATGGAAAAGTCTGTAGACCGGTGCTGGAAAGAGAGGCCAGAGCTCGGTGTTCGAAAGAAAGAAAAAACTTGCTCCTAACTTGCTTGCTCCACTTCGGTGAGAAAATGAAGAGAGGAGGCACCACAATAAATAAGCGGAAAAGTCACGGATTGGCAAAGTCACGGGTGAACGAAGTCACGGGTGGGAGGTCACGGATATTGAATCCGTGACCCTGTAAATTATTATTTTTTAATTTTTTTAAAAAAAATTTAGAATCCGGTGCAGCATTACACGGATTATACTATTTTTACAACACTTCTCACTTTCCAACATTTTTAAAATACTTTTATTAATTTATAATATTTAAAAAAAAAAACCCTTGTACGAAATCCTTGTGAAGGAAAAAGAGTGCGACATCTCTCACAACTTGATATTTGTCTCATTAAAAACTTTGTCATGAAAAATCACACAGGAAATATCATGTGCAAAGAAAAAAGAGTACAATTTTGACTACTCCGATCCCCCTTATTGCAAGCATCACTAGAAATTATTAACTGTTTGTATTCTGATCTTGTATATTGATTTGACAAAAGTTGATGCAGGAGATAACTTTGTAAAAATATCTGTCATATTATCTTCAGTTGTTGCTAATATGTTTATGTAAATTCATAGACTGCAATGAAAACTGGGCATGTGCTTTACTGGTTGCTAATATCTTCAAGTTGGAGAATGATTATACCTTACATATGTCATTCCGTGTGATATGATGATTGCATAAATTGTGCTTTCATATGGTACTTCAAGACTAAATATATTTTCTTCATCTTCAAGTTGGCGAAAAGGATACTTCGAGTATTAAATGATCGAACAACCACAAATGAATGTAACTTATAAAAGTATTTTCGAATATTTTCTTTGCATTATAACTTATGAACATATATTCTTCTCAAAAAATATTCAATCCATAATCGTAGACATAATTTTTTCTTTTCAAAGTATTTCATCGTAAATTTATAGAAACGTCTCATACTTTTAAATTTAAAAATTAAATAAATACTAAGAAATTTTTTTTATAAACATTTTTTCCTCTAAACTTCGAAATCATCCAACATAAATAAACTAATATTTAAAAATCTTATATACATAAAAATCCATAAATCGTCAACCATAAAATCGTACGTCAATTTAAAAGAAACCCAACATTAAAACTTCAAAACCATAACATAATCCTTAAAACATTAATTTAAAACTTTAAATCATAAGCTAATGGGGAAAACAATGTCCCTCGAGAGTATACTCTCAGACCCGATCTACTCAAGCGTCAGCGCCTCCCTCAACATTATCCCTCCCTGCAACCATTCAAACCTAGTGAGTTTAATGATATAGGTTGGATTGGTTTGATTGATTGGAATGAGAATACATGTCTATATGCCTTATTTGTTGAGTTTATGTGGCATACATGACATTGTGATTTGAATATCGATGTATAAAATAAATGTTTTGTTAACACACATCGTTTGATGCATACATCGATACATGACATGCACGTTGAGCTATGATCATTGGATACCCTGATATGATTTGATTGGATTCTGGGGTTTGTGAACACAATGCTATGTTTTGTATTACATGACCCTTAAAGCATAGACATTAGTGGCCCCGATGATTGATTGAGATTTGGGATTTGATGGCGCTTTGTCGACGCTATCATATGAGTAACCCTTATTGAGGCCGGTGTGCCAACTCGAGCATTGATTTGATAGAGATTCGTTTGATTCTGACATGTGCTCAGTGGATGAGAATTTGACCTGATACCTCCACGACATACATGCATTGCATACCATATATCATTGTTTGGATACTTGTGGTATATATGATGGTTGTTCCATACGGAGCTTTGCTCACCCCCAAGGGTGGCTGTTGTTGTCTTTGTGTGTGGACAATGGCAGGTACTCCAGTATATCAGGAGGCCGGAGAGGGTACTTCTGGAGGGAGTCACAGTTTGGGCTGATGTTTTATGTTTTGTTCCCAGTATATATATATATATATATCTATATACCGGGGTATGTCCCGAGGATATGAGTTGTTTGTATATGAATGGATTTGATTATGTGTGGGCGAGTTTTACGATATGAGATAGAATACTATTTTAGTATTCAAATTATAGAAGAAATATTTTGGGCTCATTGTAAAGAAAATTTAAACTCGTTTTCCGCTGTAATTAATTAACACTAATCAGATTGTGTTGTAATAACGATTAGGAGCTAAGGTTTGTGGCTCTGTCAGGGGCGTTGGGGCTGTGCTAGGGTAAGTCCTTAGGGTCCTAAGAAGGTGCACCATGGGCTGGTTCAAGGTCTGGCTCGATGCTTAGGGGCTTAGCATCAGAAAACGTGAGGAAGGGTCATGGCAACAAGGGTGGCGTGAGGGTGCTGTCCAACTTCAGGAGTTTGCTGCTCGCGTCCAGGGGCTTGGGTTGGTCTGGGTATGGTCTGGGCGTGGTCTAGGGTCAGTTAGGGTCAGGGTGGCTCGATGGTTAAGGGTTGGGAGGAGTCCTAGCCTAGGTAGGAGTTCAATGGCTCAAGGTAACACATGCACACACACCTGCAGAAGGTTGGGTCAAATTCCAGCAAGCTTTTGGTCGGGATAGGGCCTGGATTTCGGGCTGGGCTTGGTCAGTAGGGCCCCTAGGTGGGTTGACTAGGTTTTGGCTCAAGGTGGCTCGGGCGTGGCTTGAGTAAATTAGGAGATGGCTCGGGTTGATCGGTTAAGGGTCAATTTCTAAAATTAAACAGCTAAAATTGAATCCATTGGTCCACGGGGGTGGCCCACGACTTCGAAGGGTAGGATAAATCATAAAAATGCTATGTTAAAAATTTGGGATCAAATTAACGAGTTTTGGATTTAACCGGGATTTAATCGCCGCACGAAACGCTAATTTACGAGTTAACTGAAACGCCTAGTTTTAAGCCTTATAAAATTATGAAAAATTAGGGTTAAGCTTAAATAATTATTATAAGTTTTATTTTTTTAATTTGGGAATTTTATAATAAGGTTTGGTTTAATTCGTGTTTAAAACGCATTAATACGTCACATTTAAAGATTAATTTAAAAGTCATCGAATTAAGCTAAATAAAAATATGAGAAAATTCATGTAAACTTAAATAATTATTTGTGACATGTTAAAGTCAATGAAATTAAGAAAATTTCAAAAACGGGAAATTTTACATCCAGTGGTAAAACGGTCTTTTTACACCTAGAAATTAGTAAACGTCATGGCAGTGTCCTAAATGCTATTTTATATGCTAATATGATTATTTTCCATGATTATGGATGTTTATGCATTTTTATATGATAATATGTCAATTTTAAGATGTTAAAACGTTTATTTTAAATGTTCATGGATTTTTATGGTTTAATCTTTGACATTTAAAAGATATGTTGCATGTTTGTTTTCAAAAATAAAACGATATGCATATACATGATTTTTATTAAGTGATGATAACATGTTGAAGGATGTGAAGGGATTGCGACTACTACATGTTGGAAATATCGTGAGGGTTATGGTCCCAGTGGGAGCCCGACGATCGTGTTTCTTTGGATACGGATATGAATACGAATACGTGATACGAATACGAATATGTTAATACGTAGGCCAAGGCCCAGTTGACCGGTGAGAGTGTTGCTGGTGTTCCCGCCGCCCAGTACTGTGGTTTTCTTTAGATGGATCCATCGCCCAATACGATTAAGAATACGAGTCACAATCACGATCTGAATTCAACAAACACGAACATGAATATGAATATGAATACGAATATGGATACGAATATGAATATGTTTATGTGATATGTTTATGTTTTGAAAAAGTTTAAAGTTTATGCATTATTAAGAAAATGTTATTTTAAGTACAAATATTTTTCACTGTTATATGTTAGATGTATTACGTATTACTTGTTATTAAAGATATGATGTGTTGAGTCTTTAGACTCATTAGGTGTGTTGATGCAGGTGATATGAATAAATATGATGTTGGAGGTCTTGACGGGTGACTTTGCTGGACTGTCGGTGCACATAACCCAAGGACCAGCGCTTCTATTTTCGCATTTAAGTTTACGATTTTAAGTTATAGATTGTTATGACATTTTATTTATGTTTTTGAGAGATTTTTGAGAGGTTTAATATGGGCTATTCTTTTCAAATTATTGCTTTTAGGTTTTGGTAAAACAGTAGACGATTTTATTTTATGACTATTTCACTTGATTTTAAAAATGCTATTTGGTTGATGTTTTATTTTTAAGGAAAAAATATTTTATATATTTGGTCATGGCCGAAATTGAAAAAAAAAATTTAGTACTTTTAAAGCAATAAAAAGGGCAGACGTCTCATCTATCATCTTGTCTTTTTGTATCTAATAGAAATTACTTTTCCAAAAAGGTGGCATTTCTTGAAACAAACATTTTTGCTTCATTGGGATGATAGAATAAATATCCAACAGAATTATTTGGATATCCTACAAAGTAGCACAAAGTGGATCTACTATCCAATTTGTCTCCCACTGTCTGTTTCACATAAGCAGGACATCCTCATATTCTCAAATAAGAATATTTGGGATTTTTTCTTATCCATATGTCATATGATCTTTTATCCACTGCTTTAGTATGGACATTATTCAACAACATTTCCGCAGTTTCAAGCGCAAAGCTCTAAAACGATTTAGGCAATTCAGTGAATCCCATCATGGATCAACCATGTCCATCAAGGTTCGATTACAACGTTAAGAAATGCCATTCAATTGTGGTGTTGCTAGTGGAGTCCACTGTGAAAGAATCAAATTCTCTTTTAGATAACCCAAAAATTCAGCACTCAAGTATTCTCCACCTTGATCAGATCGAAGTGTCGTAATACTCCTTTCTAGCTGTTTTTCTACTTCAGATCTGAATTCTTTGAATCTTTCAAATGCTTCAGATTTGTGTTTCATCAAATAAACATACCAATACCTCGAATGGTCATCAGTAAAGGTAATGAAGTACAATTGCCCATATTTTGTGCTAACACTTAGCGGGCCACAAACGTCTGTGTGGATCAAATCTAGTAGACCATGCGCATGTTCCACGTTTCCATTGAATGGAGTCTTGGTCATTTTTCCTTTTAGACAGGACTTACAAGTAGGTAAATAATTTATGTCTGAGAAGTAAAACATTCCTTCTCCCACTAGTTTGTGCATCATTTTTTGGAACATGTAATAGTCTAGTGTGTCATATTTGTGCATGATTTGGATCATCTAACTTTCTTTTGTTTGTTGTTGAAATCATGTTTACTTTGGACATTCACTTATCATTTTCCGAACATTTCTGGCACGTATAATTTCTTATGTCCGGGCTTTTTACAGTGAAATAAAAATGTTCTGACTTATCGAACTTTGTAGGCCCTTTAAATGTCCTTCAGAGTTTGCCTCTTATCGAGTTTGTTTTTCTTGTGAGGGCAGAACATTTCTTTCCCTTACCTTGTGGGCCATTTTTCGTCCTGACGAGAGGCCCATTAGAAAAATAACATTTTCCTGTTTATGGTGATCTCATAAGTCATAAGCATATTGATTTGCTCTTCAAGGCTATCATGTATCTTATTCAAATTGAAGTTCACCATAACTTCGTCAAATGAGGAAGAGAAAGGCAACAATTTGATGTTATCAAGTAACTCGTTAAGAATCACATATTCCAGGCCCACCACATTCTCAATAAGCCCAGTCATATGTACAACACGCTCATGGGCCAAAACCCCATCTTGCATGCGTGTAGTCATGAGCTCCTTGAAAATGATGTGCATCACTGTAAGAGTTTCATGAACCATGCAACTCTTGCACGTGAATTCGAATGTCAGCAGCATTCAAAATTTTCTCAAACTGTCCCTACAGTTCATTTGACATAGAAGCGAGCATGTTACACTTTAGCTTGCATACTATGGTTTTACCATCTTGCATGCTTTGTCAGTTCAGCAGGACTGACATTAATGTGCATACAATTTTCTCCAAATTCAGAACAATTTTCCGACCAGTCTTAAAAATTAGATTCGATCAGCTTGTTAAAAATAAAAATGGATTACGTGACGAAATAAAAAATATACTGATATGGAAACAAAATAATGCTTGCTGATAATTTTAAAATAATTCTAAGATAAAAAATATGGATTTTATTTTATAAATTTCTCTCCCACTATTTTGACATTTCCACCACCCTACGATGAAAAAGAGAAATCGTATTTCCTTAGTGAGCACGTAGAGCCCAATTAGCCAATTATAATCCCAAATAATATCAGCCAATTATAATTTCTAAAAGGTAGAATCCAATTGCATCCCTATGCAACCTCCGCGTGTTTCGCCTCACGTTTAATAAGGACCCAATAATATGACGCCGTTTACTTTCATGTGTCAAACCGTCCCATCAATATTGAATTGTAGTAGACGGTCGCCATGAGTTCCCCTAATAACATGAGCCAAAGTCATGGGTGTTCCACTTAATTCACATCATATGTCCAGTGGAAGTCACAGCTTTCTAGCGTCCAGGCCTCCCCAATAATATGAGCTAGACATTGTCTGCGGGTAGCGATCAACATGCAACCACGATTGATGGAAGCCAAGAATAAATTAAACTCCTTTAATTTTTACTTTTGTGGTTTGATATAAATTTTGAATCTTATTCAAAATGAAAGATTTTATTTTTAAAATTGTCTCATCATTTTAATTTAAAATCGTGTGCCACGAGACGGTATGTTTTTCGGATTCATGCAACTATATTATCTAATAATATACATATATACATACTACTATATATATTGCATATATATCATAACATAACAAAATCAATAAACAAAGATGATCGATCACCAACACTATTAGATCCATGTGAGCCAGACATGGATTCAGGTCCAAAACCTAGGTGAATGTAGGGATCCAAATGCAATTATTACAATAGCTTCCAATATTTTACATGTCTTCATCTTGTGCATCGGACCCACCATCTTCCAGTCTTGATCTCCCGCTATTTCTAATAATTACATTTAAATAGCCATGGCACATAAGGGATACATCTCATGGGTTGGAACAGGACATAAACCAGGCCCACTTTAATAATATCAAATATTAAAAAAACGAATAATAACAATAAAATATCCTAACATACACCTAACACATTGGTCAAGGCTCTCGATCATCCTTCATTCATTTAATACCAAATATTAACATCAAACAAATTTAATTAATTGATACATATTGTATCTAATAATTTTATTACTAACCACAACAATTATTAAAGAATTTAATAAACTAAATAAACACGTTTATTTATTTTTCTATTAATTCAAAAATAATTGATCTATTGTAAAACTCATTTTTACCATAAATAATTAAAATCATATTCTAATTATTTACTTTATAAGAAAATTATTAATTTTTCAAAAGATAAATTGAACATATTTTCATAAAATATCAATTTTGTCCAAAGTTTTGAAAAATAAAAAAATTGCACCCTAGGCTTAAACAATTCAAACCCAATAATCAGCACAGTGCCCGAGACGTTCTCAGGCAGCTGCCCGTGCACTGTAAGAACGTTTTGGGCTGTCACAGGCACGCCGTACGCGCAGGCAGTGCTCCCACGGCACGCAGATCGCGCGCATGTCCGCGCTGCTCCTGCACGCACGGTTTGCAAGGAACAATTCCGGGAAGATAAGATTTTTTTTTTTGATATCTGGTAAAATAAATTTTTTATGTTGCATCAATTTTCTCAAAAATTTTCTTGTGTGGTTAGAAATAAATTATTCGATATGATTTAAAACATTATGATATAGAGAACCTGGCTTTGATACCAATGTTAGGATCTCGGTTTTCTCGTGCCCAAACGCAGCAGAAGTTTTAAAATTTTTAGATCTTGACATGATTTTAATAAATTAAACATACAAAGGATGTTTAGTAATATACCTTGAGTTAATTAATTCACTTTGCTCCAACTATTCCTGTATTAGCGGATGTAGCTCTTGTTGAATTTCCTACGAAATTTCTTCGATCTCCGAATCAGGTCCACAACCGGATTAATTGTTCCTCTTCTAACTTGCACTAGAAAATTAGAAGATTTTTTTTTTTTGTGTAGAGATAGGAAACGAAGAAGAAATCGACTCAAGCAAAATTTTTCTTGCATAACAAAATAGATTTCGAATAATATCAGCCAATTATAATTTCTGAAAGGTAGATTTCAATTGCATCCATATGCAACCTCCGCATATTTCGCCTCACGTTTAATAAGGACCCAATAATATGACGCCGTTTATTTTCATGTGTCAAACCGACCCATCAATATTGAATTGTAGTGGACGGCCGCTATGAGTTCTCTCAATAACATGAGCCGAAGTCATGGGTGTTCCACTCAATTCACATCATATGTCAAGTGGAAGTCACAGCTTTCTAGCGTCCAGGCCTCCCCAATAATATGAGCCAGACATTGTCCGCGGGTAGCGATCAACATGCGACAACGATTGATGGAAGGCAAAAATAAATTAAACTACTTTAATTTTTACTTTGTGGTTTGATATAAATTTTGAATCTTATTCAAAATGAAGTATTTTAAATTTAAAATTGTCTCATCATTTTAATTTAAAATCGTGTGTCACGAGATGATATGTTTGCTGGATTCATGCAACTATATTATCTAATAATATACATACAAGCATACTACTATATATATTGCATATATTTCATAACGTAACAAAAACAATAAACAAGGATTATCGATCACCAACACTATTAGATCCATGTGAGCCAGACATGGATTCAGGTCCAAAACCTAGGTGAATGCAGGGATCCAAATGCAACTATTACAAGTGCTTTCAATATTTTACATGTCTTCATCTTGTGCATCGGGCCCACCATCTTCAAGTTTTGATCTCCCGTTATTTCTAATAATTACATTTAAATAGCCATGGCACATAAATGATACATCTCATGGGTGGGAACGGGACATAAACCAGGCCCACTTTAATAATATCAAATATTAACAAAACGAATAATAACAGTAAAATATCCTAACATACACCTAACACATTGGTCAAGACTCTCGATCATCTTTCATTCATTTAATATCAAATATTAACATCAAAGAAATTAAATTAATTGATAAATAATGTATCTAATAATTTTATTACTAACCACCACCATTATTAAAGAATTTAATAAATTAAATAAACATGTTTATTTATTTTCCTATTAATTCAATAATAATTGATTTATTGTAAAACTTATTTTTATCATAAATAATTAAAATCATATTCTAATTATTTACTTTATAAGAAAATTATTAATTTTTCAAAAAGTAATTTTTCAAAAGATTAATTTAACATATTTTCTTAAAATATCAATTTTGTCCAAAGTTTTGAAAAATAAGAAAATCGCACCTTAGGCTCAAACAATTCAAGCCCAATAATCAGCACAGTGCCTGAGACGTTCTCAGGCAGCTGCTCGTGCACTGCCCGAACGTTTCAGGCAGTCACAGGCACGACGTGCGCGCACGTAGATCGCCCGCGGCGCACAGGTCGTGCGCAGCTCCTGCGCGCATGGTCTGCCCGGAACAATTCCAGGCAGATCCGAATTTTTTTTTGATTTCTGGTAAAATAAATTTTTTATGTTGCATCAATTTTCTGAAAAACTTTCTTGTGTGGTTAGAAATAAGTTATTCAATATGATTTAAAACCATATGATATAGATAACCTGGCTCTGATACCACTGTTAGGATATCGGTTTTCTCGTGTCCAAACGCAACAAAAGATTTAAAATTTTTAGATCTTGACATTAAAGATATTTTGAGCACTCGTATGATTTTAATAAATTAAACATACAAAGGATGTTTAGTAATATACCTTTAGTGAATTAATTCACTTGGCTCAAAATATTCTGGTATTAGCGGACGTAGTTCTTGTTGAATTTCCTACGAACTTTCTTCGATCTCCGAATCAGGTCCACAACCGGATTAATTGTTGCTCTTCTAACTTGCACTAGAAAATTAGAAGATTTTTTTTTTTGCGTGGAGATAGAATACGAAGTAGAAATCGACTCAAGCTGAATTTTTCTTGCATAACAAAATAGATTTCGAGAGCATCCTACTGAAACTTGGGAAGAGCCGAAATTATTAATCCTTTTTCAAAGCTCTCAGATTCTTTTTCAATGCTAAAAAGTTTCCACTGAATGCATGCCATTATTTTAAGAATTAGAAAATCATTTTTCCATACTAATCATTCCTTTACTTAATTAATTATTAATTAAGTTAATGAAAGATTCTTATTATATCCAAATATGGTGACTCTCGAAAATGGCACACAACTAATAATTTAATAATATTTTCTTTGTGTGCAAGTTTTTAAATTATGGTATCATGAATATTTTCATATTACATAAATCAATGCCATATTTTATAAAAACTTTATGGGCTATATTTTAATTCAATTAAAATACAATTTAATTATTAAAGTACATTTGAACTTTAATAAATTAGCTTGTTGGGCTTATACTCTTATAAGCCCATGATCCATGCTCCTATTATATAAATCTCATCATAATCTCGATCGACGATCCGATATCATCGACGTGACAAATTCAACTTGTTTGTTATAATGACGCACACTTTAATTTCGAGATCTCAAATGTCTAAATAAGACAGATGAACTCCCTTTGACTGTATTAGCAATCATGCTCTCAAAATTTCTATAAGCTTTTATAAACTTTATTTATAATCTTATCGATTGATCATATCGAACTTATTTCTTATAAATTCAACTCATTGTATTTATTATCTAAACGAGAACCAGTAAACCAGCACTTGTGTGACTCTCAATGGTTCAAGGATACAACTAGCTATGGGTTCACAACTCTTTGTGATTCAGGACATAATCCTTTATCCCGGCTTACCCTAATTTGCCCCTTCCATGTATCAACTATTGATCATGAGAATGTCAGAAATCATATTTCTGATTAAACCCATCGAACCATGGTAAGAGCGTCTAGTAGCATCGCCCCATGATTCCCTAGGTATCACTGATAATGCCTGCAACAACAAGTCGATAATTATTAACGTACAATATGGTCCCTTCATCTCATATATCCCAATTGAATCTGCAACCATTGGTTCATCGAGGGTTGCATAATAATTCGATAACTATGTGACGTATCTCTGAGAATAAATAGTGGCATCGCATATACAATTGGAGAACTCTTTCTCTATCGTACATCTCATACTCTGCCAGAGATTCCATGCACTATTATTTCATCAGACCAAATAGGATATCCACACCCGTAGGTGAGCGGTGAATTCCAGACTACAATGCACTGGCTCCTACATGTGTCACAACTGTACCCAATCTCGCCACCTGATGATTCTCCTGGAGTCTGTAAAAGAGCTAAAGCACTGCCCTAGCATATAGAGCCTCAGTGTTGTCCCGGGTCGTAAGGACTAATGGTGTACAATCATAACCACGGAATTATCCTGTAACGTACCGTACATTTAAACTATTTTAAAATTTGCGGAAAAATTAAATTTTTTTTAAATAAGTAGTAATCATTCAAATTGCAATAAAAATCATCTACCCGTCTAAAATATTTGCGATAAAACAAGCACAACCAAGGTTTGCAAAAGCACTTTTTTCAAACATCTTAAACAATATTATAAGGAAAACAGAGTATTAAAATGTCATGCATAGAGTCTTAAAACATGGGCGGTCCTCGGGTTTAGCCTCCTGCGCAGACCGAGCCGGCTCATTGGTCCCTACCCCTCGTCTCCTCATACTCGTCCTCACCTGCATCGATCAAGTCTAGTGAGTCTAATTACTCAACACGTGTAAACTGGAGATAACAAGTAATACATAATAAAACCACATGCAACTTAAAAGTAAAACATACTTACATAAACTTGAACGTTATAACCTAAACATAGACGTGCCATCATCATAAAACTTTTCATAAACATACTTGCATCATACATACTTGAACATGCATAACTTCATCATTTTTCATAGATATACGTTTCAAAGCAAGTGACCATACATAATTGCGCCTGATCAGACTAAACCACAGTACTGGGCTGGCGGGGAAAATCCACTACCACATACATGAGATCCCCGGTCATGCTTTACCGGGTGGATTGGTCTCTAGTAATGCTTTACCGCTTTCCAATCCTGATCTAACCCGATCATGCTTTACCGGGGTGGAGAGGTCACCGGCCACGTTCACCGGCTTCCAAACCCATTCATAATTGGTCACAAGATATTTAGCATACCTCAAAAACATAATATATATTTTCCTTTGCACATCGAACATACTTACATGGCGTTGAGAGATTCGTTGGATCTCGCTTGGGGCCACTGCTGCACATACTAATATGAGTTCAAGCACTTATCCTTCATAACTTAGACGTATTAATCATGCTCATACCAAAAAATGACTAATTTCTTATGACGTTCCAAATCTCTCGGGACTCGACCTCGTTTAATCATCGTGATACACCATGATATCAAACCCCAAAACAATCCCTATTTTTTCCCAAACATGGAGGACACGCACCCCGTGTACACATCCGGGTCTGGGTCCGTGTAGCCTCTGCAAACGTATCCTACGGATTTAACAAAGGCAGAGACCCCGTGTCAGGGTCTGGCTCCGAGTCCGTGTAGACTCTGGAATTTCACACTCCGAAGGAAACAAGGGCACATACCCAGTGTCAGGGTCCGACTACGGGTCCGTGTAGACTCTGAAATATTGGAACCTAACGGAAATCACTACACTTGTGGCTTAATTCTCCTGACTCTATCGTGCGGACCGTGAACCAACACCTCGAGACCCATCCTAGGATGCTATGGCAATGTTTCAAACTCTCAGGACTCCTCAAACCACGATACCAATCATACTACACAACTTAAACCGTGAACACGTTATTTTGATACCAAAATGCTTCATACGACTTCTAGTGCAACCAAGTGACTATCGACACGAAATGAAGCACCAAAATCATCATAACATCATACTCACAATACTTAAACACAACAGCGATCACCCAACGATTCCCAACGAAGCCTGAAATTTACGAATTTACGAATTCAACAGTCCCACAAAAACGATCATAATTCATTCGTTTCTTGTCCAAAAATTACGAATTTACTGTCAAAACGAAGGTATCAAAATGTACTACGTTTTATATGTTGAAAGTTTTACCAGAAAATCAACCGAATTTACACAAGAATCGAAATGACAGAAAACACGTTTTTAGATCTAAAATTTTCGATCCAAAATTTAACCCAAACGTTTTTTCTTAAACTTTTCACAACATACATGAATTTGCACACATATTAAACATAAGAACATGTACTATAACGAGATAGATGCATAAACGAAAGAATATACATGTTTTTTGGTATTTAAAATTACCAAACCGATGATACCGAAGCGGGAAGGATGCGAGGGTTGATCCAGGACGAACATGGCATGATTTTCTGTTAAGAAAACAAACGAGAATTGCTGGAAAATACAGAGGAGAGGGGCGGCTACCGAGAGAACTCAAGGAATCCTAAGTTTTGCTCTCAAAAAAATTGAAATGAAATGGAAGGGAGAGTTTTGTGTGTGTGTCGTGTATGTGTGTGTATGCATGTGTTTGTAGGTAATTAGGGGTAATTATGTGCTTAGTTAATAATTAAAAACTAATTAAAATACTAACTTTCCTCTAGCTTTAAAATAAAATCTCTTAATTTTAAATAAAATGTACAATGACAAATCTTTAAAACTTTAAAGTCATAAAATCACCTAATAATTAAATTAGGCTTTAAAAATGATAAAACTGAATAAATCATTTAAAATGCTTTAATCCTAACTTAAAATAAAATACTACATTTTAAAATCGCCAAAACTCGTCGTCCGTATATTTTCCTCGATCCCGAATCGAATAATCGCCTGAAACATGAAACTTGAGAAAACATTTTTAGCGTGCATAAGATAAACATAAATAATTTAAAAATAATACATTTAATTAAATCATTAAACTCTAAAATCAATTTAAATTTAAATATTTGCATGGGTTTTACGTGTACTTAATTTGGGCTTTACAATTCCTCCCCCACTTAAATAAATTCTGTCCTGAAAATTAAGTCTTACCAAACAGTTCCGGGTAGCGATTCCTCATATCTGCCTCGGTCTCCCAAGTGGCTTCCTCCACTGATGATTCAGCCACCGGACTTTGACCAGCTTGGTTACTTTGTTCCGAAGTCTCCGTTCCTATCGATCTAGGATTTGGACAGGTCTTTTCTCATACGAAAGATCTAGAGCCAACTGCAACGGCTCAAAACTCAAAACATGCAATGGATTTGCACTTCTTCAGCATTGAAACGTGGAACACATTGTGTACACCGGCCAGATTCGGCGGTAAAGCTACACGATAAGCAAGTGTCCCAACTCTGTCAAGAATTTCGAACGGTCCAATAAATCTCGGACTAAGCTTGCCACTCTTCCCAAACGTCATAACACCCTTCATAGGTGCTATCTTTACGAAAATATGATCACGTACGACAAACTCCAGATCTTTCTTTCTCTTGTCTGCATAACTCTTCTAGCGAATCTGGGCGGTCTTCAACCTGTCTCGGATTTTGACCACCACATCTACAGTCTGCTGAACGATATCTGGACCAAGTTCTGATCTCTCACCAACTTCATCCCAATGATCAGCGATCTGCACTTCCTCCCATACAGTGCCTCGTAGGGAGCCATACCTATTGATGATTGGAAACTGTTGTTGTAGGTAAACTCCACTATAGGTAAATTTGATTCCAAATTCCCATGGAAAATTTATCACACAAGCTCTCAACAAATCTTTCAAAATCTGAATCACTCGCTCAGACTGGCCATCTCTCTGAGGGTGAAATGCTGTACATAATAGCAACTTCATCCCCATCGCTGCATGTAAGCTCTTCCAGAAGGATGATGTGAACCTCGGGTCCCTGTCGGACACAATAGAAACTGGGATTCCGTGCAATCGAACTATCTCACTGATATAGAGCTTCGCATATTGCATCATGGAGAAAGTCGTCTTCACGGGTAAGAAATGCGCTGATTTAGTAAGTCGATCTACTATGACCCAAATGGCATTGGATCCCCTGACTGACCTCGGCAACCCAACAACGAAGTTCATGGTGACATTTTCCCATTTCCACTCGGGTATAAGGAGTGGCTTAAGCATTCCTACTGGCCTCTGATGCTCTGCTTTCACTTGCTGACAAGTAAGGCATTCAGACACAAATCGGCAGATGTTCCGCTTCATACTTGGCCACCAATACAAAATCTTTAAATCCTTGTACATCTTGGTACCTCCTGGGTGGATGGAATATGGAGATGTATGTGCCTCAGTTAGAATATCCTCTCTGATCGAATCAACACTAGGCACCCACATCCTTCCTTTGTACTTCACAATACCATCAGACACAGTGTAGAGTACACTGCCCTTGGCTTCATCCTTCAGTCACCATTTTTGTAACTGCTCGTCTGAAGACTGACCTCTACGAATCTTGTCTAGCAAGGAAGACTGGACTGTCAGATTAGACAGCTTAGGAGCTCTGCCCCTGGGATAAACTTCTAAACCAAACCTCTGAATCTCTGACTGAAGAGATCTCTGCACTGACAGCTGTGCTACGACTGCAATTTTTCTGCTCAAAGCGTCTGCCACGACATTAGCTTTCTCCGTATGGTAGCTAATTTCACAATCGTAGTCTTTCACTAGCTCCAACCACCGTCTTTGTCTCATATTCAGCTCTTTCTGCATGAAGAAATACTTGACACTCTTGTGATTTGTAAATATATGGCATTTCTCGCCGTACAAATATTGTATCCATATATTCAACGCAAAGACAACGGCGGTTAACTCAAGATCATGAGTCGGGTAGTTCTTCTCGTGCACCTTCAACAGTCTGGAGGCATAAGCTATAACCCGACCATGCTGCATCAAAATTTCGCCTAAACCGAGCTTAGAAGCATCGGTGTACAGCACAAAATAGCCTTGCCTTGCCGGCATGGCTAACAATGGAGCTGAAATAAGAGCTTGCTTCAAAGTATCAAAGCTCTTCTGGCACTCTCCACTCCAAAAAAAATTAGCATTCTTCTTAGTCAACGAAGTGAGTTGCACTGCAATCGAAGAAAATCCCTGAATAAATTTCCTGTAGTAGCATGCAAGGCCTAGGAAACTGCGGATCTCTGAAGCATTTCGGTTTATCCCATTCCTTAACTGCTGCCACCTTAGCTGGATCCACCTCAATGCCACTGCTAGATATTATATGCCCCAAAAACTCTACCTTCTCGAACCAGAATTCACACTTAATGAAATGTTGAAAACAACTTGCAACGCTGCAAGACCTGCAAAACTGTACCAAAGTGTTGACTGTGCTCTTCATGGATCTTCGAGTAGATGAGAATGTCGTCAATAAACACTATGACGAACTGATCTAGGTAGGGCTGAAATACTCGATTCATCAAGTCCATAAAAATCATTGGAGCATTCTTCAGTCCAAACAGCATTACTAAGAACTCGTAATTCCCTTATCTTGTTTTGAAGGTCGTCTTATGAACATCTGCATCTTTTACCTTCAGCTGATGATATCCTGATCGAAGATCTATCTTAGAGAACACTGTAGCTCCTTGAAACTGATCAAACAAGTCCTCGATCCTTAGAAGTGGGTATTTGTTCTTGATCGTTACCTTGTTTAATTTCGGTAATCGATATACAACCTCATGCTTCCATCCTTCTTCTTTATGAAGAGTACTGGTGCGCCCCATGGTGAGAAACTAGGGCGGATGAATTCTTTATCTAGGAGCTCCTGAATCTACTGCTTTAGCTCTAACATCTTAGCTGGAGCTAAACGGTACGATGCCTTTGAGATTGGCACGGTGCCTGGCACAAGGTCAATGGAAAACTCCACCTCTCTCTCAGGTGGAAGGCCTGTGGAAGGCCTGTGACGTCGTCTGGAAAGGCGTCAGGAAAATCTCTGACTACTGGTACATCAGATAAAGACGGAGTGGGTACGTCAGGTGCAAAAAATAATGCTGGCCAAGAAAGCCAGACACCCCTTGTGAATAAGTCTCCGTGCCTGCATGCAAGAGATCATGCGAGGGAAACTTCTCGATCTATCTGGCTCAAAAAGAAACTGCTCCATGCCCAACGGTCTTACCAACGCTGACCTTTTCTGAAAGCCGATAAGAACTTTGTTCTTTGTCAGCCAGTCCATTCCCAAGATGATATCAAACTCTGGCATCGACCACACGATCAGATCAACATACACTAGGTGACCTTGCAGTTCGAGATCGATGTTTCTGACCACGCCAGTAGCTGATAATTCTTCCCCTGATGGGACTCTCACTGAATTGCTCACGTCGAGTTCAATAGACTTGATGTCCAGATGATTAGCGAACGTCTCCGAAATAAAAGTGTGAGTGGCCCCTGAATATATCAAGGCGTTTGTGGCTACCCTCTTTATGAAAATATTTCCTGAGAGACGTTAGCACCACAAACAAACTTATATCCCAAAATTCTAATCTTAACATCAAGCATAGTAGGAAATTCTCAACACAAATGAAAGGGGATCGATTACGGTGCCGGTAGCGCAACGGAAGTTTCAAAAATCATATTTTATAGGAAAGAAAACCGAGCACCTATTAGTGGTGTAACAAATACAAAAATACAAAATATGTCATACATAGGGTGTTTTAAAGATATTACCTATCAATCTTAAAAGATTGATGTTGGCTCCAACTTAGTTGTCAAACAACTAAGCTCTTGAAGGGATGAGTTGATCTACAAGCTTCCTCCTTTCCTTCAAAATTAGGCCCACAACTTGCTAGCTAGAACCCTTCTTACTTTGCACTAGAAAAATAAGGAGATTTTTCTTTGAGAATTGATTTCTTAACGCAACAATTGAAGAAGAAAAATTGAGAGAAAATTGGAAGGAAAAACTCTCAAGGTTTCGGCCAAGTGAGGAGTGGAATGGGGAGAGGGATGACTAGTCTTGGTTATGTAAAAAGCTAAAACACTTTTAGCATGCCAAGCCTTGGAGATTGAAAAAGTAATCTCCAACCCTTCACCTCCCATGCATGCAATGTTATTTGATTTTTAACCATTAAAAATCCATGGACTTAATTTAATTATCTCAAACAAATTTGAGACTTATTAAACATTACTTGAATTTACTCAAGTCACTAGTTGAATAATTATTTTACTATTGGGCTCTACAAGACCCAATATGATTTAATTAATTCAACACTTGAATTAATTTAATTATTTGAACTCTACTAGGCCCACTAGTGTTTAATTAATTCAACACTTGAATTAATTTAATTTGGTCCATAATAATGTTTATGAAAATCACAATTTTCAAATACATTATTTATTTGGCCAACTTTTAATTTAGGAACACTTCATAAATTAAAAGTTACATTTCGCTCATAGAAGTCATACTTCTATTTTTCCTTACGCTTATAAACTCATTTATAAGCCGTTCAACACATTGAACTATTTTACTTCTCAACGGGATCTAGAAAGCTAGTACTTGTGTGGCCCTCAATGGTTCATTGATACAACTAGCCGTGGGTTCACATCTCCATGTGATTCGGACTAAACATATCCTTATACGAGCATACCCCAATTGCTCAATTCTTAATTATCAACTCCTTGATAACAAGAACGTCAGAACTCAAGTCTGATAGTACCCAACCAATCATGTTAAACGCCTAGCAGCATCGCTTACATGATTCCCTAGGTATCAAATGATAGTGCCTTCAAGAACCATTCAATTATGGTTAGCGTACAGTACGGTCCCTTCAACTCATATATCCCGACCAATTCGACAACCATTGGTTTATCGAGAGTTGTCAATGAATCGATACTATGTGTCATGTCGTAGTTGCATCGATGGTGTAATCTATGAAACCCATTTCATAATTACCACCATACTCTGATCAGAGATTTCATACTACATACACATGAGATCTCATAGGATATCCATACACGAAGGTAAGCGGTGAATCCCCAACTACAATGCATCGACTCCTATATGTTTCGACAGAACACCCAACCTTGCCACCTGATGACCCATGAGAGTCGGTAAACAAGTCAAAGTGTAATGCTAGCACATAGAATCTCAATGTTGTCCCGGTCATAAGGACTAATGGTGTACAACCATAAACTAGGACGTTTCCACTCGATAAGTGAGAACCACTTGGAAAGTCTTTTATGGAAGGTTGTTCAGTGCACTGTACAAGGAGCACCTATCTGCATGTTCGGACATCACAATGTCCCCTACCAATGAAACATGGAACTCACATCGCAGATACTAGTCTCGAACTCGAGCGGCCTATATCCTTCTTAGCGGCGGCTGAATCGACTAGGAACTGTTTAGAATATAAAGTATTCCAAATATGAGTTTCATGATACTCATAATATGAGCATCTCATATTCTTTCTACTATTTGTATATTCAAGGGCTTTATCTATGCAACTAACATGTGTATACAGATAAAGAAGTGCCAAAACAATAATTTCAAATATTATTAAAATAAAGATTGTTTATACATAGAGTTTAAACATGAACCCTCGACCAACACTTGGCTCGACGGGCACCTACTCTAACAATCTCGCACTTGTATTAGAGCCAACTACCCATAAGCTTTAAACCCATCGATTCGCGATGCTTCTCGAATAATGGTCCTGATAAAGGTTTAGTTAGCGGATCAACAACATTATCTGCGGAGCCGACTTTGTCAATCGAGACATCTCCTCTTTCCACAATCTCTCGGAGGATGTGGTACTTTCTCAATACATGTTTAGACTTCTGATGATACCTTGGCTCCTTTGCTTGAGCAATGGCTCCCGTGTTGTCATAAAACACCGGGACAGAAGCAACTCCATTAGGAATGACGCCCAACTCTTGGACGAAATTCCTTATCCAAACAGTCTCCTTTGCTGCAGCTGATGCAGCAATGTATTCTGCCTCAGTGGTGGAATCCGCTGTACTGTCTTGCTTGGAACTCTTCTAAGAGACAGCAGCACCATTGAGCATGAATATGAATCCAGAGGTTGACTTCGAGTCATCGATATCGCTTTGGAAGCTAGAGCCGGTATAGCCTTCCAATTTCAGTTCTCCACCCCCATAGACCAAGAACAATTTATTGGTCCTTCTCAAATACTTGAGGATGTCTTTCACAGCTTTCCAATGTGGAAGACCGGGGTTCGATTGATATCTACTCACTACACTTAGTGCGAAAGCCACGTCAAGACGTGTAGATATCATCCCATACATGATGCTACCAATCGCAGATGCATACGGAATGCGTGTCATCGCCACTATCTCTGCATAAGTCTTGGGAGACATAGACCACATTGGTAGATGTCCTCTCTTGGACTCATCCATCAAGAACCTCTTCACGATGGTATCAATGTATGTGGACTGGGTGAGACCAAGCAATCTTATTGATCTATCTCTATAGATCTGTATTCCCAATACAAAAGATGTTTCACCCAAGTCCTGCATCGAGAACTTACTCGCTAACCATATCTTAGTTGATTGCAACATTCCTACATCATTCCCAATGAGTAGAATGTCATCAACATAAAGCACCAGGAATGTCACAGCACTCCCACTGAACTTCTTATACACGCAGGGTTCCTCAGGATTCTTAGTAAAACCAAAAACTTTGATTGTACTATCGAATCTAAGGTTCCAACTCCTAGATGCCTGCTTTAGACCATAAATAAATCTTTGAAGTTTGCATACCATATGCTCACTTCCGGCAGATGTAAACCCTTCAGGTTGAGACATGTAAATCTCTTCCTTAATATCCCCATTAAGAAAGGCCATCTTGACATCATCTGCCATATCTCATAGTCATACCATGCAGCTATGGCTAGCAATATCCTTATGAACTTGAACATTGCAACTGGAGAAAAGGTTTCCTCAAAGTCAACTCCTTGTCTTTGAGTATATCCTTTTGCTACCAATCCCGCTTTGAAGGTCAATACTTTCCCATCCGCCCCAAGTTTCCTCTTGTAAATCAATTTACACCCTATGGGAACAATTCCCTAAGGTGGATCCACGAGATTCTACATTTGGTTCGAATGCATGGAATTCATCTCAGATTTTATTGCTTCAAGCCATTTGGATGAATCGGCATCAGATAACGCTTCCTTGAAGGTCCTTGGATCACATCCATGGTTAGGCTCATCATGGCCCTCTTCAAGAAGCAGACCATACCTCATAGGTGGTCTCGAGACTCTCTCGGATCTTCTAGGAGCTTGTATCTCCTCTCTTGGCTCTTCGGGCATGGGTTCTATAATTGTGGGTGTCTCTCGAACCTCTTCGAGTTATATCATCTCCCCTTTTCTATCCAATAGAAATTTCTTTTCCAAAAAGGTTGCATTCCTAGAAACAAACACTTTTGTTTCTTGGGGATGATAGAAATAGTATCCAACTGAATTCCTTGGATATCCCACAAAGTAACATAAAATGGATCGACTATCCAATTTATCTCCCACAACCTGCTTCACATAAGCAGGGCACCCCCATATTCTAAGATAAGAATATTTGGGTGGCTTACCCATCCATATCTCATATGGTGTCTTGTCAACTGCCTTTGAATGGACATTGTTCAACAACAGTGCCGCTGTCTCAAGCGCATATCCCCAAAAGGATGGCGGCAACTCCGTGAACCCCATCATAGACCAAACCATGTCAATCAAAGTCCGGTTACGATGCTCCGAAACACCATTCAATTGTGGTGTAGCAGGCGGAGTCTACTGCGAGAGAATCCCATTCTCCCTAAGATACTCTTGGAACTCGGCACTCAAGTACTCACCACCTCGATCCAATCGAAGTGTCTTGATGCTTCGTCCCAACTGTTTCTCTACTTCACTTCTGAATTCTTTGAACCTTTCAAAGGCTTCAGACTTGTATTTCATCAAATACACCTACCCGTACCTCGAAAAGTCATCGGTAAAGGTGATGAAGTAGGCATGTCCATGCTTAGTGATGATACTAAGCGGACCGCATACATCGGTATGGATCAAATCCAATAACACTGTGGCTCGCTCGACATGGCCCTTAAAGGGAATTTTGGTCATCTTTCCTTTTAGACAGGATTCACAAGTCGTGAGAGCATTAATATCAGACATATCAAACATGCCCACTCCCACTAGCTTGTTCATCCTCCTTAGGGAAATATGTCCTAATCGAGCATGCCACAATTGTGCCGAATTCAGAGTATCTTGTTTTCGCTTGTTTGTTGTTGTTATTGCTTGGACATTGTTTAGTGGAATATCTTTGTATTTTAAGGTGTAGAGATTGTTTTCAAGTTCTCCAGTACCAATTAAACATTCATTCTTGTAAATGTTGCAACACCTTTGCTAAATAAACAAGAAAATCCATCTTTATCAAGCATAGAAATGGAAATAATGTTTTTCACCAAATCTGGTACAAACAAAACATCTCTCAAAATTAACTTAAAATCATTGTTCAAAAGCAAGTAAACATCTCCTATGACCTTGGCAGCAACTCTTGCTTCATAGCCCATCCTCAAGAAGGTCTCACCTTCCCTGAGCCTCCTACTTCTTCCCATCAGCTGCAAATCATTACAGAGATGTGAGCCACAGCCGGTATCCAATACCCAAAAAGTAGAGTTAATTGAAATGTTTACTTCAATATAGAACATACCGTTTCCAGAACTCTTCTGGGCAAGATATTCCCTGCAGTTACGCCTCCAATGTCCAGGCTTCTTGCAGTGATAACATACATCAGCAGTCTTGTCAGCCTTCACTGGTGTGGCTGCCACAACGGGACCCAGAGTCTGCTTCTTCAAGGGCACGTTCTTCTTGGAACGTTGGAAAGAACGCTTCTTTCCCTTCCCAGGTGGACCGGTCTTCGTACCAGATGAAGAGCCCACAAAAAGAACCGGCTTCTCTTTCTTGATAGTGGACTCAAAAGTCACAAGCATATTCACCAACTCCTCAATGGTCGGCTCCATCTTCTTCATGTTGAAGTTGACCACAAAAGGATCAAATGAGCTAGGCAGCGATAACAGCAACACGTCGGTGGTCAACTCCGAAGGCAATATCAAATCCATGCCAACGAGCTTGTCCACGAGCCCAATCATCTTTAGGCCATGCTCATGGACCGAGGCCCCATCTCGCATGCGCAAAGTGATCAGCTCCTTGACGTTAGCATGCCTCAGAGGTCGAGTCTGCTCACCAAAGAGCTCCTTGAGATGCAAATGAATGTCAGCAGCATTCTTTGCATCCTCAAAAGGCCTCTGCAGCTCATCATTCATAGAAGCCTGCATATAACACCTGGCTTTCAAGTCATGGTCACACCAATCCTTGTAAGTCTGCAATTCCTCAGGAGTGAAGCTAGTCGGAGCCTCAACAGGGGGCGACTCAGTCAGTGTATATGCAATCTTTTTCGAGATCAAGACGATTTTCAGGTTTCTTAGCCAAGTGAGGTAATTAGGTCCGGTTAATACGTGTTTTTCGAGTACAGCAGACATCAGATTGCGAATCGAAGACATTGTCAAAAATTGTACTGAAAAGTAAACAGATAAATGTTAATGACTATTTTAAAATATTTAGTAAGATATAAAGTATGGACTTTTACTTTATAAATGTTTACTCCCACTGTTTTAACATCTTTCAATACCCTCTAGTGAAAACGGGAAACTCCTTTCCTCAGTAGGTACGCAAGGTCCAATTAGCGAATTATGATCCCGAATAATATCAGCCAATCACAATTCCTAAAAGGTAGTTTCCAATTGCATCACCATGCAACCATCTACGTAAACTTTTGTCTCACGTTTGATTAGGACCCAATAATATGACGTCGTTCATCTTTACGTGTCAAGCCTTACCCATCGATGTTGAACCTTATTGGACGGTCGCCATGAGTTCCCTCAATAATATGAGCCGAAATCATCGGAGTTTCACGTAGTTCACATCACCATGTCAATGGATGTCACAGCTTTCCGGCACCCAGGGCCCCCCCAATAATAAGAGCCGAGTCCCGAGCACGAGTAGCGTTCATCATGCACCCATTGTCGATGGAAGACATGGAAATTATAAACAAATTTATAATTCCCCTTTTCGGGCTTGATATTAATTTTGAATCTTATTCAAAATGAGGGTTTTTAATTTTGAAAGGTCTCATCATTAATTTTATTTAAAAGTTCGCCATGTTTGATCGTATGTTTGCCGGATTCATGCAACTTTGTTATTATCATAATAATAACGCACATACTCATTATTTATAACATATCATGCATATATTATAAACAATAAACAAAAAAAGGATTATCAATCGCCCCAATACTAATTGCCCGTGTGAGCTAAGCACTGGCCTAGGTCCAATCCTAGGGAAACGCAAGGGATGCAAATGCAACTATTACATAAGCTTCCAATATTTACATGTCTTCGATCTTCATAATCATCAAGGCCACCATCTTCCAATCTTGTTCTTCCACTATTCTAATATTTACAAATAAATATCCATGGCAAATAGGGATACATCTCATGGGGGGTGGGAATGGGCCATAAACCAAGCCCACTTTAAATTTGATAATTATTACAATCATTCAACAAAAAATATCCTAGCATACACCTAGCAAATTGGGCTTGGGCTTTTGATCATCCTTCATGCATAATATCACATATCATACACCATCATTTAATTATCACAATAATTAATTGTTCCAATATTATATATCTTGATCCAATCACTAACCGCCACGATTATAAACTAAATTAACAAAGTATACAAACTCCTTTGTCTCCTTTCTAATTAATTTATTTATAACCGAATTTTTGTAAATCACCATTTACTATAAATAATTAAAGTCCAACTTCAATTATTTATTTCATGAGAAAATATTTGCAATTTTTGTAAATTTAAACTTAAGGGCCCAAAAAATCATTTTTCACCAAAAACATTTTGGCCCATTTAAATTTCACAAATATGTTAGCCATCTTATGGCCCAACAAATTCAAGGCCCATGACACTTTGATAATCCAAAACACTTTTGGAAACCCTAGTCGTCATCGCCGTCGCCAGAGCTCCGTCGCCGGATTCCGGCCAACAAAAAAATATTTTTTTTTATTTTAAAGAGGGCGTTCGGGCAGCCCCTCGGGCTGCCACTGCTGCCCGAAATGGGCAGCCCCAGGAGCAGCCCGAGCTGCCCGAAATGGGCAGCAACAAGCTGCCCGAAATCCCCACTCAAAAACCTTGATTTTTTTGTTGCAAAATTTATCTCAAGCGGTTATAAATCGACCTCAATATAATATTATGTATTTGCTACACCTTGAAAGGGGATCGGTTACGGTGTCGGTAGCGCAACGGAAGTTTCACAAATCATATTTTATAGGGAAGAAAACCGAGAACCTATTAGTGGTGTAACAAATACAAAAACACAAAATATGTCATAGATAGGGTGTTTTAAAGATATTACCTATCAATCTTAAAAGATTGATGTTGGCTCCAACTTAGTTGTCAAACAACTAAGCTCTTGAAGGGATGAGTTGATCTACAAGCTTCCTCCTTTCCTTCAAAATTAGGCCCACCACTTGCTAGCTAGAACCCTTCTTACTTTGCACTAGAAAAATAAGATGATTTTTCTTTGAGAAGTGATTTCTTTCCTCAACAATTGAAGAAGAAAAATTGAGAGAAAATTGGAAGGAAAAACTCTCAAGGTTTCGGCCAAGTGAGGAGTGGAATGGGGAGAGGGATGACTAGTCTTAGTTGTGTAAAAAGCTAAAACACTTTTAGCATGCCAAGCCTTGGAGATTGAAAAAGTAATCTCCAACCCTTCACCTCCCATGCATGCAATGTTATTGGATTTTTAACAATTAAAAATCCGTGGACTTAATTTAATTATCTCAAACAAATTTGAGACTAATTAAACATTACTTGAATTTACTCAAGTCACTAGTTGAATAATTATTTTACTATTGGGCTTTACAAGACCCAATATGATTTAATTAATTCAACACTTGAATTAATTTAATTATTTGGACTCTACTAGGCCCACTAGTGTTTAATTAATTCAACACTTGAATTAATTTAATTTAGTCCATAATAATGTTTATGAAAATCACAATTTTCAAATACATTATTTATTTGGCCAACTTTTAATTTAGGAACACTTCCATAAATTAAAAGTTACATTTCGCTCATAGAAGTCATACTTCTATTTTTCCTTACGCATATAAACTCATTTATAAGCCGTTCAACACATTGAACTATTTTACTTCTCAACGGAATCTAGAAAGCTAGTACTTGTGTGGCCCTCAATGGTTCATTGATACAACTAGCCGTGGGTTCACATCTCCATGTGATTCGGACTAAACATGTCCTTATACGAGCCTACCCCAATTGCTCTATTCTTAATTATCAACTCCTTGATAACAAGAACGTCAGAACTCAAGTTTGATAGTACCCAACCAATCATGTTAAACGCCTAGCAGCATCGCTTACATGATTCCCTAGGTATCAAATGATAATTCCTGCAAGAACCATTCAATTATGGTTAGCGTACAGTACGATCCCTTCAACTCATATATCCCGATCGATTCGACAACCATTGGTTTATCGAGAGTTGTCAATGAATCAATACTATGTGTCATGTCGTAGTTGCATCGATGGTGTAATCTATGAAACCCATTACATAATTACCACCATACTCTGATCAGAGATTTCATACTACATACACATGAGATCACATAGGATATCCATACCCAAAGGTAAGCGGTGAATCCCCGACTACAATGCATCGACTCCTATATGTTTCGACAAAACGCCCAACCTTGCCACCTGATGACCCCATGAGAGTCGGTAAACAAGTCAAAGTGTAATGCTAGCACATAGAGTCTCAATGTTGTCCCGGGTCATAAGGACTAAATGTGTACAACCATAAACTAGGACGTTTCCACTCGATAAGTGAGAACCACTTGGAAAGTCTTTTATGGAGGGTTGTTCAGTGCACTGTACAAGGAGCACCTATCTGCATGTTCGGACATCACAATGTCCCCTACCAATGAAACATGGTACTCACATCGCAGATACTAGTCTCGAACTCGAGCGGCCTATATCCTTCTTAGCGGCGGCTGAATCGACTAGGGACTGTTTAGAATACACAGTATTCCAAATATGAGTTTCATGATACTCATCATATGAGCATCTCATATTCTTTCTACTATTTGTATATTCAAGGCTTTATCTATGCAACTAGCATAGGTATACAGATAAAGAATTGCCAAAACAATAATTTCAAATATTATAAAAATAAAGATTGTTTATACATAGAGTTTAAACATGAACCCTCGGCCAACACTTGGCTCGACGGGCACCTACTCTAACAACAAAGTCACCAAAAATACTAACAAGCACAAGAGTGTTCCCAAAAAAAATTTGAAACATGCATAGCAAAAATAATGCGGTGCTGAATTAAATAATTTACCGGTCAGCAGGGTCGTGTCTTGGTTCGCCTCCTCTGCCTGCATGGAAAACACACTACCCTGGGTCGGCTGCCTCCACTGTGGGCAGTTCTTCAACATATGATCGCTGGCTCTTCATTTGAAACATTTGCTTGATCTCCATAAACATTGTCCCGGATTCTAGCGGTGGCATTTTGGGCATACCGGTACTCACCAGGCTTCTGTGGAGCCTTCTGCTGCGGGATAGGACCATTGCCTTTTGGCGGTCCTTGAAATGGCCTTTTATTCCTGCTTTCCTTGCAAAGGCCTCTTGAACTAGGGTCACTGCTGTTGCTGCTGCTGAGTTGCCTGGTAGGGCCTCTTGCCCTGTCAATCGACCTCTATGTCTCTCTTGTCCTGCTCTGCTGTCAACGCTCTAGATACGGCAACGACATAGGTAGTCGGACCAGCAACGCTCACATCACGGCGCAAGATTGGCCGCAAACCATCCATAAAATGCCTCAACTTCTCCCGGGCATCATTTGCAATTAGGGGCACAAAGTGACACCCTGTTTGAACATCTCATATTCGCAATCTTAATTTTGATGTTAACAAAACTTATTTGTTTTTAATAATCTATCTTAGTGCGCAGATAGCTGAAACTGAAATAATCAGTTACGAGCCAAAACTGAAGCTGTAGAAGACGCCAACTGAAAGCGTCAACTGATCAACCAAACTAGACCAATTCAACTGATGTATCGTAAATGAGTTCAACTGAATGTTCAGTTGATAGGTGGATTCAACAGGAAAAACTCAGAAACCCGACCTACTGAAGGAGTGTTCAACTGATGAAGAGTCCAACTGAAATCAGTTCCACTGAACAAGAGTGAAATCAGTTCAACTGACGAGTCAACTGATTTCACCAGCCGAACTGAAGATCAGTTCTGTGAGGCCCGGGGCCGAAGAGGACGGGGGGTGATCGCCGGTGCCATCAGTTGCACGGACAATGAGCGGCTCCTGGCAGGCTTCTAAGTGGAGGGAACATGAATGAACCGACCCACGCGGGAATGAGAGGGATTCCGAGACTGTTCAATGTAATTGACTGTACAGTTGAAGAGGGCTTAAAAGATTTGATTTGTACTACTCATATCACGAAGGTGCATCTTCTTTTCGGTAGCTCATCACATAAGAACTCCAAAGTTAAGCGTGCTTGACTTGGGCCAATTTTGGGATGGGTGACCTCTTGGGAAGTTTCCCAGGGTGCGTGTGAGTGAGGATATAAGCACGCTGGAAAGACTCGTTTTGATACAGTGAGGACAGTCGTCGAATCTAGGACGTTACAAGTTAAACTGATCAATTCAGAACATCAGTTAGGAGCAATCAGTTGCAGATCAAGACAAGCTGAACTAAGTGGAATAAAGCTGTGCACAAAGGTACAATAATTTTTGTCCAGTCAAATGACAATAATGGACGTTGCATCAGAACTTAAAAACAAAAGTGTTCCAGAAAGAACAAGACAAATTTCGAGGAATAGATTCAAAATGCAACGGATACAATAATTGAGTCTCACTATACGATCAGAATTCGCGCCTTTAAATAGAATGTGAAGATACAACAAGACATATACAACACAAAAGAGAAAAGAGAAGGGCTCGCTTCAAAGTCATATCAGCTTAAGAGAGAAGCATTCAGCCCAGTCGAGGGAACACTTAAACGTATTATCAGCTTTAGATTAGAAGCATATTTCCCTCCGTGTGTGAGAACAATTTCGGGTAGTTTTCAGAGATCAGTTCTCACACACACACACACCACCACTCAAATACAGTCTTGCACAAAGACGTTAAACTTGTGTACATAGTCTTTCTCACATAGTTATTAAAGAAGTGTTGACTGGAAGGTGCTGCCTTTAGTCTAGTCTAGGAGTTCAATTTAGGCAGTAGTGTAAGTCCTAGCTGGGTGAGTTTGCACAAACTGTTGTATATATAGATCAAAGACTTCTAGTGAATCCTAACCAATGTGGTAGAATTAGGAGAAGTTGAAGTCTCCGAACATCCATAAACATATTTTGTGTACTTTAATGGTTAACTCCTTGCTTTAAACTGACTTGATCAGTTCGAGTATTTATCAGTTCAGTTCTCACCATAACTGAACTGATACATGCGTAAACTGATCCCCTTATCTTTAGTTAATCAGTTACATGAGATTAAAAGCTTTAAAATTTATCAGTGTTTCTTAACGAAAGATTATTTCGAGTGTTTTCTGCTTGGTTTTAACTCCAAACTCGATCTAATTCATTGGTGAATACATTTTTAGAACACGAGCTATTGCAGCTCTTGGAGAATATTTTGTTTGAAGCACCACAAGGTGCTAGGCAGACCTTCCTTCAATTGGTATCAAAGCTAGCTGTTCTAATAAGGACATTTGAAAACTGATATTTTAAAACATATTTTAAAATGTTATTAAAATGGATTTCAAAATCCTCTTAAATATTTTATGCGTTTGTTATGAGAAGAGAGAAGGTTCTTAACTATGGAACTAACATCGTAGCTACTTCTCTCGACTCATTAACATTGTTGTTTTTAGTAGCTTGTAGGTTTTTGAGTTCAGTTGACATCAGCTGAACTAAACTGCTCTTCAGACAAGATTTCAGTTGCAAGCTTACTAGTTCAACTGATCATCAGACGAAACCCAACTACCAGCTGAAACTGATGAGTTAGGTGGAGCTTAATCATCAGCAGTACCGCCGCTTAATTGCCATATCAGATCAAATATAGATGATCAATGAAGTTCAGCACCAGTTGAGTCCAGTTTGAGTCAGCTCGACCAGTTAGACAACATAGAGATCAAGTCCAAAGACAAATTAGCTGAACTTCTGGAAGAAGAAACTCACAATTTTTTCAATAGTCAAAGCATTCAAGGCGACCAGTTGTAAGTATCTTCAGTTCTATTATGTGTAAACTTACTAATGATTGATGTTATTTAAAGTCTGCTAGTGGAGTAGCAATCTCCCTTACATTGGTACATATGCGCAGATGTATAATATAAGGGACACTGATTTGATTAAACAAACATCTTGTTTATCCAGTTAGCCTTTACATAACTGAACTGATATTTTAAGATTTGTTGCTTAAAGTGCTTGATTGATACTAAAACATCATTAATAGCATAAATAATTATATTTTTGAAGAGGATTTTTTCATTAGGTTTTTGAGGGGCAGTTTTGTTTAGAATTATCCCTCGAACTGAAAATCTGTGTTCAAATTATTTCATTCAGTTGTTGAGGGGGAGAATCTCTTTATGCTATTCCTCGAACCGAAAATTTTTCTTAAAAGCTTTTCTTTAGTTTACTAATTCTCTTTTGAGAACTTCTTTTAGCTTTAATTGCTCAAGTTTTGTGATCATCAAAAAAGGGGAGATTGTTGGAACATCTCATGTTCGCAATCTTAATTTTGATGTTATCAAAGCTTGTTTGTTTGTTTTTAATAATCTACCTTAGTGTGCAAATAGCTGAAACTGAAATAATCAGTTGCGAGCCAAAACTGAAGCTGTAGAAGATGCCAACTGAAAGCGTCAACTGATCAACCAAACTAGATCAGTTCAACCGATGTATCGCAAATGAGTTCAACTGAATGTTCAGTTGATATGTGGATTCAGCAGGAAAACCTCAGAAGCCCGGCCAACTGAAGGAGTGTTCAACTGATGAAGAGTCCAACTGAAATCAGTTCAACCGAACAAGAGTAAAATCAGTTCAACTGACGAGTCAACTGATTTCACCAGCCGAACTGAAGACCAGTTCAACTGATCAGTTCAGAACATTAGTTAGGAGCAATCAGTTGCAGATCAAGACAAACTGAACTAAGTGGAATACAGCTGTGCGCAAAGGTACAAGAACTTTTGTCCAGTCAAAGGACAATAATGGACGTTGCATTAGAACTTAAAGACAAAAGTGTTACAGAAAGAACAAGACAAATTTCGAGGAACAGATTCAAAATGCAACGGATACAATAATTGAGTCTCACTGTACGATCAAACTTCGCACATTTAAATAGAAGGTGAAGATCAATGAAGATACAACAAGACATATACAACATAAGAGATAAAAGAGAAGGGCTCGCTTCAAAGTCATATCAGCTTAAGAGAGAAGCATTCAGCCCAGTCGAGGGAACACTTAAACGTGTTATCAGCTTTAGATTAGAAGCATATTTCCCTCAGTGTGTGAGAACACTTTCGGGTAGTTTTCAGAGATCAGTTCTCACATACACACATACCACCACTCAAATACAGTCTTGTACAAAGACATTAAACTTGTGTATGTAGCCTTTCTCACATAGACATTACAGAAGTGTTGACTGGAAGGTGCTGCCTTCAGTCTAGACTAGGAGTTCAGTTTTGGCAGTAATGTAAGTCCTGGTTGGGTGGGTTTGTACAAAGTGTTGTATAGTTCAAAGTCTTCTAGTGAATCATACCCGAGGTGGTAGAAGGGGCGACGTAGGAGAAGTTCATGTCTCCGAACATCCATAAACATATCTTGTGTACTTTAACTGCTAACTCCTTGCTTTAAACTGACTTGATCAATTCGAGTATTTATCAGTTCAGTTCTCACCATAACTTAACTGATACATGCGTAAACTGATCCCCCTTATCTTCAGTTAATCAGTTACACGAGATTAAAAGCTTTAAAATTTATCAGTGTTTCTTAACGAAGGATTATTTCGAGTGTTTTCGGCTTGGTTTTAACTCCAAACTAGATCTAATTCATCGGTGAATACATTATTAGAACACGAGCTATTGCAGCTCTTATAGAATATTTTGTTTGAAGCACCACAAGGTGCTAGGCAGATGTTCCTTCACACCCCCTCTCAAACTTCCTGACAAAGTCTGCAACGCTATTGTCTTCCTGCCGCAGCGTCATGAACTCCCTGGTCAGGCGGGTGCGTACTTCCTCAGTGAAGTACTTGTAGTAGAAGAATTCTTTAAAACCATCCCAGGTCAGTGTTTGCAGGTTCACTGACACTAATGCATTCTCCCACCAAAGTCTAGCGTCTCCTGTCAGTAAAAATGTGGCGCACCCTAACCTTGTCTTCATCCTGCAGCTCCATAAATGCAAAGATTACCTGGATGGAATTAATCCATCCTTCAGCTATCATCGGGTCCGTAGTCCCCGAGAACTCCTTCGGGTCCATCCTGCTTAACCTCTCATAAACAGCTTCTAGTCTGGGCCTCGCCCTGTATCCACTGCAGCATTGTTCCCCGCAAACTGTGCGAAGAACTGGGTCATCCCTGCAAGCATCTGAGCCTGCATGTCTAGGTGTGGACGAGGAGGAGTGGCCCTCTCCTCATCCTGAGCTTCCCTATTTTCATTGCCCGCTTCACGCACAATCCTACGTTTGGGAGGCATACTGTTCCAAAATTTATCGAACACGTAAACCCAACATGCATGAACATAATATCTATATCATAAGATGCAAACTTAAAACATGTAGTAGAAATAATGACTTGATGCTTGCTACATGAAATAATTTAAAACCTTAAAACTTACAGACTTGAGGTGTAGCTTCGTGAGCTTCTCGCAACTGATAGTAGGCATAACCATTTACAAGAACACCGCTCTTATACCAACTGTAACGTACCGTACTTTTAAACTATTTTAAAATTTGCGGGAAAATAAAAATTTTCTTAAATAAGTAGTAATCATTCAAATTGCAATAAAAGTCATCTACTCATCTAAAATATTTGCGATAAAACAACCACAACCAAGGTTTGCAAAAACACTTGTTTCAAACATCGTAAACAATATCATAAGGAAAACAGAGTATTAAAATGTCATGCATATAATCTTAAAACATGGGCGGTCCTCTAGTTTAGCCTCCTGCGCAGACGAAGCCGGCTCATTGGTTCCCACCGCTCGTCTCCTCATACTCGTCCTCACCTGCATCGATAAAGTCTAGTGAGTCTAAAGACTCAACACGTATAAACTGGAGATAAAAAGTAATACGTAATAAAACCACATGCAACTTAAAAGTAGAACATACATACATAAACTTGAGCGTAATATCCTAAACATAGACGTGCCATCATCAAAAAACTTTTTATAAACATACTTGCATCATACATACTTGAACATGCATAACTTCATCATTTTGCGTAGAGATATGTTTCAAAGCAAGTGACCCATACATAATTGCGCCTGATCAGACTAAACCACTGTACAGGTCTGGCAGGGAAAATCTCCTACCACATACATGAGATCCCCAGTCATGCTTTACCGGGTGGATTGGTCCCTGGTCATGCTTTACCGCTTTCTACTCCTGATCTAACCCGATCATGCTTTACTGGGATGGAGAGGTCACCGGTCACGTTCATCGGCTTCCGAACCCGTTCATAATTGGTCACAAGACATTTAGCATACCTAAAAAACATAAAATATATATTCGTTTGCACGTCGAACATACTTACATGACGTTGAGGGATTCGTTTGATCTTGTTTGGGGCCACTGCTGCACATACTAATATGAGTTCAAGCACTTATCCTTCATAACTTAGACGTATTAATCATGCTCACACCCAAAAATTACAAATTTCTTATGACGTTCTAAATCCCTCGAGACTCGACCTCGTTAAATCATCGTGATAAACCATGACATCGAACACCAAAAAAATCCCTATGTTTTCCCAAACATGGAGGACACGACCCTGTGTACACATCCGGGTCTGGGTACGTGTAGCCTCTGCAAACTTATCCTACGGATTTAACAAAGGCACGGACCCCGTGTCAGGCTCCGGGTCCAAGTCCGTGTAGACTCTGGAAGTTTCCACTCCGAAAGAAACAATGTTACGGACCCCGTGTCAGGGTCCGACTACGGGTCCGTGTAGACTCTGAAAAATGGTCCCCAACGGAAACCACTACACTTGTGGCTTAATCCTCATAACTCGATCGTGCGGACCGTGAACCAACACCTCGAGACCAATCCTAGGATGCTATGACAATGTTTCAAACTCCCAGAACGCCTCAAGCCACAATATCAATCATACAACTCAACTCAAACCGTGAACATGATATTTTGACACCAAAATGTTTCCTACGTCTTCTAGTGCAACCAATTGCCTATCAATATGAAACGAAGAACCAAAAATCATCCCAACATCTAACTCACAATACATAAACGCGGCAGCAATCACCCAACGGTTCCCAACGAAGCCTGCAACAAATACACTTCAAGAACACGTCAAGAACACATTTTCAGAAAATTACAGTTTGAGCAGTCCCACAAAAACGATCATAACACACTCATTTGTTTTCTAAAAATTACGAATTTAATGTCAAATCGAAGCTATCAAAAAGTGATACGTTTTATATGTCGAATGTTTTCTAGAAAATCAACCGAATTTACACAGGAATCGAAATTACAACAAACAAGGTTTTAGATTTAAAATTTTCGAGCCAAAATTTAACCCAAACGTTTTTGCTCAAAATTTTCACAAAATACATATACTTTTACACATAATAAACATAAGAACATGTACTATAACAAGATCGATGCATAAAAGAAAGAATATACATGCTTTTTGGAATTTAAAATTACCGAACCGACGATACCGAAGCTGAAAGGATGCGAGGGCTGATTCAGGACGAACTTGGCACGATTTTCTTTGAAGAAAACGAACGAGAATTTCTGGAAAATACACAGGAGAGGGGCGGCTGCTGAGAGAACTCAAGGAACCGTAAGTTTTGCTCTCAAAACAATTGAAATGAAATGGAAGGGAGAATTTTGTGTGTGTGTCGTGTATATGTGTGTGGGTGATAATGTGTGTGTGCGTGTGTTTGTAGGTAATTAGGGTTAATTATGTGCCTAATTAATAATTAACAACTAAATACTAACCTTCCTCTAACTTTAAAATAAAATCTTTTAATTTAAAATAAAATGTACAAGTGAAAAATCTTTAAAACTTTAAAGTCATAAAATCACCTAATAATTAAATTAGGCTTTAAAAATGATAAAATAAATACATCATTTAAAATGATCCAATCCTAACTTAAAATAAAATACTACATTTTAAAAGCGCCAAAACTTGTCGCCGATCTCTTTTCCTCGATACCTCATCGAATAATCGTCAACATGAAACTCGAGAAAATATTTTTAGCGTGCATCAAATAAACATAAATAATTTTAAAATATTACATTTAATTAAATAATGCATCTCTAAAATCAATTTAAATATAAATAAACAATTTAAATATTTCAATGGGTTTTACGTGTACTGAATTTGGGCTCTACATATCCTCTCGATGAATGATAACCACTTGGAAAGTCCGAGGGAAGGTAGTTCGGTATACTCATCATATGACTACCCATCTAAATGTTTGGACATCTCTATGTCCTTACCAAGAAACGCGGTACACAACATCACAGATGCTAGTTTCGAGCTCAAGCGACCTTTATCCATGTTTTAGGCGGCTGAATCGACTAGGAACGAATTTAGATCATACAGTGTTTATAAATGAGTTTCAACATCGAATTATGATTCATTTGTATTAAAGTATAATCAAGATCTTTATCTATGTTGTTCACATGGGTATACAGATAAAGAAATAACAAACCATGAAATAATGAATTATATTAAAAAAAATATTGTTTATTACAACCGATTCAATAAAATCTATAGCCAACAGTTGGCTTACAAGGCATCTACTCTAACAGTCTTGACCTTGTATTTATAGAGACAATGTGACCGTACATTAAGAATCATCAAATGTGTTCGTTGCAATTTGAATTCTTTCCTCGAAATTTGTGTCTTGTCCTTTCTGACAGTCATTCTGGAAGGTCTCGACTTTAAGCTCTGCTGCAACGTTCATTATTGTTCTTTGATTGGACAACTTCTTTTATACCCTTGTGCAAAGCTGGATTCCACTTAGATAAGCTTGTCATTGTTCTGCAAGCTGATCGACTCCTAACTGATGCTCTGAACTGGTCTTGAATTGGTGTAGTGAAATCAGTTGACTCGTCAAGTGAACTGATTTCACTGATTCAGTTGAACTGGTCAGCTGGGCTCTTCATCAGTTGAACTTTTCATTAGCTGGCCGGGATTCTGAATGTCTTCTGTTGAACCACCTATCAGCTGAACAATCAGTTGAACTGTTCTCTGATATATCAATTGGGCTGGTTCAGATTGGTCAATCAATTGGCACTTTCAGTTTGCGTCTCGATAGCTTCAGTTTTGACTCGGTAACTGATCAGTTTGGAGCCTGATCAGTTTTAGCTTTCCGCGCACTTAGATAAATTCATTGGAAACAAAACAACAATTTTTTTTAACATGAAACTCAAGATTGCGAACATAAAGTGTTCCAACAACTTGTTTGAGTATAATGCATGTGGGGACCCGGACGCTAATTCACGTCTTAATCATTATTAATGTCAAACATAACAATTAAGAAAAGTGGGACTAAATTTTTTTCTTTTTAAAATATAACTGCGAAAACCTAACAGTAATGTATCTAATATACATGTCAAAATCAAAGTACAAATCAGGTACTACATGTCTCTATCTCAACTAGGTTCAACGACTATACATCCAGTGCTGAATCCTATTCTGCTTCTGGGTCTGGATCTCCACGCTAACTATAATCTCTCATCCTCTTCCTGATCTGATCCTGTCCCACCTGTTGTCATGCACACATACAAACAAGACAACAGCCGGATAACTCCGGTGAGAATTACATTCCCAGTATAAATCATGTATACATGCATTTCATATAAACAAATATAACAGCATGAAACAAATATTCATAAAATGTATAAAAATCAAAAACATGAATCACTACCAACCCTGAATCACATTCCGTGATTCTTAGACTCTTACTCGACTCATCCTAATTTAGGGATCCCGATCTGAATAAGAACATACACCCACCTGCACTCCCGATCGGGGTGGTGGTACGTTCTTATTCGCGGATTTTGGCTCTTTCCATATCAAACATCAGTAATAGAAGAAACTCCAATTCTATCCACTTCGATATAACCAAACGTCCGGCGTCTTGGCGAATCAGCCACTAACTAGGCATATCAGCCTTGGCATATCCTGCCAAACCTCTGTGACAATGTGCAATGGGCCCAGTGACGATTCCATCACTATCAGGCACCCTTGTCACGAGATCAATCGTCTACGACTAGGCGTATCCGCCTATGACTCAATACATAAATCAATAGATCAAAAATATCAATCTCATTCAATTGCAAATATCAATGCAATAAGGTAAAGTATGTGATTTTGGGAAACTCAAGTCAAATCAAACTCGAGTTGTACAATCCGCATCAACATCAATTTATACCTTTCGTTTCGTTCTGTCGATCTGGCTCTATCGAAGTCTCAAAGTCGATGCTATCAATGTCACTCAATCTAAAATGACGTATCGAGAAATACAATATCAATATGCAACTCAATTCAAAAGCTGTTCTGATCAATATCAAGTCAAGACATACTCTGATCAATGTCCATGACACAACTATACAATCTCAATCAATACTGAATCTGATCAATACCGATTTACTGAAGTTTCCACGGCATAATAATACAATCTCGATAACCCCGTCAATATCAACATCACAGATATTATAACATGACTCATAATCAATAACAGTACAACCCCTAATCTCAACAATAACAGATCATAATCTCAAATCTGTACAAGCCCGCAATATCGGCAATATAATATCAGTATATACGAATCAACAACTCATCTAATCGAAATGTGAATAATATCAATATACCCAGCAATACAGTATCAATCAGATATCAATCCCAACATCTCATAATCGATAACAACACAATTCTGATATCAACTCGGTCTAATTAGAATCAACTCAACTCTGAAAATTCATAACAATTGCATAAACAGTCTGTTCTTTGATCCGATTTCGATTATACCATGTCTGATATAGCAAGAACAATATATATAAGTCATATCTGATTCTTGCAGTATCATAATTTCAAATTATCACAAAACGTAATAAAACTTACGTCCAGTTAAGGCTCTCGTCGATAGAAATTCAGTACTGAAGTCGGATTACAAATTAGACGGGTGGATCTTGCACAAATTACGAATCTACAAGATAAAAGGCGTAAGGATTTTCTGAAGAGAATTCTCGACTCTTTCTGATGATTTCTGAATGATTAACACATATATATATTCATTGCATGTCCATGATACGTGGCTTGTTTTTCTTTCATCTCCAGTGGCGCTCGGGCGGTTAACAATTACCGCTCGGGCGCCGAACACTCTGTTCGGTTACTTGGCTTGTTAAACACTGGCGCTCGGGCGGTCAAAAACTACCGCTCGGGCGCCAGATGTTCTGTCCGAAGGGTAGACTTATGGTGAATTGGCGCTCGGGCGGTTGCAATGTGTCGCTTGGGCGCCAGATGTTCTGTACAACATCTTGTCTTATGATGCACCGACGCCCGGCTTCTCCTTTCACATCTTATTTTAGCTCCTGAAATCTCAATTCTATCAATTAATCAATGTCTAATTACGGTGATAAAATCTCGGGCATTACATTTCTCCCCCCCAAGATACGATTTCGTCCTCGAATTCACAGGTAATCAAATCAGTTATCACATCAGATATCCACCAGATACAATAAGGAATGGAGAATACTCCCATCAATAAAACAATTTATGGAATTTCTGTCTCATGTCTAACTCAGTCTCTCAGGTAGCTTCTACAATACCATAACGACTCCACTGAACTTTCACAAGCGGAATAGTCTTCGTTCTGAGTTGCTTTCTTCTATCGATTCTGATTCCCATCTGGAATAACAATTCAAGAAGTAGAATGTCATAATACAACTCAAAGTAAGTTTAATAGAATCAATCTCAGAATATTGGTTATACAATATCCGTATATACCAACCCAGAGCTCATAGCAAGTCAATACCATTACCAGCTACCAAATCGGTTTACTCTAAATCAGTTCAATATTCAAATTCTTGTTACAACTATCAACAGTCGTTGTCTGACGTTTGCATATTTGGTTTGTCTATCTTGTGCTGCTTTCATTTTCTTCTGAATCAGCGGCACATTCTTTGTCATATCTCTGATCATCTCAGGTCCAATCTCAGGAACCTCAGAGATATCATCCCAATAATAAGGGGATCTATATTTCTTATCGTACAATGCTTCAAACGAGGTCATCTCTATACTCTTTTGATAGCTATTGATGTACGACCACTCACATCGTGGCAATGAATCCTGCCAATTAGTGCTAAACTCAAGCACTATAGCTCTAAGCATATCTTCCAGTGTCTGGAGAGTCCGCTCCAACTATCTATCAGTCTATGGATGATATATGGAAGAACCTGCTATAGATTCTGCCAAACGTGTAAGGCTAACCAAAATCATGGTCTGATATAATCAACTCTCGGCACTCTGTGTAATCTGATCATTTCTTTGGCCGAAATCTCAGTAATCTAGTCATATATGTACATCTACATGTACGAACTAGAACCTTTAGACTTGGTCAGTCTGGTACTCCTAACTCAATCAATGCTCAGTTTCGGGAGGAATGCGGTAGCTTCATCACGATCCCTGGAAATGTAATCCCATTTCCATTCAGGAATCGATAAGCTATATAACCAAATTCTTGGTTTCTTTCTTTCTGTCTTTATTTGTCAGCAATTCAGACATTTCAGTACACATTCTGTTATATCTGATCTCATCTGTTTCACTTAAAATCTGTATTTTCACTCATCATACATCTTTCTATCATCAGAATAAATGTTGAATCAATTATTGTGCACTTCTGACAATACCCGTCGTTTCAAATCCGAAACATCTGGCACAACAAATCGGTTATTCACATACAATACAGTATCCTATGCCTGATTTTCTGATCGATACCTGCTCTAATTATCGATATCGAATTCTGTACATTCTGATCAACTTTCTGGGCTGTTTTAATTCTCAAAATCAGCTCTGGTTCAACCGGCATAATATTAAATTTCAACAGTCTACAACCTGTCTCAATTACTGCCCTAGAAGAATCACAATCTTCAATCAAATTCAATACAACAGTCATATATTATAGCCTGCTAAACTCATGCAACTACGAATTTCTAACACTGACATCAATCTCAGCCCACTAATCACGGCTTCACTGTGCTAGGATCAACAGATATATCATCTTCAGATATAACAAGCCCTGAATACAATCTGTCTTAATCAAGATTCACAATTCCACAGTTTCTGTATACAACTTTCCAGTTCTCAGAATATTCAATACAATACTCCGATATTTAACAAAATCAGTCATATCACAGAGTTCATCAACTCACAACCATAGCTGATACATCCCAAAGAGAAACACTCAATCAGATGTAACTCTCGGTTAGTAAATCTTCTACCTGATTTTTCAAATCCTTCAATTCAATCGGTATCATTCGGTACGGTGTTTTAAAATAAAACAGTACTTGGTATCAAGTCAAGGCTGAAATCAATCTCCCTGGCTGGAATCAAACCCGTAGTCTCATTTGGGGAAAACATCAGTAACTCTCATGTCACTGGCAAATCAGCCAATGATGGACTCAACTTCAGTAAGTCAACTGAATACATAAGGAGTCCCTCTGCTCCTTTCTGTAATGATCGAGTCATAGATAATACGAATATCAAAAGAATTCTAAATCTAGAATCCTTACCATACAATATTCCTTCTTCGGCCATTTCAGGTCCGAATCTTACCATCTTCCGGAATCAGTCTATGGTAACTCTGTACTTGATCAGTATATCAATATTAATAATGCAGTCATACTCAAACAACACAAGTACAATACAAGCTAACTCAGTCTCATTTTCATCTCACTGTAGTATACGATGTTTCACAGAGTTCACTGATATCAAAACTCTCCCCAAACGGTAAAGAGATAAAATACTACAGCAGGCACTGACTCAACAGATAAAGCATACATCAATGCAGTTCATTCATAAATCATACATAGGATGTACGAGAATCTCTCAATACATACACGGAATAATCATAAAAGAACAGTTACCTGCCACTATATCATCAAGTGCATCCTAGGTCTGTTCCTCGGTCACTGCCACTACTCTGCCTTGCTTCTGGCCCTGGTTGTGTCTGAGTAGGGGGTGGTTGGAAAGAGCGAACAACAGATGATGGTCTATCAGTCTGAGTCACTGATCCAGATGATTCTGCTCCCTGGAATCTTCGGGAACCTCTCTGTGGACATACTCTCGCAAAATGTCCTAATCGTTTGCAGATACGGCAACTACCAGTTACTCCTTGGCATTGCTCAGTGGGATGTCTCCCTCCGCAAGTGCTACAATAGACCCCGGTGTAACTCTGACTAGAACCACTGGAACTAGACGAGCCGCTTCCTAACTTCTTGAACTGTTTCTTTCGGGCTTTCAAATAGTCTTTCTTTCCACCACTGCTACTACCAATCTCAAGTCCGAGAGGTGGTTGCTGTGGTCTCGATGATGGAGGCACAAACGAAGGTCCTTTCGGTCATCGGACTGGCTTCGGCTCTCTTGGCTCTACTCAGAGCATCAACAAAATTATAGGGTCGGCCTGTATTTACCAATGTCAATATCTCAGGATTCAATCCCTTAACAAACTGATCAATCACAGCTTCATCATTCTCAGCCACGTGAGGAGCAAAACGTAGCAAGGTAGAAAATTGAGCAACATATTCTTCAATGTTTAGCTGACCCTGTTTCAAATTTTCAAATTCTGCCCTCTTATCTTCTCGATACGAAACTGGGAAAAACCTTCGATAAAATTCCACTTTGAAGATTTCCCACGTAATCATTGTACCACGCTATTCTAAGGCTTCTTTGGTTGCAATCCACCAGCTCTTTGCGACCTCTTGTAACTGATGTCCAATCAGTTTAACTCTACGTTCATCTAGGTACTCAAGTGAATCAAACAGTATCTCTATATCATCTATCCAGTTCTCACAATCAACAGTCGTCTCAGTACCCTTCAGGATCGGCGGTGTCAATGACTGAAACCTCTTCAACTGTATTTCCATCGGAGTTTCTGACACATCCATCTGATCAATCAAGATACTATCCCTGTTCTGGGATTCTTCGAGGAGGTATATCTGATGATCACAAGAGTGAAAGGGATCAATTTTAGGTGCCCGAATGCGCAACGGAAGGTACAAAATTTTCGGTTTTTGCAAGAGAAAAATCGAGCACCTTAGTACTAGTGTGTAACATATACTAAATACCTTTGTCATACATAGGGTGTTAAGAAATTATACCTATCAACCTCTTGAGGTTGTTGATGGCTCCAACCAAGTTGTAAACAACTTGGCTTTTCAAAGGCAAGACAATCTACAAGCTT